>NW_008334871.1:1325895-1332276 GCF_000622305.1 Nannospalax galili | reverse complement strand
AGGCAGGTTGATCTACATAGCAAGCTCCAGGCCAGCTGGGGCTACAGCGAGACCCTGTCTCAAAAAGAAAAAAAAAAAAAAAAAACTCAAAAGAGAAATATAAAACTTTAATACTTAAGAAGTGAATATCAAAATAATTTCTTAAATGTTTAAAGTTAAGTATATGTAATTATGGTGTCATGGCATTGAATAGAGTACTTTGTAAGAAACCAGTTATGAGTTTTTGTTTTTCTGATTAGTCATGGAAGGTGAAGCCTCTTTCTGAAATGTTTGTACAGTTTAGCTGCTTGTGGGGTGTTTCATCAAGACCTTTGTGAATGGTGCCCATCCTTGGTTTTAGTGCTAATCCTATATTATAAATATTATAATTATTCCTGCTCATCTGTTTGTTGCTCTGTTGTGTTGTGAAATCTTTTTCATTCTCAGGGAGTCTGCTTGGTCTCTGGTGAGGTCCATCTGTCTCTTCTTTGTGGTCTCTGATGTGACTTTTGATTCCGGGAGACCATCCCAATATGACAGAAGCATTCTTTTGTATCTACAAATACCTCATCTGTTGTAATTCAGTTTAACATTTTAATCCTGTGATTCATGCTCCATGAAAGGGTAGAACCCAGTTTTTCCCTAGATCTATTTCTGTATCATTCCTCTCCTCTCTGATGAGAATTCCTGCACAAATCTGACAGCAGTTAGTCTCCACGAGCCATCTTCATCACTCTGTCCCATCTGCTAAACTCAGAGTGGCCTCTGCAGTTCCTCTAGACTCCAGAAGTATTTTAATCTCTAGAAAAGTGAAGTCCATGCTTCTCCAAAATGTTCTCAGCCTTTGCTGTGTGTTTTTCTTTCTTCTAATGAGGGTGTGTTTATGTGGTATATATGTATAGATGTATTTGTGTATTTGCACAGTCATGCATGCATTTGGAGACCAGAGTTGGCGAATATCGGGTGTCTTCCTCCATCTCTCTCCACCTTATTCTTTGAGTCAGGGTCTCTCTGACATAATTAAACAGGCAGCCAGCAAGTCCCCAGCATCCTTCTCGTTCCACTTCTTTGGATTCTAAGCATGCTCTGTTCCACTGTGCCCAGCGAGAGGTCAGAACTGAGGTCCTGGTGCCCGGCAAGAGGTCAGAACTGAGGTCCTGGTGCTTGAACAAGTGCTTAACCAGTGGACATCGCCTAAAGTTTCATAAAATTACCTCTGAAACTGTACCAAGAATGCACTAAATTTAATTTTGGTAAAAATGCACATCATCTTACCATTGATATTTCTGATTTAGGCATATGACTTCTGTCCACTTACTCAGATTTTCTTTTCTGGCCTTTATTAAAGTTTTTGTTTTCTTCAAGTTTTTATTATTATTATTATTATTGTTGTTGTTATTATTATTATTGTTGTTATTATTTGGTCTTTTGAGACAGGGTCTCCCTGTAGCCCCGGCTTGCCTGGATTCGCTATGGAGACCAGACTGGCCTCAAACTCCCAGAGATCTGCCTGCCTCTGCCTCCCAAGTGCTGGGATTAAAGGCGTGCGCCACCACACCTGGCAGTATATTTTATGCATCTCAATTAGGCTTTTTCTTAGATATTGATGGATGTTTTGAAGCTGAAAAGGAATGAACTTTTAGTCTTTTTAATTTGATATTTTCTTGGTGGGAAGTAGGAAGACTCTAAAGTACTTTAACATTTAATAATGCTAACTTATTTCTGAAATAAGCATTCATTCTTTATATTGCACATATTTATCCTGAAGTTCATTTTTTTAAAGACAAGGTCTCCCTGTAACCTCAGCTGTCTGGAACTTGCTGTGTAGACCAGGCTGTCCTCAATCTCACAGAGATCTGCTGGCCTCTGCCTCCCTAGTGCTGGGATTAAAGGTACGTACCAACACACCCAGTTGAAGTTCATTTTCTTAAAGAATTGTTACAAAATCAGTTTAGACCTTATCATCTATAGCAGGATCCAAAAGATACTATCTAAAAGATACTGTCTATTTACATAGAGCACCTAAGGCTGGGAAATACGGGTATATTTTTCATGAAGTTCCAGTTTTCAAGTGTTTGCTGAAGGTGTAACAAACTTAAAATTCCTTTAGCCTCTGGCTCCGAAGTGTGCTCGTGTCTCCTGCATGTCTCCTTTGCTAACCAAATCCAAAGCTCAGCCTGTTCAGTGTTCTTATGGGTCAAACACTTTGTGCCCTTGATAGAGATTAGAAACTTTGGGAGAGGGAATTGCATCCAGGGCAGTCAAGTGTCCACTGTACTGTCCCCATCTGTACTCTGACCATTGCCCTCATCTCCTCCACCTCTAGCCCAGTTGGATATCAGCTTGGTATTACCTTCTAAAATACTACTTTTCCTGGAGATGATTGTGTTGAGTACAGTATTTTTTCTACTCCCTTACCTATTATAAAGACTGAATAAATATATTCATAATATGGCTATTAAAACTGTATGTATATGGGTTTCATTTTACATCATGCAGAACAGACAGTTGAAGAATTATTTATTACATGAAGTGCATTAAAAACTCCAGGACCTCTTGAGTGCTTGTGAAGAAAATTTAAAAAACATTAGCATCAAAAGGACTTACATATCTGAACATAAACATTTTGCAAATAGCATTGATCCTGAAAGAGAACCGGGTGCTGGGTGGTAAAGTAAATGAAAGCAAACCATAGGGAAAAGATGCCATGTGTTACAATCATTCTACATGTGGTATCTGTACTTGTGTTAGGTGTATCTGACATAGAAATGTACATAAAGTTAAAATTGGAAGTAGATTTTCCTCTCTTTCTTACTTAGACTCCAAGATAGCACACTTAAATTTTCAGGATGTGGGATAAGGCTTGATAAAGTTTAGAAAAATATAATAGTTTTCATCTAAAGTTGAGTTAGTCTGTGTTTTTTTATTATTCATTTATAAATCAACAGTTTCCTGAAAAATGTGTTTAAGATTTTTTTTTTCCTACCAAATAAGCCTGACATATTTTCTTCACTAGCTAAAAGCATGCGGCTTCTTTCTCTCAGGCAGGTGGTGTTTCCGTTCACTATTTCATTGGAGGTATAAACTCTGGTCTTTCCCTTCCTTCACTAAGAATTAATGTCATACAGCCTGTCAGTACCAATCTCATTAATTGAAGAAATGGAAAGGAAAGGAGAGGAAAATAAGAGCTTGGGCCACACATTCCACTTAAGTCTGCTAGCCCATAATGTTGGTGAAAAATATTCCTTTCATGCAGTGCTTCTCCCCTGCACATGACTGTATGGCAGAATGTGGTATGAAATGCACAGCTACGCTGAGACATGCCAACACCCCAGTGATCCTGAGCAGGAGCAGGGCAGGGTCTGGGAGATGGTACTGATAGCTCACTCTACACCACAAGCATTGCTGTGAAGCTGGGTTGCCCGTGCTTTCACAACTGCCTGTGGCATAGCACCCAACAGCCCATGGGTTGTGTGTTCCTCAGATGTTTTGGGACCTCTTAGTGCTCACACAGGAAACAACCTCAGTCATTGTCAAAGATGTATTCACAAGGTTGAGTTGCAATTAACATCAGTCTTGTACTCACCGAACAAAACTGAGGCAAGAGGTACATTTGTCATGAACTGCTTTCAGCGCAGATCAGTCATCCTGATAAAAGTCTGTGAAAAGAATTTTTGAGTTTAGGTATAGGATGCCACATGATCACTCTGTGTCTTTTGCTCATATTATACAAATTTCTCTCTAACCATTGATAAAATACCAATTTGAATGTTCTGATCTTTAAGCTCTCATACTGTTAGCTGGTGGTTTATTTTGGTGGTTATTTGTTGATTCTTTTAAAAACATATGCCACCCTTAATTCAGTTGGCATTGTCAAATGAAGAACTTTTCTTTTAAAGCAGTACTCAGAGGAAAATACCATATGCGATCTTCACTTTCTAATTATTTAAGGAAATTATAAAACTTTTTAAAGTGGTTTCTTGATGGCAATGACTGAACGGTGTCGATCTTCATTAAATTTCCTACCCTGTTCTCCTCATAGGATCTGCAGAGCTGGGTAGATGATGCTCAGGAACATGGCTTTGTCCTGGTATCTTTTGGAGCTGGTGTTAAGTATCTGTCAGAAGACATTGCTAACAAGCTGGCTGGAGCTCTGGGGAGACTGCCTCAGAAAGTGATTTGGAGGTAAGGTTGTAACAGCTCAGATTGCTTCTTGCTGTTGGTCTTCAGCGTCTCTGTGTTTAATCCGTAGGTCCTTGTAGAGCGCAGCACAGCATTTCACTGATATGATGAGCATCTCTTGAGGTTTTCTTTTCTTTTTTCTTTCTTTCTTTCTTTCTTTCTTTTTTTTTTTTTTTTTTTTTTTTTTTGTCTTTTTGAGACAGGGTCTCCCTGTAGCCTCAGCTGTCCTGGAACTCACTATGTAGACCAAGGTGGCCTTGAACTCACAGAGATCTGCCTGCCTCTGCCTCCCAGCTGTTTCTTAACACACTGAAATTTGAAACTTGATTCCTAAAGCTCTGTGATAAATAAAGATACCTCTGCATAGAAAGAATATATAACTTGGAATAGTTCATCCTATGTTTGAGGCATTTTTATGTTTCCTTCAGATTTCAACCCTCGTTTATTTTTTTAATTAGTTTTAAATTCATACCTTTCTATATGTTCCTTCAAATCAGTTTGGAATAAGACAGAGATGATAAAGGAAAGAATAATTAAAGTGTCTCATGACCTCAGGCACTCTAGACTCCCCATGTGTTGTGTTGTCTTTATCATTACTTCCAGTTTCATTTTTAAGTTTGCTTCAGAGTTTATTTTTGAGTGTTTTGCCTGCATGTGTGTATGTGTCCCCTTCTGGTGCAGTGCCTGCAGAGACCAGAAGAGGGCATCAGATCTTCTGGAACTAGAGCTACCAACTCTTGTTAGCTGCCAGGTGGGTGCTGGAACCTGAACCAGGTCATCTGCAAGAGCAGCCAGTGCTTGTATCTGCTGACACCCCTACTTCCAGGTTCTTAATCCGAGAGGCTTGGCCTCCAAAGTCTCAGTAATTTGCCAACTAATACTACTTAAGACAAACGCCAAGATCCGAGGTCCATCCCGCTGTCATGGAGGCACTGCTGCCTCCCAGTGTAAACACCCAAAGACCTCAATATATGCATTTATTGCATATGTGCCCTTGTTCGTGGAGACAGAGTCCTTAACACAAGTCCACAGTAGGGACAGGAGAGGGTCTTCCAAGCTGTTACACACATACCATCTAGATTTTACTCTTATAATACTGTGTTAAGGTGGAGCTAGGAAAGGGACAGTGATTTCATTCAGGGCAGGACTGTCCCCTTCAGACTCGCTCCTTGAGAGCTTTCATTTGGACTTAACACAGAGACTCCTGTGCTTTGTTGAGAACAATTTTGTCTGTTCAGGGCAGACTCTTTTCATCCTTTTAGTTATGAGATACCACTGAGGTTTGCCTTCTAAAGATCTGGCAGGAAACAGTCTAATATGTCCTATGCCCTGCAGATCTGTGCTCTCGTGGTACAAGGCACACAAGTGTGCTTTCTGCTCTCTTTCAGTGTTGGCCCTCCAGGGCTCTGGGTACAAGGATGGAGGCGAATGGCAACCCAGTTGTGGCTGTCTCCATCCTCTCTGGGTACTGGGGTAGTAGAATTGTTTTTAGCAGGTTCATTTGGGTTCCCATCTCTATATGGGCAAAAAGGTGAGCTGATGGAAAATAAGATTTTTATAAGCAAATGATATCTGCCTCTTCGTGAAACATTTGTTATTAAGAAAGGTAATCATGTTTTTACTAATACTAAACCTTGATTTCATTTATAAGCATATCAGTAAATGATTATATAACGTAACACTTGTAAGTCTAAAAATTTAGCCCCAAATCCCATATCGTGAGTAAGGCTTGATTTCTGAAAGACTGATTATTTGGTGTACATTCTAGGTTTTCTGGAACCAAACCAAAGAATCTAGGAAACAACACTAAGCTCATCGAATGGTTGCCGCAAAATGACCTGCTTGGTAAGTCAGTGACTACAGTTACTCCCTGACTCTGGTGTATAAACATGATGTTAGTACTTGATTAGATTGTAAAATATGTGCATAGTTTATGGTGGACTATTTTCATCTGGTATTTCAATTCTTAAAATTCAGACCAGTGATTCAGAATTTTATTTATTGGAAAATCATTTGCAAAATGCAACCAGTGTGATCTATAATTAAAAATTTTTAAACAGTCAACCGATTTGAATATTCCATAACAGATACTTTATATTATATGTTAGCAGCAGTAAATAAAGCTATATCTGATTAGGTTAATGGGTAAAAGTAGTAAAATTGAAACAATGAAAAATCAAACTTGTGTTATATTTCTTTACAGATGTGTCTGAGATCCTA
>NW_008334871.1:1308642-1325870 GCF_000622305.1 Nannospalax galili | reverse complement strand
GATCCTAAGAATTTTGGAGTTATAATTTATCTGAAACCAAATAAAAACAGAAAACCAGGGAAATAGTTGATTTATTTTATGTTTAATTAGATCATTAGCCTGAATTCCTAAATCACTATGTAGTTTTGAAAAGACATTTATTTTTAAAATTTATTTTGTTATTCTTATCTTCAACTCAAAATTAAAATAATAATTATAGTTTACATATCTTTTAAGTATATTTAAATATAAATTATCTTATTCTGTTCAATGAGCACAGACAATACAAATGAACATTTTTATTCATTATGTTTTTAGGGAAACCCAGTGCCATACTGTCCTTTAAAATATGTATTACAGAAATGCCGAGATAACTATCGATCTGAGCAGTATTGGCCATCATTTATTCAAAAGTACACATAACATTACATATAAATGACATTTTAAAATTATTCTTGAAATACATGCAATGAAATTATAATTTAAAATTCCATTGATTCTGAAACCTAGTTTCCAGAAAGTATAGTGATCCCTCTAAAAACCAGCCATTTTATTTTATTTATCTTTATTATTTTGTTTGTAGAGACAGGGTCTTCTGTAACCCATGTTGTTCTTGAACTCAGCTATATAGCTGAGAATGACCTTGAGCTCGTGACCCTCTTACTTTCAATTCCAAAGTGCTGGAATTCCAGGCCTGCACTGTCAAATCTAGCTAGATTTTGTGTGTGTGTGTGTGTGTGTGTGTGTGTGTGTATTGCTGAGTGTTGAACTTGGAGCTCCACAAATGCTCGACAAGAACTGTGCTGTTGCACTGTTCCCCAAACCCACAAAACCAACAGCTTTTATTTTGACTATAAAATGGCAAATATTTTTGTATATAGTTCCTTTCTATGTAGCTCATTTTAAATATAATAAATAAAACAGAGAAAAATGAAGGCAACAGTTTTTTTCATAATACCTGTATTTTTTCCTTTCCTTTCCTTTTATGTGTTTATAACTATGACTTTGCAATCCATACAAGGTAGAGAAAAGCAGAGAAGTTCCACAGGATAACTTGACCATCCGCTCTCTCAGTGTGACACCATGGAACTTCTATGCAGAAGACCTCAAGCCCCTGGCTCCCTAGGATCCTCTTGTCCTTCTGATTTTGCCAAGATTTCTGTTCTGTTGTTACACTAAGCACAGCCTCTACAGGTGCTCTGATGATTATCATGAATAAATATTCATCAGGATGAGAAGTAGGCACATCAGTGCTTTTCTTCTCCTTCACACCATATCACCCTCTCCTTTCCATATGCCAGGTCCTGGGCTTGGTGCCACAGGACTTATGTTTTACAAAATCTTAAAGCATGCAGATACCAACCCAGGCTATTATAACCATCCAACTATCAGTTGTAATAGAAAGAAAAAGAAAAAATTTCCATGATAAAACATTTAAAAATTTACAGGCTGGAGAAATGGCTCAGTGGTGAAGAACACTGGCTACTCTTGCGAAGGACCTGTTGATTCACAGCACCCAGATGGTGGCTAACAACCGTCCATAACTCCAGTTCCAGGGGATCCAACAGCCTCTTCTGACTGCCACACACATTGCATGACACAGGTGCACTTACATGCATGCAGGCAATACACTCATACATATAAAATAAAAATGCTAAATAAAATTTTAAAATATTTTAGAGAATTTACAACCCTTGAACTAACTCTACAGAGAATTCTGGAAGGAACACTTCAGTTTTAAGAGAAGGTTAAACACACCCACCAGAGCACAGGGAATAAACAATTCCAAAAGTTATCCAAAAGAAAACATTACCACAACAAAATAACAGGAGTTAGTACACATTTCTCAGTAACACCTCTCAATAACAATGATCTCAATTCCCCAAGAAAGAGACACAGACTGACACAATGGATTAGAAGCAGTATCCATCTTTCTGCTGCACTTAAGAAACACACATCACCTTCAAAGATAAGCATCACTTTCTGGTAAAAAAATAGAGAAGGTAAATCCAACAAACAGAACCAAGAAACAAGCGGGGGTAGCTCTTCTAGTATCCAACAAAAGAGACTTCAAACCAAAGCTATTCAGAACAAGTAAGGAAGGACACTTGCTATTCATTAAACAGAAGATTCGCCAAGAGAATATAGCAATTCTGAACATTTATGACCAAACATGTGGGCACCCAGAAAGAAACGCTGTTAGACCTGAAAGCTTTGATTGACTACAACACAGTGACAGCAGTGACTCCATTAACCCACCCTCATCAACAGACAGATTATTCAGACAAAAACTAAACAGAGAAACCCTGGAATTAAATGTCATTATAAATCAAATATGTATAACATACATCTATAGAACATTGCGCCCAAACACTAAAGAACGTACTTCCTTTTCAGCAGTCAGTGGAACTTTCTCCAAAATCAACTAAATATTAGAACACAAAGCGGGTCTCAACAAATAAAGGAAGATTGTAATATCCTGTATTCTGTCCTAACACAAAGGAGTCAAGCTGCACTATCAACAGCAACAGAAACTAGAGAAAGTACACAAACTCCTCAGAACCAAACAGAACACTATTAAGTGAAAAGTGGGCCAGGAGAAGTCAAGGGGTAACTTAAGGGGCTGGAGACATACCTCAGTGGTTAAGAGCACTCAGTGCTTTTGCAGAGGACCAGGGTTCAGTTTCAAGCACCCACATGCAGCTGACAACTGCTGGAAACTCCAGTTCCAAGGGAGCTGACACCCACTTCTGGCCTCCATGGGCAATGGACACACATGATGCACTTACAAACATTCAGGCAAAACATACACATAAAAAATAAGTAAATCAAAAAACATTTTTAAAAGGAAATTTAAAAATTGCTGGAATTGAATGACAGTGAAAACAGAAGACACATGATCTATGGGACACAGTGAAGGTAGTCCTAAAGGAAAGTTGACAGCACTAAATGCCCACATCAGAGAATTAGAGACCTCTCACATTAATTACTTACTGATATATGTGAAGAACTTTTGAAAAATAAAGACAAACAGCTGGGCATGGTGGCGCACGCCTTTAATCCCAGCATTCGGGAGTCAGAGACAGGCGGATCTTTGTGATTGTGAAGCCAGCTTGATCTACAAAGTAAGTTCCAGGCCAGCTGGGGCTACAGGGAGACTCTGTCTCAAAAAGACAAAAAAAACACACGAAAAAACAAGAAAAATAGGAACAAACAGCACTATAAAGTATAGACAAGCAAACAACTTAAGGAAATCAATGAAAGAAAGAAGTTCTTTGAAAATGTTAACAGAATTGACAAAACTTTTAGCCAGTTTAACCAAAAGAAGGATAGAGGAACCAAATTAACAAAATCAGAGATGAAAAGGGAAGCATTACCATGGAAACCAAGGAAGCTTGAGGATTATAAAACCATAGTTAAAAATTTTATAATCCAGAGTTGGGGATTTAGCTCAGTGTTAGAGCATTTGCCTAGCAAGCACAAGGCCCTGGGTTCGGTCCACAGCTCTGAAAAAAAAATTTATAATCCAAAAAAATGGCTGAATTTTTAGATATATTTATGGCCTACTAAAGTAAAATCAAGATGACATAAATCATTCATTCATTTATTTTGTGTCTGAGGGTTTGCCTGCATACATGTAAGTGCACCCATGCATGCAGTGCCTGCAGAGACCAGAAGAGGGTCTTAGATCTGGAACTGGAGCTATAGACAGTTTTTAGCCATCATGTGGGTGCTGAGAACCAAACCAGGTCCTCTGCAAGAGCAATCAATGCTCTTAACCACTGAGCCATCTTTTCAGCCCAGACATAAATAATTTAAGCAGACCCACAACAAGCAGTGAGTTAGATGCAGTCATTAATAAGTCTCCCACCTAAGAAGACTAATACCAGATGGATTCAGCACAGAATTCAACCAGACCTTCCAAAAAGAACTCACATGAATACTTCTCAAATTATTCCGTAAAATGGAAAAGGGAGGAACACTGTCAGATTCTCTTTATGAAGCTAGTATTACCCTGTTACCAAAAGTAGACTAAAGTTCTAATAATAAAAGAGAAAAATAACAAGCCAATCTCTCTGATGAGCATAGATGCAAAATTCTCAACAAAATACTTGCAAATAGAATTCAAGCCCACATCAAAAATCATCCACTGTGATCAAGTTGGCTTCATCCCAGAGGTGCAGGGATGGTTTGACATACGTAAATCAGTAAATATAATCCACCACATAAACAAACTCAAGGACAGAAGACCCAGGATCATCTCATTAGATGCAGAAAAGACTCACAAAATCCACCATCCATTCATGATAAAAGCCAAGGAGAATCTGTGGGTACAGGGGACATGTCTCACCATAATGAAGGCAGTGTACAGCAATCTCACAGCCAACATCATATTAAATAGAGGGAAAATTCAAAGCATTTCTACTAAAATCAAGAACAAGACAAGGATGTCCACTGTCTCCTTTCCTGATCACTGTAATGCTTAAAGTTTTAGCTAGAGCATAAGGCAAGTGAAAGAGACAAGACGTAAACTGGAAAGGCAGAAGTCAGTGTCCATATTTGTAGATGATATGATTCTATACCTAAGGGATCCTAAAGAGCCCACCAGAAAACTAGAACTGATAAACATATTCAGCAAAGTAGCAGGTTACACAATTAACACAAAAAAATAAGTAGTCTTCCTATAAACCAATGGCAAATACACAGAAAAAGAAACCAAAGAAACAATTCAATTCATGATAACTTCAAAAATGGATGGATGGATGGATGGGATAGATAAATAATCTTGGAATAAATTTGGCCAAATGCATGACAGACTTGGCTATTAAAAACTTTAGATGTTGAAGGAAGAAATTGAAGATACCAAAGCAAGGAAAGACCCCCTGTAGTCATGGATTGATAGGAATAATCTAGTGAAGACAACCATTCTACCAAAAGCAATGTACAGATTCATATTATCCCCATCAAAGTTCCAACACAGAACCTGACATGGTGGCACATACCTTGAATCCCAGCACCCAAGAGGCAAAGACAGGTGGAGCTCGGTGAGATAGAAGTCAGCCTGGTCTATAGACTAAGTTCCAAGGCAGGCAGGGCTACATAGTGAGGTAGTGTCTAAAAAACAATTTCAACAATTTTTCTTAGAAATCAAGGAAAACAAAAACCCTACCTCTTATATATGAAAACACAAGAAAACCACGATAGCCAAAACAATCCCAAACAACATAAGAGCGAGAGGCATTACCATCCCTAATTTCAAATTACATAAGAACATGTAGTAATAAAAACAGCATGGTCTACCATAAAAACAGACACATTATAAGATAACTGAAGGCTCAGAGTTCAGTCCACCCACTTGCAGCCCCCTGATTTTTGACAAAGGGGCCAAAATTATACACTGGAGAAAAGACAGCATCTTAAATGCTGTGCAAACTGGACAGCTACGTGTCGAAGAATGACATTAGATCTGCACAAAACTCAGCTCCAAATGGATCAAGAATGTCAAGAAATAAGACTTGATACCCTGAATCTGATCAAAGATTAATTAGGAAAAACAAACTTACAAGTAAAGAAAATTACTTTCTGAACATGTCCCTGAAAGCATACGCATTAAGTACAACTGTTGACAGATAGGACCTCATGAAACTTAAAAGCTTCTCTGCATCAACTGGGTAAAGCGGCAGCCTATAGAGTGGGAAAAAATCTTTACCAACTATACATATGATAGAGGAGGCTCAGTTTCTAAACTACAGAAAGAACTAAAAAAAAACTACTACACATAAAAGAAATAACCCAATTAAAATTTGAGGCAAGACGAGCTGGAGAGATGGCTCAACAGTTAAGAGCACTGGCTGTTCTTGCAGAGGACCCAGATTCAGATCCCAGCACCCACGTGGTGGCTAACAGCCATCCATAACTCCAGTTCCAGGGGATCTGACACCCCACTTCTGACATCTGTGGGCACTGCATGACACAGACACACTTATATACATGCAGGCACTACAATCATACACATAAAATAAAATAATAAAATTTTAAAAATGGGGGCAAGGAACTAAACAGTTATTAAAAGATGAAACACAAATGACTTAGAGATATTTTTTAAGTGTTCAACACCTTTAGCCATCAAGGTAATGCAAATTTAAATGACTTCAAAATTTCATCTTATCCCAGGCAGAATGGCTAAAATCTAAACAAATGATGACTAAATGCTCGTGAGGATGTGGGGGGAAAGGAACGCTTATTCACTGCTGATTGTAGCTTGTATTGCTGCAACCACAATGGAAATCAGTGTGGAGAGTCCTTAGAAGGCTAGAAATAGATGATCCAGCTATACCACTCTTGGGCATACACACAAAGAAGTCTATATCTTACTACAGTGACAACATGCTTATCCGTGTTCATCGCTGCTCTATTCACAATAGCCAGGAAGTGGAAATAACCTTCCCATTAACTGATGAGTGAATAATGAAAATATGGGACATTTACACAATTGTTCAGTTATTAAGAAAAATGAAATTATGAAATTTGCAGGTATATTTATGGAACTGGAAACAGTCATCATTAGTAAGGTAACCCTGGCCAAAAAAGACAAAGTTGTGTGTTTTCTCACACATGTGGTGCTAGCTCTGAATCCTTAGATACCATTTTTCAATTGAAAAATTCATAAAAGTCAGGAAACTAGCAAGGTACCATGGGTTGATGGGGAGGGGCTTTGGGGGGGGTCTCATGGGCAGGGAGATAGAATGCAGTGATAAAAAGAGAGATGGGGATAATATAGCAGGAAGGGTTAAAGTGGGTGGGGGATTAGAGGCCAGGGTAGAAGATGGAATATGGGGGAAGGGATAACTTGTTAAGGGTCCGTAAAATTCCCTAAATTGACCACTTGGACACTGAGTCTCAGTAAAAACGAGCACTTTATTGGAACCAACCAGTTGGGGATGCAGACAGTCTCGGGCGCTGTGCTGTGACGCTGAACATTAAAATCTCAGGGCTTTTAAGCAGAAAAACCGCAAAAACAAAGCAGGGGCAAAGCAGGGGCTGTCCATAGAAACTATACGCAGAATAACCAGGAAAGGATTGGAACGATCTAGGGCTGATTTCCAGAGACTTTACCTATACAGCCATTGGCTATCTTACCTAGGGCAGAACGTTCTTTCTCTGCTGCCCCGGATTATTTCCATAGAGACCATACACAGATGTATCAAGTATACTGTCATTGGCTAGCTCACCTGGGGCAGAACGTTTTATCTCTTCTGCCCCAGACCATTTCCATAGAAATCATAAACAGATACCAGGAAAGGGTTTGAACAATGAAGGGGATTTCCAGAGTCAGGTGGAGGGTAGTTTAATTTTTTCAGAGGATAGGGAGGGGGTCTGAGGGGCACTCTCTTTCAACTAACATGAAAGATCTGGTGAAAATATATGCAAACCTACTGCGGAATTTCTCTAAGCCTGTAAAAGGAAAATGAAAATAAAAACATAGAAGGAAGGGAACTGTCTGTGTGTGAGAGAGAGAAAGAGCGAGAAATATATATAGAGAGAGAGAGAGAGAGAGAGAGAGAAAGTTTAAATGAAGTTACCCCATAATGGGAAGACAGTGCCTATACCAGACCCCTCAGGCTAGCATGTAAAATGCACAATGCCAGGAATGGACTCCCTCAGTTGTTGACCAAGGGGGTCCCTCAGACCATCAAATAATATCTGTTGGTTACCCTCCAGAATTTGGCAGTAAGGCCCTGGTGCTAAAGACACTGCATAAGTGTTAGAGCATGTAGAGATCCAGTTCGTACTGACCTGTCTGGTCTTCATAGTGCTGGAAGGTGCTATGCATTCTTCTGGAAGAGAAAAATAATCCTCAGTCTTATCCAGCTTCAAACCCTGGGAACTATAACAGTGACTATCCTGGGAAGATCTGACCACTGGATGTACTAGAGGCAAGGATCTGTGGGAAGAACTTAATCACATTCTGATTGAATTAAGATCCTCTTCAGAAAGTGGAGCCCACACCTGGCACTGTTATTGGGGCCAATAACCTATAGCTAGACAGGTCACCTACCATAGCAGAAAACCTACTAATGCTTTTCTGCTAAATGACCCTGTTATTAAACCTGCTCTTAATAACTTATCACTGTACCCACAGATTAGTTCATCTTATGACTCTCATCAGAGAGAAGCTTGTTTTTGCAGCAGATGGTGAATAACACAGAGACCCTAAACTGGTCATTTATGCAGAGAATAAGAGATCAGAGTGCTCAGACATAAATGGGATATTTATATCATACCCCATCCCTAAAGGGTCTGGGAGGGTCAGGCAGGAGGAGGGAGACTGTAAAAGCCAAAGCTGGTTGGTCAGTACAACAAAACAGTATTTTCCAGACTCAGCAGGGCAGTTGCACAGCTGAACGGACAGTAGTTGTGACAGCAAGCATAAGACTTATACAACCCTAGCCAGACAGAACCTCAGCATGAAACGGGGAGGTGCACACAAAGCCTCAGCCCTAGCTAAGGAACTCTTATCCAATGACTGCTGGGTGAGGGAGAGCCATTTTTCTTTAAGGGTTTGGTACCTGTAAGTTGACCACAGTCTAGGAAATAAACCTACCCAAGAGTATTTGGGGAACACAAATTGGATTCAATAGGGAGGGAGGGAGGAGCATGTGCTTGGCCCTGGGTTCAATCCCTGAGGGAGAGAGGGAGGGAGGGAGGGAGGGAGGGGGAGAGAGAAGGAAGTGGGGCATGTTGATAGCATTTACCTGAAAAGAGATGGGGGAGGGGGCTGAATATCATCAAAATTCATTGTTTCATTGTATGAAATTCTCCAAGAATAAATATATTATAAAATTTCCTTTGACAAATTAACGTTTTTATTCCTAAGACAGCCAACTATTACATATCTCACCTCCTGCAGTCGATGCCTTCACTGGTTTCTTGAGCATTGTCATTAAGACAGTTGTTTCCATTCAAATGCCATTTATGTTTGAGCAACAGTTTTCATAGATTTTCATGATTGATGTTATATATTTAAGTTACCTAAAAATGGCTTTTAGTTGATATTTTGTATGTAACAAGCATTTTAATTAGCATAGAGTACGGGTCAGTGAAATGATGGCTTTAAAAGTTCTCTATTTAAAATGTTTACTCGAGTGTTGTATTTTTAAGAAGTTTCTGGAAAATATAGAGTAATAATTTTACTTCTTTCCTTTTTTATCCTTTAGGGCATTCAAATATCAAAGCCTTCCTAAGCCATGGTGGTTTGAACGGTATTTTTGAAAGTATGTATCATGGTGTACCTGTAGTCGGAATCCCACTCTTTGGAGACCATTATGACACTATGACCCGGGTACAGGCAAAAGGCATGGGAATCTTGCTAGAGTGGAAGACAGTTACTGAAGGAGAGTTGTATGAGGCACTGGTGAAAGTTATCAATAATCCCAGGTAAGGTTTCAACTAGTATTGAGGCATAAGATACTGTGACACAACATTTATGTCCTATGTGTCTGCATATATACCACACGTACACACATTGGATCTCTAGTGTGTCTGATTTTGTATCTATTATTTCATTTTGATATTGGTTGTATTAGTTATGTTTGCCCTGGCTGTGACCAAGTACTGGACAAGTTGAAGTTTGAGGGAAGAAGAATTTATTTTGCTCATGGTTAGAGGGCGTAGTTCATTGTGGTAGGGGAGGCATAGCCCCAGAAGTGGCACACAACTGTGACCGTCATGGCAAGAAAGCAGAGCATGGGGAATACAGCACCATTCTGGCTTTCTTCCTCATCCTGAGGCCCCAACTATAGGACACATTCAGGTTTTCCTCCATATTAACGGTGTCTGGAAATGTCCTCACAGACACACCCAGAACTATCTTCTGGGGAAGTCTAAGTCCACTCAGGTTGACAATGACGGTTAGCCATTACACTCATCAGAGCCTTGAATCACAATTTTCACTATCCACATTGCAGAAATGAGGCACCTCAGAGAGCCTCAGTAACTTACCTTCAGTTGTACAGCTATTAGAAATTAAACTGAAGCCAGAATGATCTGACCCGCTTCATGCTGCTTGGGAAACAGGTATTTCCCAGCACTGGGTTTTGCTGAAATAGTGAAATGTATTTGCTCTTGTGAATAATGAATTTGAATCTTTATTTCACCTTTTAAATTCTTTATTTTACTACCTTGCATTTTTTATGTGTATGAGTGTATTGCCTGCATGTATGCAAGTGCACCCATGTCAGGCAGTGCCCAGAGAGTTCAGAAGAGTGCATCAGATCCCCTGGAACTAGAGTTACAGATGGTTATTAGCTGACATGTCAGTGCTGGGAATCAAACCCGGGTTCTCTGCCGGAGTAGCCAGTGCTCTTAACCACTGAGCCTTCTCTCCAGTCCCTTGCCTTTTAAATTCTTTGGGTGTCCTGAATTAATCCACTTAAAAAAATGAGTTGCAGAGGGTAGACAACTGGCCTGGGTAGCTTTAAAATGAAGCAACAATTTTCCTTATTTGAAGACATGATATTTAGTGCATCATGTGCTTCAGGTGACATTAAAGACTGAAGAGAGTAATCTTTTCTGTTTATACCTGAGCAATTCTATGACATACCAAGGGTTGAGTGTCACTGCCATATTCTGTGAAACACCACATGAAAAATTGTCTCTTACATGTTGCAACTTACATCTAAAGTTATGGAATCATTGTGTTACCTGTATGTGAGCTCAGAGATGGCCCTTGGCACAGAATGTGCTGACTCAGGGTGTTTCTTGTGTATCTTTGTGTAATCTGCTGTTTCCTTTATAGATCTAGTGCTGTTCCGTATCTGTGTTCTCAGTGAAAAAAATCTTTCATATAGACTTGTAAAATCTAAAAGGAGAGTTTTTTGAGGGGGAAGAGTTGCAGAGCTACTACCATTGGGCCATGTGTATAGCAAAAGGAAAATTAGTTAATTTATAGGAAGTCATACAGTAGGGCTGTCTGTATGTTTGTTTTGCTGGTGAGGATGGAACCCAGGGCTCTGGACGTGCCAGGATATCCCTAGCTCAGTCAAGTACTGTACTCTGACATTTGAACCAGGATGAGGTAGAGATCTATCTGGCTGTAATTAAATTGCAATTAAACTCTAACTACAGAATCTTGAAGCACACACACAGAAGTAGGAAGATGCCTTACTTAATATAGAAATGGCAATGATGCCCGAATTGTGTCCTTTGCTAAAAGTTACTATAAAAATGGAAGTTGTTTGTTTGACAGATGGCGAATGCTCCACTTCAACAACTGTTAGAGTCTAATTTGCTTCCCTCATATTTTATCCAGGATGTTTTAGTTTAAGTCAAGTAACTAATTTTGCTAAAGAAGTAGTTTTTTTTGCTTTTTAAACCTATAATTTAAATGTTATTACAATCCTGCTTTATTAGTCCTTGTTTGCTTAAGAACACCCACCACTTTTCTTGTAGTAAAGAGCCCTTTAAAGTCTGGGAAATGTACTATTTTAAAGCAAGCAGTAGACAAAAATGAGTTAATCATTATACCACATATCTAAACCCATGGTCAACTTTTCTACAAGAAATACCTCCATAAAATGTCACGTGATATGTGATGTCTGAAATTCTCTGTTACATTTTTCTATTTGGAAAATGCCCTTTTACACTGTGTGTGCTTTTTAAAATAATGGAGGAAGTGTCTCTGTTCCCTTTTGTTATCAACTCTGTAGAAACCAGGATAAGATGCAAAGCATGATGTAGATGGACTCTTAATGTTTGAGTGAAATTTTATGCTGTTGGCAACTAGATTCATTATGCAGGAGACACTGATGGCAGCGTTAGACATGCCTTTGAAAGTTGAGTCCTGTCATCACACGTATATAGAAAAACGCTACAGCGTCTTGGCTTGCCCCTTCCATCGGCCCTCATGCCCTCTGTTCACTGCTTGTCATCCTTGTTGTCATGTTGTTACAGGCTTAATATGTAGAGCTAGAGCTAAACCATAAAAGCATCATCAATCAACTCCTGACTTTCTGTAGGGATGGTTCATGGGTCACTGTGGTCACCATCGCTCCTGCTGCTGCTTGGATCATCTTTCCATCACATCCCATACTGATCACGCCTCGCCCATTGTAGTGTGCTATAGCTTCAGGGGCACCACCACCGGCATCCAGGTGGCAAGCATTGTAGCTGCTTCTGGTATCTCCTTTATTTTCACATTTAATCTGGAATCTCACCAACTCCTGCCAACTCTTCCACACTCTTCCGCGTCCCTCATGTGGCTGAGTCCACTCATGCTTTTCACCACTCATGAGGTCTTTTACATGCACTTCCCACCAGCATGATCTTCCTTTCTGGTTTACTAGCCAGTCGCTCTGATCTAATGGCTCCCTGGTTCTAAGATTTAAGCTATGTATTTTGTCATTCAGCCTTGAGAAATCATCCCTTGTATTGCGTACTATTTGTGAGTGGATCTCCCAGCTCTGTGATTTGCTTCACACTCTTCCCTTAGCATGCCATGCCTTCAGATACCTCTAAACTTTTGTTTCTATTGAGCACAACTCAAGAGCCATATCCTTTGTGATATTTTTTCTATGTTTTCTCAAGGTAGAACTTATTTCTTATATCTAAGCAACATAAACTTCTTTTAGGGACATGAAGTCAAAGAGACCCTAGCCATTGTGAGATTGTCCCACGAATGTGCAAACTATGCGTTCTGATTTTAAAATAAAATGCTTACATTATATTTATTCATGTATATGGATTTTAAAAATTAACCATTTAAGAATGGGTTTTCTTTATACTCACGCACAGCCTTGCCTGTATGCACATCTACCGTATGTAATGTCATATGCCATATCCTAGGGTTCTGCAGCCCTTTTATCTCTGCACTATAATATCTTCACACAATCATTTAATGTTGCTTTAAGTTAAAGAACTATGTTTTCACTATCTTTTTTTGTAGAATCTGATAAATTTGTGCCCTTTTCTGTTGAGAGGTTTTGATTAATACTGGAGAGGACTGTGTGGGATATGATATGAAAAGAGCACAGTGCTTGGGTCAGAAAAACTTAAATCTGAATTTTGCCTTTGGAATCATCTCAAGTTACTGGGTCTCTCTGGTTTTGTTTTTCTTCACTTAATGAAAAATAATTATTTTCCACATTTTTATGTTGAGCTATCCATAAGTATTGAATCCACAAACCCACACCTTTCTGTGTCTGTTCCCCACCCTAGCTATCGACAGAGGGCTCAGAAGCTGTCAGAAATTCACAGGGATCAGCCTGGTCACCCTGTCAATCGGACTACCTATTGGATAGATTATATTCTTCGCCATGATGGAGCCCACCACCTGCGTTCCGCTGTCCATCAGATCTCGTTCTGTCAGTACTTTCTGCTGGATATCGCCCTGGTGCTGTTGGTTGGTGCTGCCTTGTTATATTTTCTTTTGTCCTGCGTGATAAAATTTATCTACAGAAAAATCAAAAGTCTGTGGTCTAGAAGTAAGCATAACACAGTTAATGGACATTACCAAAATGGAATCCTTAATGGCAAATACAAAAGAAATGGCCATATTAAACATGAAAAGAAGGTGAAATGAACCAGCAGCCCAGGTGATGGAAACAAGGTGTTCAGTCATTGGTTTGTATTGCTATGCATTAGTCTAACAGCTACTAAAAGTAAAATGTCAGTAACAGTTCTAGCACTCCCTTAGCAAATCTTACTAATGAAATGCTGTGGATATGATGGTAAAGAGCACAGACCTAAGTCCAAAAATGCATTTTATTCAAATACCGATTCAGAGACTTGACACTGAGCCTTTTAGAAGCCTTAATTATTTAAATCAATTAAGTGACTGTGTCAGACCTTAGTTGTAAATGTTATGTGTGCATTACAGATGAGGAATGGTGTTTTTTTTCTTAATACTGTGTGTGTGGGTGTGCGCGCGCGCGTGCGCACACGTGTCTTCTGCCATAGAGAATTTTAGCTGACTGCTTGTTGTATTCCTTGAAAGTACAGCATATTCAGGAATGAAGCAGAGAAACAGGGCCCAAATGTTTCTCTTCCGATGTTTAGCATGTGTGAACTTAGATCACTACTCAGTGCAAAGGTGAATGACACAGTTTTTGTATTTTGGGTTATTTTAGATGTTTTATTTGTTTTGTATTACCCTTTTCTTATCTACTATGGACACCTGGAGGAAACATTTAATGTCATAAATGAGTAAATCAGTTGTTATATTTTGCTTGTGTTTTCCTCATACCGATAATTTTTCTTTGAGAGAATTTTATAATTATTTCTGTTGTATTTTAATAAGTAACAGGTTAAATGCATAATTAAGATGAAACAACAAAGCTCTGACTTTTCATCCAAATACTGAAGATTATTGCTCACCTGGCAGTTTGAGACAGGGTCACTGGCTTTTTCGTAAGTAGCATTTTGAATATTCAGGCTTCACAGTTCCAAAATTTTGCCTTTACAATACCATCGTCTTTATTCCTTCTATTGTCGAGGTCACACAATCTAATACATGGGTGCCAACATTTAGTTCTTTTAAGCAAAACATTTATGATTACTCTTCCTGGTAGGTGCTCTGTCTGCAGGGGCTGGAGGTGCTTGGTAGCAAGGCAGACTTCACATGCTACACAGGAGTGACAGGATTGAGTGGAATGACCTGTATATGCAAATAACTTCCCATTTCCCTCCGCACTACTTCAGCCCCAGCTCTGCAGCTGCTTCTGGTCAATGTGTCTGACGTGCAACGGTGACAGTATTCATTTGGAACAGGGAGGCCCAAGTGACAACCCTCGTAAATCAGGACCTCTCTGCTACACCACTCACTAGATACAACTGTAAGCTTACTCCAAACCACTCTGTTTACTCAGCCTTTGCAGTACACATGCTGAGTGTGTGCTTTATTTATTTGTGGTTGGAAAGCCCACATCTACACTTGAGAGTTGAAAAATGAAATATGTACTTAATATCATTCACTAACATGGAAGAGTCATGAGAGCTCTAGAATGCTGTAAAATCTTGTCATACACTATGACATACAACTTCATGACATGCCCACCAGGAGCCACTCTCCTAGTCTTAGAAATATTATCTCTGTAATTTTCTAATGCACAGTGAAGATAAGTGTACTGCTTTTGGCATACTTGAAGAAATGGTACTATACATATAAACCCATTCGTTATATCTCTTCACAATCTTATCACCATGTTGCCCTTATAAGGGGAGAAAGGCACAGGCAGTGAATGGTGGGGTGGTAACAAGATGTAGAGTGTATGAATGAATTGATTTTACTTTTTTGGCATTTGATGAAGTTGACAGTAGGCACTGACTAGATGATTAAGCATAAGTTAATTTCCACTGTGATTAAAAATCTTAAACAATAAATGATTGAAAATAGAGAAATGTTGTTGGAATAAAATTTTTATTCCTGTTTTTATTTCACAGTATTATATGTAGGGATGTATTCACTATAAACATGTTTCTAAGGTAGCCCAACTTTTGTATTATGTATATGAGTGTAAAAGCAATATTAAATGTGAGACTATCTTTAATAAAAGTTTAAATGCAGGGATTTACCTCAGAAGTACATCAACATAGATCCTTAAATTCTATCCCAGAATTAACTCTTTTCTGATCTTTTTTTTAATTTGGTTATTTTCATTTTATATGTATGAGTACAATGCCTGCATGCATGTAAGTGTACCTGTGTTGTGCAGTACCCACAGAGATCAAAAATAACCACCTAATCCCCTGAAACTGGAGTTAAGGATGGTTGTTAGCCACCATGTGGGTGCTGGGAACCAAACCCGGGTCCTCTGCAAGAACAGCCAGTGCTCTTCCACAGAGACAGCTCTCCAGCCCCTTGTTTTGTTATTGTTGCCCACCCCCACCTATCTCCCACCCTGGACTCCCAGGAAGCCCATTATTAGCCAGTTTGAATAAATAGGCTGTTTAAAATTTTTTTGCACTTGGACTAAATTCTCTAAGTTTCCAAGAAAGTGTTTCTTCCTTCACTTTGTAGAGTAAGTCTCTGGAACAACATAAGTAGCTGGCTGTCATTTCATGGAACACAAACAAAAATTAAGGTATTTTTCCTCTGAAATGGTGACTTATCCCAGCAAAGGCATAAGGCAGGGATTTGAATGTTCAGGGTTGGAAAGAGCGAGTGTCAGAGTTGGACGTGACACTTCATCGCTGATTTTCATCAAAGATCAGCCTCTCATGAAATCCTCGTAAGTCTCTGGAACAACATAAGTAGCTGGCTGTCATTTCATGGAACACAAAAATTAAGATATTTTTTCCTCTGAAATGGTGACTTATCCCACCAAAGGCATAAGGCAGGGATTTGAATGTTCAGGGTTGGAAAGAGCGAGTGTCAGAGTTCGAGGTGACACTTCATCGTTGATTTTCATCAAAGATCAGCCTCTCATGAAATCCTAAAATACTGCTAAAATTGAATGACTCTACTTGAATAAAAGGTTTAAGAGTGGAAGAACCGTGAAACTGGGCTGTTAACACATCACGACCCTCAGCACCTCTTCCCCAGCCTGTCCCCCTAACAGAAAGAACCAAAATAATTTGAAAAACAACTTCAAGCAATAATTTAGTGATATGTCTTATTGAAACTGTAATTCTTTTTTCATTCTTACTGTTAAATAATTCAGTTGGTTTGTAAATATATAATCACATTTCACAGTGTTCATTTGCAACTGGTATAATCAACAATAATTTGAAGGAGAATACTTTTAAATCTTACATGTTGAAGTACAGGTTTATAGGAATTCCATTGTGGAAATGTTCTCAAAATAATGCCTTAGAGAGTTATCCTGCTTCTGAGATGCTTAATTTTAGGTAGCTTTTAAGGACATGTGTTCCACCTGAATATGCTATTGATATTTTTGGTGGTCAACAATATTGTTTAGTAAGAAGTGCTCAGAAGTTCATGTAATTAAAAACTTTATACTGCCATTTAGCTAAAAACCCTGCTAAATGTTACAGTCAGTTGGATGTGTGTGTCGCCGACTTAGGGGCTTAAGGGTGAGTGGTAGCACAAGTGTGGGTGATCTTGGTCTTTAAAATACACAAAGTGAAAAGCACATGATAATTTTAGCATACCCTTTCTTTGGGATGATTCAGATATGTTTTAAGAAAGAATTCACATTGTTGTTTGCAAGATTTTGGACAATCTATCTGAATAGTAAGTAAAAAAAGTTTCAATTGAGTATAATCCAAATTTGGACTGAAAAATCACAACT
>NW_008334871.1:1264371-1307576 GCF_000622305.1 Nannospalax galili | reverse complement strand
TGTCATGGTGCTCTTGAAAACAGTTGTGTTTGTCAAGGAATCCAGTTCCAGGTTTTGGACTGCTTATAGTACATGTCCTGTTTTCCAGCTTCGCTTGTCCCATTCCCTGTTTCCAAGCTTTGGATTTCCTTTCTTGGCATTTCAGTTGTGCTAGTTAGAGACTTCCAGCTCTCTGCCATTGGCAAGTTTATGGTGCACAGGCTGTTTCTGTCATCTACTAATGCTTGCTTTTAGTAGAATGTGGAAATAGAACTGGACATTGAACCACCCCAAAGAGTGGAATGCTAATTTAAGAAAATGTCCAGCTATTAATCAAAAATTCTGTGCTATGTGACCATCATGCAGGGTACCAGGTCCACTAGAAAGGGAGAGTAAATCATGGGCACTGGGAGGAGGGCTGCCAGTGGGTGAGCACACCTTTCCCTCAGGACTCCATGGAACCCTCTGGATGTGGCACTCTGCCAGCTCTTTGGGGCATGGCTCAACGATCTCTAATCTGTCAAGTCACAAGCACCTTTTTTGCCTTTTTGTCAGTTAAGATTCTCACACAACTTGTTTGTGCAAGTAGAAACCTTTCCCTAGTAAGGCCAGCCTCAAATGTCCATTATTGATACTTTAGTAGCAGAATTCTACACCAACAGATGTGTTCGTTTCTGATTATGTAACTCTCTTTAATGTCAACAGAAGATGCCAGAAATGCAGTCAGCTGTCTGTATAGCCGAGAAAAGCCCTAGACAAGTGGCAGGCAATCAGAACTTACTTGAACTTAATACTGCAGAAATGAACTTGCCTGCAGAAGTGAACTTGTGTGCAGTGATGAGCAGAATGAGTTGGTTAGCAAGGGCAAGGACAACCTGAGAAGGAGGCGCCAGGATTCAGATCAAATCTACCTTGGTATGCCCCTTGTTTATTAGAGTAAAGATGGGAAATCAGGCAGACCTTTAAAGATGAATATGGGATCCAGAGAGGTCAAAGGGACTCAGCAAATCTAGGCATCTGTAGGCAGATTGCAACTATGGAACAAATGTCTAGTGATGAAGTTCTCAATGTCTCTGTCCCCTCCAATCCAAACACTCCTGTGAGTTCGTGGTAGGAATGTATCTGTGAGCAGCATCAAACACCTTCGGTTGTGTTTGTTCTGGTGTCTCTTCCAGAAGATTCTAGATTTAATTGTAGGTTAAGAACGTGTTTGTATTGTCAGCATGATAGACAAAATTGTGAAGCTCTATGGAAATGAAAAATTTTGTATATTTCAGTTCACATTGTGAATGTCATCGCAACACCTCTTAGAACACCATTTTCTCCTCATCTGATGGATCTTTCTACTCCTTGGATGTACCTTAATGACCTTCACCCCCACCTTACTGTCCGGCTCTACCACTGCTGTGCCTCTTCATCTCTCTACACAGCTAGCGTCTTTGCATCCTATTCTAAACTGGTCATTTACATCAGTAGCTGTCTTCAGGATGACCTCAAGTTCTCACAGTGTTTCAATGCTGAGTCGTGGTATTAGCAAACATGTTATTAACATGCTAATAAAACATGCTGCCTTGTTTACCAATATAAGCATTTGAATGAACTACTTCCCTTCACCTGCGTTTCAATTTTTGGCATATTCTTCAGTTCTCTTTCTCCTGTGACAGAAAAGCTCTGCTTGACTGTGTTTCCATTTGACTGCGTTTCCATTTGACTGCGTTTCCATGGCGTTTTTTAACCTTGCTTCCATTCCTTTGCTACATCCCTTTTTTTCTGAGACCTGGGATCCCTGTAGCCCCAGCTAGCCCAGAACTCACTATGTAGACCAGACTGGCCTTGATCTCACAGAGATCCATCTGCCTCCCAAGTGCTGGGATTAAAGGCATGCATCACCACACCCAACTCTTTCTAGCATTTCTTAGTTTTATATCAGAAGGACTAGTTAAGAAGGAAGTCAACAGGAAGTCAAAGGGAAAGTCATGGCAGGAGAGGATTATAATCACCATACATTGTATACACATAAGAAACTGAAAATGAAAAATCCCTACTCATTTTGTTACCAATTCTAAACATACCAACATGGCTTATGCGCTTACGTTGGATATCATCTGAGAAGTTTATTTTAGCTTACACATAATCAGATGTTCTTTCTTAATTTATAACACCACCAAATACTATTCTTCTGTCAGTATTCATATTCATATTACCCATTTGATCTCGCTGCTTTAAGTACTGCCTTTATTAAAACAAACATGGGGCTGGAAAGGTGACTCAGCACTTACTGCTCTCCCACAGGACCTGTTTTAGTTGCCAAGCACTCACAAGGCAGCTAATACACGTCCTTAACTACAGTTCCAGGGAATCCAACACCCTCTTCTGGCCTCTGTGGGCACCAAGCAAACACCCAGGGCACTTACATACATTCGGGAAAAACACTCATAAAAATAAATAAAAACAAAACATTTTTCCCGTGTCTCTAAAGTGCCAGGCACTGTATGTGACACCAGAGGCTGAAGACGAAGAAATCATCGTCCCTGGCTTCAAGGGGAAATTTGCTGTAATATGTTGTAATGTAGATATAAACGGAAAAAAAAGTGAAGGAAGTTTCCACCTGGGGATTGTTTCAGGTGAATCATGGGGAAAGAATGGAAATTTGCCAGACTGAGAGTGGGAGGACATGGTCTTTGAGCAGCATGCCCTACAGTCAAAGGCAGTGAGTTATGGAAGCATGTGGGACACTGTAACTTGCGGGTCATTTGGTCTGATGTGTGTGCATGATCAGGAGGTGACCACCCTACTAAGTCAAAAACCTGTGTACCTTTCGGCTTTGGTTTTCCTTTGTGCAGCTTAGTCTACCTTGTACTAGCAGTGACTTTCCGCAGGAGACCTGTTTCTTTTGCCTGTATCCAGTGCCTGTTCATAGGGCTCACAATGTTTAAACTGTTGGTATCCCGCTTCTTGGGTTACAGGTCATCTAAGTGTGTAAATGCCTTTTATTCAAGCTACAGTGTCAACCAAAGGATCACACTTAACTTTACCTGTGCTTGGTTTAGGAAAATCACAAATAGGTGTAATAATACAGCTTCTTAGCTAGTGTGAAGAAAGACATGAGGGATTTTTTTTTCATCTTAAAATGTTTTAATAATGAAAATATTTGGAAAATGGTTTGTTTTTAAGAGACGGTTTCATGTAGCCCAGGCTGTCCTCAAACTAGCTAGACCTTGAAGATGACCTTGAGCTCCTCATCCTCCTGCTTCCGCTTCATGAGTAGTGGGACTAGAAGTGTGCTCCACCATTCTTGATGTGTCCGTAACAAGTAGATACCAGGGAATACTGACTAACACGGGATGCAAGAATAATTGTAAAATAAACCAGGCCTACAGTTTCAGCATTTGGAAAACTGAAGCAGGAGCCAAGCCAAGACCAGCCTGCAAAGTAAAAGCTCAATGCCAGGAATGTACTCCCTCCTTTGAAGCTGTTGCCCAGGGGTCCCACAGTCCTTCAAACAATACTGGCCATTGCCCCTGTTCCTAGATACCCATGAGAACTTCACAGTAAGATCCTCCTGCTGAAGACAAGTATGTGAACCATAGTGCAAACGGAGAAATCGGCATGCTGCTGACTTCACAGCTTCGTCTCTACCATCTAGCTTTCATGGTCCTTTTTCTGATGACTTTTTGTTATACCCATAGATTAATGCATCTCTCAACTCAGTAAAGAATGAATCTTATACAGCAGATAAGTCTCACAGAAGCTCAAGCCAGACAAAAAAACAAGCACAGAAGTGGGAAAGAGGGAAATAATTCCCAACTCTACCTGAGGAACTATTGTAAATGATGGTTGCTGGGAGGGAGAGAGTTGGTCTTGTTTAAGGGTGAGACTTGGTAGGTTGTCCAGGCTCCAGTAGGTGAACCCATGCCAGTGGGCAATTGGGGACACAAACGTGACTCTGTAGTCCTTTATAAATACAAGTATTTAGAGGAAATTTGGTAGGAGTTTAGTAATGGGGGTGAAGATATGGGAGGGCATCTAGATATGTTCAAGATATATTGTATGAAATTTGCAAAACTTCAATAGGAAAACAAAGTCAGTCAGTGATCTACTTTAGAGAAGAAAATGAATAGCCCATACTTAGTCCAACAAACAAATATATATGTCTAAATTGTCAATATAACTATAATCATCACACCAACCCTGGAAGCACTTTGATTTTATATTCGCTTTCAGTTGTGAACAGAATAAAAAGTCTACCTGTTTTCACAGGCTAGTGTTTTATTGCTTTCACTCTTTTGGTGTGTGTGTGTGTGTGTGTGTGTGTGTGTGTGTTGTGTGTGTGTGTGTTGAACCACTAGTCTGTACTTGGCACAAGACTAGGTATTTTGGGTAACAAGTTAAATAAACATTGACTTTGGCACAGAAATCTAACACTACATTTAACAAGAAGAGGTTCTTGGCGAGTCAATGTGTAGAAAGTACTCGAGATTTGTACCAGAGACATTCTCAAAGGTAGTTTTATCCAACTCTAATAAAATAGCGATCATGACAATGAAAAGAACATTAAAAAGAAATGAAAATTTTAAAACACTTATTCTCATTTTATGTGTATGAGGGTATTGCCTGCATGTAAGTGCACCTGTGTTGTGCAATGCTGTGGAAGTCAGAAGAGTGTATCAGATCCCCTGGAACTGAAGCTGTGAACACTTGTTAGCTGCCCTGTGGGTGCTGGAATCAAACCCAGGTCCTCTGATAGAGCAGCCTATGCTCTTACCACTACGCCATCTCTCCAGTCCAGAAATGACTAAATTTTAAAAAACTAAATGGTATTGAATCATTTGAGGACTCTTAAGAGAATTTTAACTAAACATGCAGTACCAGATTGCTGGCATGGTTAGAGGCCCATAATGTGGGAAGATTGGAAAAACCCTACAAACTTTGGAGGTTCTAAAAATGGGAAAGGGCAATTCTTTATGACACAATTCCTTGAACTTATTTAAATGCTTATGAGGTAAAATTAAAACCTCAGACTCTGTGAAATGCAACAATATTCTAGCACCAAGATGTGTGAATAATGGCTCCATAAGTGTGTGTTGAAAACGAAGTTTCTCCTATGTAGTCAGGTAATGAAGATAATAAAACCATACTTTAGCTGGATAAAGACACAGCTATAGGTATTGTACACTGGGTTACCATTATGCCATTTCCAGGTGTGGATCTTCAATGAACCCCTTTTGGAAACCTAGACCCGTGTACTTGGTCCCCTGAGAAATCCCACATCTCTGTTTATTACATACCTACATCAGGCAGCTGAATGTTAATTACTAGAGACCCCACCATACTGACAGGCCTTTCATCACCCTAAGGACTGCTGCCTTGAATGGAATTCAGCACCACATACCCCTTTACCTTCCATAACAGGTTTGCTGCTTCTGCATGTTTTTCATTACTCTTCCTATACTTCATTTTCTTTGGGTGCAGATGGTGACCATACGTTACACACTTGTTTGAGAAGACAACCTGGAGAGCTAGGGAGATGGCTAAGTTGCTAGCATGCTTTTCACACAAGCGTGAGGCCCTAAGTTCATTCACATCTGTAACCCTGGTGCTGAGGGTAGAGAGACATGTATCCCTGAAGCTCACTGGGCAGTCAGTCTAACTGAATTGGTGAGCTCTACGTTCAGTCAGAGACCTGTCTCAAAAAATAAGGTGGAACCTACTGCAAATGCAGAGAATAATTGCCTGTGAGATGCTTAGTCCTCAATGACACATTTCCACTGCAACCTCTACACATAGGATGAAGGCATCTTTCAGCTCTCATCAGAGAGGTTTCCTTATGCAGTACATGGTGATTAACACAGAAACCCACAACTGGCCAATGTGCAGAGAACAAGAGGCCACAGAGTGCTTATCCCTGAATAAGACACATATTTCAAACCTCTGCCTCCCAAGGCTCAGGGATCTTTGTTGAAGAGGAGGCAAAGTGATAGTAAGAGCCAAAAGATGACCACAAGAAACAGAATTTTCCAGACTGCTGGTCAGTTACTCATATGAATTCACAACAATGGTGACAGTACGCACAAATCCCATGCAAGCTCAAATCAGACAAAATTCCAGAATAGACATGGGGAAGCAGGTAGGCAATCTCAAACCAACCTAACGAACTTTTGGCAACTGATGGCTGTTAGGAGGGAGAGGCAGTCTCTTCCTACAGGGATGCGACGCTTCGTATGTTGACTAGGCTCCAGTGGATGGACCCATGCTGAGGGACATATGGGGACACAAATCAGATTCTGTAAACTGTATTGTACATATAGTGGAGTACATTGAATTGGGTGGGGAGGTGTGATTGGAGAAGGGAATCTAAATACTGTCAAATTGTATTGTCTGAAAATCACACACAAAAAATTTAAGGTGGAGAGCAACTGAAGAAAACACTAGACCTTGCTGTGTGGCCTCCATGTAAATGCACATACCTATGCAGATGCACCCCGACACACACACACACCACAGTCATCAACTTTCTTATATTCTCACCACTGACTCCCAGCTTTCCAGATTTACGAATTCCTTTCTATGCATGATCTCTCAGCATTCAACAAGTTTGTTTCTCTATACCTGCACTGAGGGTCTCACCCTTTAAAAAAAAAAGATTTTGATGCACCAACATTCTTGATAGCTTTCTTGTTAAGAAAATTTTAATACCATGTCTCCTTGTGACAATTTTAGCTTTCCTCTGTTCCTTTGATGGTAAACCTTCTCGGTGAGGTGCACATATTCTTTCCATAACAGTTTGTGGGCCTTCCACACTCATCATTCTATTGAAATGATCTTTTCCAAGATCACCAGTGATCTCTGTGCTGAACCTTGCAAGAACCACTTCTGTGTTTTCATCTGTGCCTCTCCTACCTGATCTATAAACAGGACTTGGTCCTGAGTCACCTTCCCCATCTCTTTTTCTTTCTGTATGTTCACACAATACATTGCAGGCCTCATTCATTTATATACATTAATACGGTAAATTTAAAAGTCCACTTTTTATCTGTCCTTTGAATTTTCAGTTTAGCTTACTACTTGGCACCTGTTTTTTGCTTAATAAACATTTCCAAATTTAGAATCTTCAAACAATTTTTAAGTTCCCCAATGACTTTTCCATGTTGTACACTGTTGACACTCTTCCAGTTACTTAAACCCTTAGATTGATATATTTTTCTCACTCTCCACATCCAACAAAGTGAGTATTATGAATTTTATCAGCAGACATTTTCCCAAATTTATTCCTTTTCTCTCTAGGCTCTGTCATGCCTCCTTCCTGACTAGCATGCAAAGATCCTAAAAGACCTTCCACCTTTCATGCTTGGTGTTTTACTTTTCTGTTGCTGTAACAGAAACACTGACCAAAACATTTAATAGAAGGAAGTGCTTATTTAGCTTACAGTTCCAAAGGGGCAAGAGTCCATCATGGCGGGGAGGCATGGCAGCAGAGGTGGCTGGAGGAGGAGCAGAAGCTAAGCTCTCACATCTTCAAGCAGGCACAGGAAGCAAGAGAGTGACTTGGTATCTGGCAAGTCTTAAGAACTCTCTAAGCCCGCTGCCAGTGACATGCTTCCTCCAGCATGGCCACACCTTCCGAGACCTCCTAAAACAGCACCACCGACTGGACACAAAATGTCCAGATACTTGGAGCCTATGAGGGACATTCTCATTCAAACCATCACACTTGCTTTTCTGGCAATGAGACTGTCAGCAGAACCTCTTTCAGAAGCAAGTCATCATCTGCCTTCCCTGTCAACTGCATCCAGCTTCTCATGCATCTCGGCCTGCAAACACGTTAACATGCTGCTTTATCAGCTTCTTGGCTCCGTAAACTTCAGCCTTACTAGATTTTTTAAAAAATTAGCTGTTTGTTCTTTGGCAACTTCAGACATGTATATAATGCATTCTATTACTCCCTCCATCCTCTGTTATCCCTCTCTGATCCTTAAGATACCCCCCACAAGTGTCCCTTCATGATTTTTGATTTGGTTTAGTGTCCTATTTAGTTCAGCCAGAGCCATCTGTGTGATCATTGGATTGTGACTATCCATGGGAGCCTGGTGGGGTCACCAGCGGGCACACAGTTGAAGGCACTGACTCCCTCTCTCCCTGAATCTGTCAGTGGGAAACTGTTCAGCAGTGAAGGGCAGGGCCCTCTAAGGCCTCCTCCACCTGTGTCCAGCCGTTGATGGGAACATTCTTATGCTACCCTCATACTTAATCAGTGAAGCCCTCTTTTCCTGTGAACCGTGGTAAAGTCAGAGACTCGTGGCTAGCTACACAGGTGCTGAGAATAAATAGCAGTTGACATCCCTTCTACAGACTGGAGAACATTGTGGAAGAAGGGGCAAGAAGATGGAGAAGGGCCGTGTGAAACGCTATCTTCTAGACAAAACATAGCTGTTATAATCATGAAATCTTATTGAATTGTTGTTTCTTGAATACATACATTCATCTCCCTTATAGGAGCCTTTGCACTGTTGCTCCCTTCACTTGGAACACTTCTTTCAGATGCCCTTGTTCATGACTTGATTCTGCAAGGAGAAGTGCTTTCTGCTCAAAGAGGCCTGTCTGACCACTCAGATTAAATCACCCTTCCCCAAACTGCCCTAATCTATTCTTAGCACTTACCATGCCCTACCTTAAATCATTCCTTTTATGCATTTCTTCCTTGTTTCCTACTAGTTTCTCCTGCTTGGAATACACTTCACTAGAGAACAGAGAACTTTGGAGCCCTTAGTGACCAGGCCCATGCCCAGCACGTGGTCCTTACTAAATAAGTATTTTTGACTATGCGAAGGCTTACAATGAAATATTCCCTACAGAGGATGTGAACAAAATGTCAGTTCCTATATTCTGTCTGTTGATAAAGCTGAATGTAAGTAAACAATGCCTCCTCCCTAATGCTAACATCCCTTCAAACCTTACACAGACTTGCACTATAAAACATTGGAATGTAAGGAATAGGAATTATACTAAGATTTCAAAGAGGGATGCTGTATGTATAGTAAATTGGTTTCTCCATTGTTTTATATTTGGCTATTGTGAAAAGTTCAACAATTCTTTCATTTTTTCCCATTCATGAACAGTAGATGATAATCTCTGCCTACCTGTGAATGTGAGTTGTGGATGGAAAATATTGTCTGTGGTAAAATTTGCCAGTGTTATACTCATTAATATTGCATGTGCTTTCTGAATTTACAGAAGTAAGGATTGGCATAGAAATGGTCAAGGCCGTTTTTTGGAATGATGACGTCCGTGTATCATTCATGCATCTATTCATTTCTTCAACAAATATACACAAAGCACATGTGTGACAGCAAATAGGCCTGAAAAAATACAGTGAACAGAAACTACTATGCTAGTCCTCTATGATTAATGACACTAAAGCAAATTATCGGTATAATCAATGATTGTCATACCAGAAATATTATGATTTTGAGTAGGCATTATATTTGCAGTCTTGAACTATATAACTTCTTTTCTTTTGCTTGGAAGAATTGCGCTGATAATTGAACATATAAATTTAAATGGTCCATCCTGGCGATAGAAAATATATTAGCCCAAACTAAAAGATTGCTTTGACATTTGGAAAGCTATAAGAAAACATTATTCAGGTCTGAGAGCAAAGTTTAACCAGTGAATGGTTAGAAGACCAAGCATGCTCCATGAAAGGGGTCACAGCTACAGCATACTGAGAACAGACACGGCAAACCACTTTGAATGCAAATACTTAATGACAAAATTATAAGATGGTACATTATAAACAATAACACCTATATGAAAGAGTATATTCATTATTTAAATGTTTATTATTAATTTTTCCCTCTGATCTTTTTTTTATTATAAGAAGCATTTCATTACAGCTTTAATGTACTCAATAACAATTTCCAGCACAAAGATACATCTCTTTCAAAAGTGGCTATAAAATGTTTAGGTTCACAGTTGAATTAATACAGATATACAATATTGAACTCAGTATAAACCCTGTAAGACATAAAAGTGAATGAGTTTTTAACCTTTAAAAAAGATCCAAATTTTTCAGTTTAAAAGCATGTCAATTCAGGGAAACCCCATCCTAATCACACTAATCAAAGACGAGATAATCTCATTGGATTTTTCAAATAAAATTAAATATGCATGTAGCATGGAATTTTCTCTTTGAAAAATTCCCCATGTAATCTTACGTGGTAAATCATTCCTTTATTATTTGTTGTGAAAATAAAGTATGTATTTTAACAATTTAGGGTAATTAAATAAAATTAATTATAAACTGTCTTGCAATTCATAATCACTTCATTAAAAGATGAACAATTGAAATTGTTCATAACATTGTAATCACTTACATCTGTGAGGTACCTCAGAGGTGAAAAAGGTTAAATAGTGCTTATAGTGAAAACTGCACAGAAATTATATATGTGTATATTTGCGATAAAAGTACATTCATTTTGAAATAATTTCCAAGTATATAATATTTGCCATTTGTATCTCAGAAATTCCGAAGGATGGTAACATCTCTATTAGTGCATATTTCACTTATTTTATATCATTTAAGATTGTTACATATAAAACATATTAATGAAACATTGAGAAGTTAGACATTGTGAAGAACGTCTTACTTAGATTATTGTCCTGATTAAGTCAAGAAATACCGGAAATCATTTTTCTAAGGTGAATTTAGTGTCTATGTTCCAATGAACAGTACTTTGGTGGCATCTAGTGGTGCAATGCAGATTTATTTTTACACGATTTCCAGTGTTTTTAAAGTGTCAAAATATTGCACGTGATCTTGAGAAATGCTGTTGGAAAATGGAACCAAAGAGTAAAATTTACTAATCTTCTATTTTTTTAATCAAAAATACTTAAAACTGATTAAGAATAAAATAAAATAAAATGTCCATATAGTTAATTGGAGGAAATTTTCTTGGCCTAATTTCTCATTTAATATGTATTTTATGCAAAATAACTTGGCAAAAAAGAGAGTCTTTCAATTTTACCAGGTTGTAAGGAACAAAATTATCTGCATTTTTAACAAAATTCACTTACTAATTCCTGTCAAAATATCTCAGTGGTAGAAACTCTATACTAGAGACTGTCCGAACTTGTCTTCAGTGACTTATATGCTAACAGAAATTGGGGTAAATTATTGAAAATGGCTTAATATCAAAATTATTTTGAGAAAGAAATATTGGACTGTGTAAAGTTATATGTTTTATTTTTATATGTTTCTTTTATTACTCTTTGGAATAAAATTCTACCAGGAAACTGGAAAAATGTTGTCATAGTTATGTCTGAAAGCTGTGTCAACACACTACAAGTGGAAATGGATTTTTGTTAATTATGCAGTTAATTTAATTACTTTAGGTGTTTAAATCCAAACTCAGTTCTTCATAGTGTCATATGCCTGCATTAACATGTCTTCATTGTTTTAATTAAATGTTTAGCTTTGACTTTGCTATGTTGATTTTGCCCTACAAACTGACAGAATAAAAAAGTGTGTAATGATGTAAACTACCATGCTCTTTTGGGGTGAAAATATGTTTTGTGGGGTTGGAGAGATGGCTCAGCAGTTAAGAGCATTAGCTGCTCTTTCAGAGGACCCTGGCTCAGTTTCCAGCACCCACATGGCACCTAACAACCATCTGTGACTTCAGTTCCAAGAGATTCAATGCCCTCTTCTGACCCCGGAAGGCATGGCATGACACAGGTGCACCTACCTACATGCAGGCAGTATGCTCATCCACATAAAGTAAAAATAATAAATAAAATTTTTAAAAATATTTTGTGTTTTGATGAATTCTGTTGTATTAATCATACTATAAATGAACAATCAAATGTTTGAAATATGTCATTTAAATGATGGGATCAATTATATTCATTCTGAGTATTTACTAAGTTCCTACTTTGTGCGAAGTATAGTTTTAAAGTACATTTGTGTGTTTTCTTCCTGCTGTTTGCTGTGGTGAGATGCCCTCAAAGACACCTTTGGATTTGCTGACTCTGCAACGTTCACGTATTTCACAGAACGATAGAGTTGAGATTCAACTGATCAGTAAATAAGGACGTTTCACCACTTTTCATAAGCATTTCCAAGCTACTTTCCAAAAATACCTTAACTAGTTTCAAAATTACAGGCACTTACTTGCCTACTATGCATTCTTTATTAGGAATCAAACTCTTTTTGTTACTTTTACTTTTTTTGCTAAGAGAAATATGTGTCCTGTTTTTATCTGAATCTTTATACCTTTAATATACAATATTTGAATGTATTTTCTTGATTTTATGTATTTTTCAAGATTTATGCAAACTTTACTGTTTAGCAAACATATCTTGCACTATGTTGTGTGCCTTTCAATGTTCCTGATAAATTTCCTTTTGTCACGTGTGTTTCCTATTATTAGTTCTCTCCTCATTTTTAGACTTGCCTAATTACTGCAGTTGACAGCTGTAATCACTTGTGTGCGGTTTCATTTGCAGTATTTTATTGTTTATGAATGTCGGTTAATTTCATGTTTACTGCAAAATATTTTCTTGAACAAGTTTGCTCCTATGTTTTAAACTGCTGTGGTACCTTTCATGTGATGCTGTTCTTCACTCTGATGTATGTGATTACTTTCCTTGCACACACAAGGTCTATGTATTTTTTTTAACTATTTCTTTTTTAAAATTTGCTTTTTTTTCAATTTTGTTGTATTTCATACAGAATATCTCAAACAATCTGAATCATCTTTATAGTCCCTTCCCCACCAGCACCCTCCCATAGCCCCCCCACACCCATATACTCTGTCCTGAGTATTAAGGGCCACTGTGTCAAATCAGTGTCTCCATTAATTTCCCAGTGCAAATTCATCCACTTGTAGTTTAGTCAGATTCCTCTCATCTATCTATCCAAACACCTATCATTTTCTTTAAAACAAACAAACAAAAAACAGAGCATAGGGTGGGGGTTTATTTACAGAGAAGTGGGTGCCACTCATTTATGCCTGCACTGGAAAGTCCACACTCAAAAATAAATTCTGTGACTTCCTGACAGCCTCACAAAATTGTGAGAGGTGTCTTGTGGCATTCTTGGCTTGTATGTCTTTGGCCCCTCCTCCACATGCAGCCAAAGTTGACTGATTGGGTGGGAGGGGCAACTGACTCCTCCCTCTCCTTGATGAAGGAGGGAAGGAGGTGTGACTATAGCTTGCTGATAGGTACAGTGGTCTTAGGACACTTCCAATTAACACTCCACCCCTTCTTCTAGCTCTTACATTCTTTCCACCTTGGAGGGGGTGGTAGGTGTGGGATGATCTTCCTCCTATTGTGGCAAGGCACTGAGCTTTCAAGTCTCTGTATCATCTTTTCTCCATGGGCTGTTGACCTATTTCAGTGGGATTCCATCTACTATGAAAACACAAACAGCAAGAAGCAAGAACATCTAAATCGTGGCTGCTATAATAACCTATGGGTGTAAACACAAACACTTGGATGGTACTTTAGCAGGTGCATTACATCCATCTAACAAAGCAATTGCAGTGACTTCCCACTGGGGCCTATATTCTCCCCTGCCAGAGGGGGTTGGTCTCATCTGCAGTACCAGATGTGTGTTCCACCCCTAGGAGCAGGCATTTTATCCAATTGTAAATTTGCTGGTTCTATATATACTAGACGCTCCACTATTGCACCAGCAGGAACATCTTGTTTGGTATGTTGATAGTGCAATGCATGGGGTCTGTTGTTGAGCACAATTATAGGGGATGATTCTCTCCCAGTCATCTGCATATCATCTTTTGGCACCATGAAAGCCACCCATCCAGTGACGGAGTTTCCAGCTTAGTACTAGCTTGGTTTCTCCCTCTCCTGTGCTCACATCAAGCAGTGTCTTCAGGACTGGGTCCCTCTGTCCACTTTGGGTGTACAACCAACATTATTGGCAATGACGTTTATTGTTTTGGAGATCTCCAGGACCCCTCAGGCCAATAACTTATGGGGTGGCAACCCACCTCTGGCACTGAGATTTTCATTTAACAACCATACTGCTTCTGGAAGTGCTTCCTTTACAAGGTCTATGTTTAAGAAGACCAGCACTGTGTCCTGTTCAGGACTACTTTTCTTGATAAAATTTCACACTGTCATTTGCTTTGTGAGCCACTTTCCTTAATCCATAGGTGAGTGGCTATAATTTTACATGCAGTGTGGTTGTCTGATAAACTGACTCTGCCTTTCTGACACCTAGTCAGAAGTATCTGCTTTTTACATTTTGCCCTTTTAAAAAAAATAATATTATAATTATCTTCAACTCTCTTCTAAATATGGTTGATTTGAAATGAATCATGCAGGAACTTCTGGAAACCTGGTTTGACTTTTTCAAGGCAGTGCTTTTAGTCCAAGAAAAGCCATGTGACTGCATGTTTTTTGAGTCTGTAGTGTTTGTCAGTTAGCAGTGAGACCCTGACTCAGGAGTAAGAGGGAAAGAAAGTTACCAATGGAACAGGTGTAAATCTGGGAAGGAATGTGTTCCCTTTTCTATTTTACACACACACCCTTTTTCCTGGAGTTAAGCATTTCAGAGGAGCTCGGGTGTGTTCCACAGAATCATTCTGTGCTGTTTATGGATAAACACAACTTAACCACTCTGAGAAACAACTATTGCTGTCCTGAAACTCAGCAGAACAACTCCAGGAAAAGTGACCTTGCTACACACTGTTTTATGTTGAATACACATTTGATAGTCACAGTCCTAATCTGAAATACATATTTGAAAAGTAAAACAGAACAGGCATGAATACAAACTCAGTTATAAATATGATTCATGTCATTAAACACAGCTTGTTTGAAAACATTCGTGGGATATAGGCAGTGATTTATTTGTTTGCGCAGGTAGGCATGGAAATTCCTCCTCCTCGCTAAACAATCTCATTTGAATTCTTCATGTTCAGTAAATTCTAAGCACTGGGGAATACATTTTCCTTCCTATAACTCAATATGGTTTGCATTAGTCCTTAATGAATATATTATGATATGCCATATACCTCCATTCAGAGCTTCCGATATTGTGTAGCTTCCTGCCAACCACCTCCAAAATGAACAAATAGGCTGTTCACACAAAGTAACTGTGTGTCCTTTGAAATTAAATTATTATCCTTTTAAAAATTAAGCATCCTCACTTGTGCACAAACCCAGACATAGTACTGTCATCTTATAAGCAGTTCTGAAGGTTATTCAAAGTGATAGTGACATTTTCAAGTCATTTTTCAAATGCATTCATTTTTTAACAAGATTCTGCAACTACGAAAACAAAAACATCAAAAAGACTTTGAGCCAGACAAAGACAATAATATTAGTTGTGTTAGAGGTATAATTATCTGGATGATACTGGGTTTTGAATTCTTTAGTAAACTATCAAATTCTTTTCTTGTAAGGTAGAAAACCCAGAGATATTTTAGTTGTACCATACTAACATCCAATGCAAATATTAATTAAACCTTGTTTATTCCTTTTGAAGAAACAGAAAAGGCTTTTTCATGTACTTCTAAGATATCTTCCATACCAAATTGATTCAACTTTAAGTTATTTAAATCCCTATCTCTGTAGTGACTCTTCCAAATAGTAATTCAGTTTTCCGCAGCTGTTGAAGTACGTGGGAAGTTTCCTGTTGTAATCCTTCTGTCATGGTTGGAAGCTCAGTCCAAATATTTGTTCCTTGGTTCATCAGGCAACAATCATTGCTGAAAACACCATTTACATACACATAGTAAATTCATGACATGGAAATGAATCTGAAAGATATATAATTAGTGAAAAAGCCAGTTATTATAGATTTTCCCTTGTGATTTGATAGGATCAGACTGAGAAGTGTTGGGCTGTTTCTAATACTGCCTACTAGATATGTTTTAATACTTAAAAGAATAGGAGGAGCAGTAAGTGCTGGGTGGTGGATAGGAGCCTGTGCAGATGAGTTGTTTTTAATAGCCACAAATGCCAGTGGTGACTGGAACAGAAGGAGATCATTTTTCTAGGCAATGTTAATTCTGTCCATCAGCAGTGAATGGATTCTTGTTTAAATTCAATTTTGACTATCATTCAAGAACCATATATATTGAAAGCAATTGTGAAGTCAGGTTATTGTATAGTTACTTGTCCTGTTGCTGTGATAAAACACCATGACCACAGCAACTTATAGAAAGAAGAGTTCATTGGCTTTACTGTTCCAGAACGATGAGTTCATCAAGGCAGGGAGGTACAGCAGGAGGCAGCAAGAGTAGAAATCTGAGAGCTTGCATCTTCAAACAGGCACAAGAAGCAGAGACCCAAATTGGAAATGGGACTTGACTATCTGCTCTGAAACCCTGCCCCAAGTGACCTACTTCCTCCAGCAAGGATGCACCTCCTAGAGATTTTCTGACCTTCTCAAAACAGCGCCAACAACTGTTGAAATTCCCGAGTCTCTGGGGAGCATCTCATTCAAACCACTGTAGTTGTGCTGGAGATTCTCTCTCTCTCTCTCTCTCTCTCTCTCTCTCTCTCTCTCTCTCTCTCTTTTCAATGTCCTTTTCTGCCTCTTTCCTCTTCCCTTTTGACAATGCCACTCTTCTTCAATGTGGGGTTTCATGTAGTCTGAGTAGGTAAACCTTTCTTCCCAGTGACAAGGAGGTCTAGGTGACTTAGGCCTTGCCAGCCTGAGTAATCTATCTCTTGCTAGGGTAGATTTAGATTTACCAATAGCTTTTTGTTATATTTTACTAATCAATCTTAAACACTTTCTTGTGTTTTCTTGTGTTTTTCTATTCTTTGATTCTCCCCTCCCCTTTACTGAAATTGCTGTATGAAAGCATTTTTTTTGTATGTGTGTGTGTGAGTGTGCATAGGGTATTAGTGTCTGAGATATATGCTCCAATAAGTGAGAATGTGTGTACTCTTGAACACATGGAGGCCAGGGGACGTTGGGCATCCTGTTCTACCATTTGTTAGTCCCTTACTGAACTGAACCTGCACCTGGGCTGGCAGCCAGCCACCCCCAGAAATCCTCTTGTTTGCTGGCATTATAGGCACTCACTCAGCCACACTGAACTTTTTACATGGGAATTGGGAATTTTAACATTTTCTTTTGTTTATACCAAAATATGTAAAAAAGAAATTTGTTCCTTTTTTTTTCCATTTTTCTTTTCAAGCAGCATTTTGTATTTTGTGAAGTCCAAGGAGTTTTTCCTTTTCTTTTGTTTTAAATCAAGGACTATGAGTTTTACTGAATACATTTATAAGGTGCAAAACTATGCAAATGTGTATAGTTCTTTTGTGACAGGCTTAATGAAAAATAACAATTTAAGACAATATAAGAACAAAAAGTAAAGTTGTATTAGTTACTTTTCTGTTGCTGTGATAAAACACCATGACCAAGGCAGCTTACAGAAGAATATTTTTTTGGGCTTATGATTCCAGTGGGATGACAGTTCACCATGGTGGGGAGGCCTTGTGGGTGAAGTCCAAAGTTGAGAGCTCACATCTGAATGGCAAACACAAAGCAGAGAGAGCAATCTTCCCCCAGTGGCCCACTTCCTCCCAAAGTGTTCAAATGCTTGAACCTCTGGGGGGCATTCCTCATTCAAATCATGTAGTACTGTGTACTAGATAACAAATGGATTTTATTTTATCATTTTTATTTTCATTATGTTTATGAGTGTATTGTCTGCATGTGTGTAAGTGCACCCTGTCCTGTAGTGTTCACGGAGGTGAGAAGGGGGCGTCAGATCCCTGGGAAGTAGAGTTAAGGACAATTGTTAGTCACCATGTAGGTGCTGAGAATGGAACCCAGGTCCTCTGCAAGAGCAGCTAGTGTTCTTAACCACGAAGTCATCTCTCCAGCCCCACAAATGTATTTTGACATTGCTTAGGAAAACATAAAAATCTGAACCTTGAGCTGTCAGCGATGGTAGCAAGTGTTTTTAAATGTAATTTTTAGTGTCTTATTTTTTCCTCACTGTCTTTGGTCTCAGTATAAAGCTCTTGATTGAGCAAGGTGGCATTGATCTGTATGAAATACCATAAGGAAAATGGTGCTTTTAAGTGGTATTTGAGTATTAGTGTAAATTGAAGACCATTGAAGACTATTTAAGGACTTGCAGATCGTTCTCCTTTTGCTTCTGTAGGAGATCAACAGTCTGAACTTTTGAAAGAATATATTTTGGGGGCTGGAGAGATGGCTCAGCAGTTAAGAGCACGGGCTGCTCTTCCAGAGGACCCTGTTTCGATCCCAGCACCCACATGACAGATAACTCCAGAACTGGACAGAACTCCAGTTCCAGGGGATCCAATGCCTTCTTCTGACCTCTGTGGGCACTGCACAACACGGGTGCACTTACACACATGCATATACACTCACACACATAAAAATAAAATACTATTTATTAAAAATAAAATACTTTCAATATATATGTGTCTTTTAGAATATGATGCATTTTCTACATCAAAATATGTGGAATATGTATTTTAAAACCACACAAGTCATAGAAATAAACTTTAAATAAACTTTAGCAGAAATAGTATAATTAGGTTTGATAATTCAGGACTACATTGAGAACTGGAGTTTGCGATTACCAACACAATTATAACTGTACAATATATAATATATGCATATATGTTATATAATGTATATGATGTACAAGTTTATAATTATAAATGCAATCTCCCAGGAAATTGGTAGTTCCTGGTTTAGTATCTGATGTTGACAAAGTCTAGGCACTGGAGAAATCTCTAACCACAATAACTAACGAGAAAGATGCAAACTGGAAGCAGTCCCTAAGGTCAGAGCATTGTAAAACAGATACGCTTATAATTTTGTTACATAGAATTCCATGAGGAAAACCCACATTTTATAATTGTGTCTGGGAAGAAAAGTAGACAAGAAAGTATGCCATTCTGTTAGCTGCTAAGTTCACAGTCTGAAGGAATTTAATTGTTTAGTATAATGCATTGTTGCCAGTTATTGGGTTCTGTTTGATCATTTAATTGCATCCTTAGAAGCAGAGTTGAAACAATCAAATTGAAACAAATTGCGTGCCTTATCTTTTTTGGATGGGGAGTAATGACAGAGGTGCTATTTTTTTTCTTTCATGACCATTTAAAGACTTTCCCTAATTATTTAACTCATTATAGTTTGAAGAAAGAAATAAAGATGTCTAAGAAACATCTTAAAAAGTGTTCAATATTGCTAGTAATTAGGGAAAAGCAAATTAAAATCACCAAAAGGTTTCACCTAACCCCAATCAGACTGGCTAGGATCAAGAAAACAAATGATACCAAATGATGGCGAGGATGTGGAGAAAGGGGAATGCTCATTCACTGCTGGTGGGATTGCAAATTCCTACAACCTCTATGGAAAGCAGTGTGGAGAACTCTTAAAAAACTAAAAATGAATCTACCATATGACCCAGTTATCCCACTTCTTGGCATATACCCAAAGGATTCATCCCATTGTAGAGACACTTGTACAACCATGTTTGTTGCTGCTCTTTTCACAATAGCTAAGAGATGGAAGAAACCTAAGTGTCCCTCAACTGATGAATAGTTAACAAAAGTTGCTACATTTACACAATAGAGTTCTATTCAGCAGTAAAGAGAGATGAAATAATGAAATTTGCAGGTAAATGGATGGATCTGGAAACTGTTATACTAAGTGAAGTAACACAGACTCAGAAAAACGAAAGACGTATGTTCTCCCTCATATGTGGATCCTAGCACCAAATCCTTTTAAATTCCATGTTCTTTTAGTAAGATGATACTATACTGTAGTCTCTTCTGGGTGAAATAACTACCATCACCATGACTTCAGTGGTGCCTGCTTGCTAAACATCATCACAATTGGGCTTGTTGATGGTTGCGCTCCTTCATTGAAGGAGGGTCAAGCAGGGTCATTGGACCCTCACTGGAGTATCCAGCCACTCTTCCCAGCCAACTGTATGTAATTTGGTACTCATCACACATGGTTTCCTGGACTTGGGGATGAATAAAATATATAATCTCGGGAAGCCATGCTGTGTAAAGTCTTTCTAATATGCATACCCTCAGATCATTCATATACCTCAACAAACCCTCAGTCATCTCTGTAAGTAAGCTCAGTAAATCATGGGTTCTCATCCAATTTTTTAAAAGGTAATTATTTCACCCAAAATAATCCAACAGTTTCAATATTGCAGTATGATATTTTCTTATTTGGTATAACGATTGTTATGTCAAGCCAATATTATATAGTGTAGAGCAGGTTGAATCATCCACTGATTTTCCAGGACTGATCACTATGAAATTTTTGTAACATTATTGGCAGACATTTCCACAGTAATCCAAGACTGATTCTTGGGTTCGTAGACATCTTCTAGTCTTTAAATTTGTGGACAGAGGGGCTGGAGAGATGGCTCAGCAGTTAAAAGTCCTGACTGCTCTTGAAGAGAACCCAAGTTCAGTTCTCAGCACCCACACGGTGGTAAACAACCGTCCTTACTTCCATTTCCCTCAGGGGAGCTCTTGCCTTCTGCACTGTGTGGACACTGTACTCACAAATGCACTTACATATACACAGGCAAAATATTCATGCATAAAAATTAAAATAAGTAATAATTGTTTAATTTGTGGACAGAGATTATTAAGGACTACATCACACTGGTAATGATTAATTGGTTGACAATGTCTGAAGATTAACTGTGTAATTTGACTAAGGAAATCACAGACGGTAAGAACAGGCTATTGATGCATGAGATAATGTCTTCCAGAGGAAAGAAGGCAAGAACAGGTTCTGGCCACTCTTTCCTCATTTCAACCCATTCTATAAACATTTTATATTCTGAGATGGATATTCATCCTTCTACTAGTAACAAATGAAAAGTAACATCTTAAATAAAAATGAATTAGGTTTATCACCAGGATCTAATAGGGGATCCTAGTATGAAATAACTCCAACTCTCATTTCTGGCAGAAAGAACCACAAATAAAATAGTCTAAAATTGAAATTATGTGTCAAAACTTATTTATAGCTTGGCATGTAGGAGTTAGAATATGCAGGCTCATCTTGTATAGTGCAGGAATTGTTCATCTATGATTAAGTTGCAGGCATGCTTTACAGATTAGAACCATGAGACTTCTTTGTCCAGTTGTTACTATACAAGAGCACACTGGAAACTGTTATCGGATGATGCTGTCAGTTGTACCCATGGGCTTACTTGATTCATGTACCACAAAGCTGAGTTGCCTCTCTTGTTAGATTCATACTGTCTTGGGAATTCAGAATTTTCCCACACAACTGCCTACTGAAGCATTCAAGAAGGTACTTAACTCTTACAGTCAAGGCAGCTATACTCAAGGTCCTTACTTACAATGTGATTTTTACCTTAATGTCGCAATAGCTTAAAAGAGGTTGACCAAGATGTGCAATAGCCAACAACACTGCATCCAGATTATAATATCCATTCATTCAGCTAAATCAGCATTTTAAAAACATTTTTACCAGCAGACACTTTTACCTAATATGTTTTTTTCTGAACATTTCAATAAATAAAATGGGTTGAAAGAGTAGTCTACCCTCCAGATTCCTATTAAGGTGAGATGAGGCCCCTGATGTCCTTACTGAAGCACACAGTGTTGTCATGAAGAATCTGAAACCCATCAGTGTAATTGTGCTTGCATGCCTACATGCCCTGTGAGACTGCTCGGATAAGGGTGATGAGTCTATGCTATATTTCTATGTCTATATTTGTGTCTATCTATGTGAATAACATGCACACTTGCAAAAAGAGCTATTAAACTGTGATCTCCTTGTAAAATACTCTATTAACCAGTCAAAGCACATGTGCTGTCATAGTTTTTGTTAACTTGACACAAGCCTATACACATCTAGGGAATGGGAATTCCAGTTAAGAAATTTCCTCCATCAGATGAGCCTGTAGACATGACTGTAGGGCATTTTCTTGATTGCTAATCAATGTACGAGGGTTCAGCTGACTGTAAGTGGTACCATCTCTAGGGAGGTGGTTTTGGGCAAGCCAGGAGAAGGAAGCCAGTTAGCAGCAATCCTCTGTAGCCAAAACTTCTGAGGGAATGTAAACAATGGCCAGCCCCCTCCTCCCTTGGTCTCAGCAACAAACTGACATAGGATTTCACCAAACTGCAGTCTGGGAAACCAGTGAATTTACTGGGCTTACCTCCAGAGCAGTGGGGGGAGGGTTTACTTACAAGAATATGGGTATTCTCCCTCCAAGGCCACACTGGAAAGTCTTCATCCAAGTGTAGGTGGTGGCTTCCACACTGTCACATAAAATGGCGAGACAGCCTCCTCTAGACTTCCTCAGTTTCCATACCCTTATCCCCTCTCCCTCATGCAACTAGGGGAACTGAGTATAACTCTCCCTGTCTCTCCTTCCTTATGGACATGACAGTCACCAAGCTTACCTGTGACGATCCTAGGCAAGTGGGTGCAACCAAACTTGGGAAGACGGCATCTATGCTTGGTCTATCAGACAACATCCTCCATCTTCTCTGCTCAGTTCCTGCCTCCAGGTTCCTGTCTTGCATTCTTGACTTGGTTTCCCTTGATGGTGGACTGCACGCTGTAAAATGAAATAGAAAACACTTTGATCAGTGTTTTATCAAAGCAGCAGAAATACAAATTTGAACCTATGCCTTTGGGTCTCTATTTTGCAACACCTATTGTTGAAGTCTATCTCTCTTTTTTTGTATCATCTTATTAAAAGGATGTGGTGCTAGGATCCACAAATGAGGGAGAACATGCATCTTTTGTTTTTCTGAGACTGTGTTACCTCAATTAGTTTAACAGTTTCTAGATCCAACAATTTACCTGAAAATGTCATTATTTCATCTTTCTTTACTGCTGAATAGAACTCCTTTGTTTAAATGTGCCACATTTTTGTTAATCACTCGTCAGTTGAGGGACACTTAGGTTGCTTCCATCTCTTAGCTATTGTGAAAAGAGCAGCAAAAAAGATGGTTGTACAAGTGTCTGTACAATAGGACGAGTCCTTTGTGTATATGCCAAGGAGTTGTATAGCCGGGCCATTTAGTAGGTTCATTTTTAGTTTTTTAAGAGTTCTCCACACTGTTTCCCATAGAGGTTGTATGAATTTTCAATCCCACCAGCAGTGAATGAGCATGCTCCTTCTCCACTTCCTCACCAGCATTTGGTATCATTTGTTCTCTTTATCCTAGCCTATGGTAAGGTGAAACCTTAGGGTGATTTTCATTTGCATTTCCATAATTACTAACAATGTCGAACACTTTTTTAGATGTTTCTTAGCCATCTTTATTTCATCCTTTGAGAGCTCTCTGTTTAGATCTTTAGCCCATCTTTTAATTGGGTCATTTGATTTCTTGCTTCTTTGTTTTTTGAGTTCTTCATATATTCTGGATGTTAAACCTCTGTCAGATGTGTCACTGGTGAAGATTTCTTTCCCAATCTGTGGGTTTTCTCTTCACTTTTTTGATTGTTTCTTTTACCGTACAGAAGGTTTTTAGTTTAATGAGGTCCCACTTGTAGAAATCTATCTTTAATTAACCAGATTATCAGAAAATTGGTTCTGGAAGTGTGTCATCTTTGTAATGGGCATAAATTATTTTGCTTAATTTCATTTGGCAGATGATAATGCATGGGGCTTGCTTACTAGCAAAAGACATTTAAGATATCTACTGCATCTCAAAAGTTGATAAAGATATCTTTGTAACCCAGTTCTGTGGAATGCACATTCCTAGAGCTCTATTCCAGACTTATTTAAAATAACATATCTGGGAGTCAAACTCAGAATTCAATTAAAATTACGCCATTAGCATGGCAAAACACTTGAATGTGTATTACTAAGTGAAGTCAACATGAAAAGGCTGCATATAATACAGTTCCAATGATTTTACATTCTTAAAACAAAACAAAACTATGGAGACAGTAAAAACAATCAATGCTTGAAAATGGGTTCAAGAATAAGCTGAGCATGGGGGAATTTCAGGTCAATGAAACAACTACCATTCATCACACACCTTCTGAAATCCACTGGGTGCATAACACAGAGTGAATCCTAATGTAACCTATGCCAATGCCACTTCTCTGTGCATAATAGATTACTGCTGTGGTCAGATGCCAATAGTGGGAAGACAGCCATGCGTGCAGGAACAGGAACATATGCAAATGCATTCTCAGATTTGAGGTGTAATAAACTTCGAATATTTCAACTATAGTGGACTTCTTTTTCCTTTCATTTTTTTTCCCGTTAAACAGTGTCCTGTGGAGTTAATAGGAATTGTTCTCTGAAGTTGGTCTTGGAAATAGTTTTGCTGAACAAATTAGAAAATATTCAGAATGGTGCGAGTTTTATAATTAGTTTCATTCACTTCTTTGAAAGGTTGCTCATAAGATTAGTCTTTTGTGTTAATTTTCTTTAAATTTTTCAAGTGTTTACCCATTTAAGACCTTGATTTATTTGCTAAACTCACCCTGAATCCACTTTAGATTTTAGTATTTAAATTTCCTTCATTGCTCTTTGTTCAGTTATTTTAATTTTCTTGATATATACTTTTTGCTTCTTTGTATGGTATCTTACTCATATTGAATAGTGACTAGATGTAAAACCCACGCACAGCATTTAATCTTTCTTAAATCCATAAACCAGCAAAAAAAGTTATTGTATAATTAAATGAGATTATGGGTATGAGCTACATATCTGAGTGTCTGGCACATAATCAGCACTCAGTAACTATTACTAAATAATGACTATTTTATTACTAGAATAATGTGTGCCACCACAAGAGTTAATTAAAATGATTAATGCTGTTCTGAGAACTGACAGCTTTATTTTTTATTTTATTACTTCATTTTTATTTGCTGAACTATTTGAAAATATATTACCAACATCATTATATTTCATCTCTACTTCCACTGTGCATCTTAATAAAAATAAGAATACATACCCCCAAAATAACATTACTACATCTCAAAATTATAATCCCTTTATGTCAAACAGTACTTTAGAGTACTGTCAAATTTTGACGATTGTCCCCAAAATGCATTTGATCATTTGTTTTCAAAAACCAACGTTAAATAGGAAATGACTGATGAGTTGCTTTTTATATAATATAAAAAGCATTTGGCAATTTCTAGGCGATTAATTTTATACAAGTTGGCTAGTAAAAGAGGACAAATGTTAGGCAAATGGAAAGGGCAAGAGAAAGATTGGCCTGAGCAGGCTGCTGCATATGAGCAGACATCCAGAGCATGCTGTTCATGGTAATTGGTATTTTTGCAGTTGGACTGTAATGCCATGGGATTGGAAGGCAAGCTTTTAAAATTAATTTCGGCAAGTGATAAATCTGAGCACTAACAAAAACCTGGCGTTTGATACTATAGATGAGATAGTTCATTACTATCTCCATATAAAGAAAATGGTGTGATACATTATGTATGAGATTTTGCAATCAATGATCTTGTCCTTCATGTCATGAAGTTTCAGTGTAGCGGACAAATTTAGTTTACACACATATTCAACTAGCCAGAATAGTTCCTAATGGGAGAAAAATAGAGAAACACAGAAAACAAAGGTGTTCCTTTTTTTTCTAAGTTAATTTAATAATATTCTTCATGGAATAATCGAAAACCTATACTCTATTAAATTTGAAAACCTAAAAGAAATGGATGGATATCTAGAGCCATGGGAACCAACAAAGCTAAACCAAGAAGAGATCAACAGTTTAAACAGACCCATAACATATAAGGAAATTGAAACAGTAATACAAAACGTCCCAACTAAAATAAGGCCAGGCCCAAATGGATTTACAGCAGAATTTTACCAGATATTTAAGAAGATCTAGAACCAATACAACTTAAATTATTCAAAAAGATAGAAATGGAGGGAGAATCCCCAAATTCCTTCTATGAAGCCAGTGTCACTCTAATACCTAATCCAGGTAAAGACACAAGCAAAAAAAAGAAAACTGTATATCCATATCCTTAATGAACATAGATACAAAAAATCTCAACAAAATACTTGCAAACCACATACAGACACACATCAAAAAGATCATTCACCATGATCAAGTAGGCTTTATTCCAGAGATGGAGGGATGGGTCAATATATGTACAACAATAAATGTCATAAATCATATAAATGAACTCAAAGACAAAAATCACATGGTCATCTCAGTAGATGAAGAAAAGAGCTTTGACAAAATTTAACATGCATTCATGATAATAATCCTAAAGGGAATTAGGCTTGAAGGAACATATCTCAACATAATTAAAACTATTTACAACACACCCTTAGCCAACACCATTCTAAATGACAAAAACTGGAAGCATTTCCATTAAAATCAGGAAACAGACAAGGCTGTTCACTATCTCCACTCCTTTTCAATACAGTGCTTGAAACTCCTGTTAGAATAATAAGACAAGAGAAGGAAATTAAAGGAATACTCATTGGTAAAGAGGAGGTCAAATTATCGATTTTTGCAGATGATCTGATATCATATCTAACGTGTCAAAAATTCCACCAGAGAACTGCCAGAAATGATTAACACTTTCAGTAAAGTGGTGGGTTGCAAAATTAATCTTCAAAAACCAGTAGCCTTTCTATACACTAATAACAAGTGATGAGAGAAGAGTGCATAGAAACCCTCCCATCCACAATAGCCTCAAAAAATATCTTGGAATAAACCTGACCAAAGACACCCAAGATGTCTACAATCAAAATTTTAAATCTTTAAAGAAAGAGATTTAAGAAGACACCAGAATATGGAAGGAACTCTCTTGCTCACAGATTGGAAGAATTAGTATTGTGAAAGTGACCACCCTACCAAAAGCAATATATAGATTCAATGCAATCCCAATCAAAATCCCAATGTCATACTTCACAGAATTAGAAAAAGTCATCCTAAAATTCATACAGAAGCACAAAAGACCCTGGATAGTCAAAGCAACCCTGAGCACAAAGAGCAATGCTGAGGGATTAATATACCAGATTGCAAACTATATTACAGAGCTGCAGGCATAAAAACAGCATGGTACTGGCACAAACATAGACACACAGATCAATGAAATGTAAATGAAGACTCAAACATGAGTACACACAATTTCAGCCACCTGATATTTGACAAAGGTGCCAAGAACACACAATGGAGGAAAGACAGCATCTTCAACAATGGTGCTGGCAAAACTGGATCTCCACCTGTAGAAGAATGAAACTAGACCCTTATTTTTCATCTTACACAAAAGTCAACCCAAAATGGATCAAAGACCTCAATGTGAAACTTGAAACTCTGAAACTCTTATAAGAAAACACTAGAAATAAGCTACAAGATAGAGGTTTAGGAACGGACTTTCTAAATTGGACATCAGTTGTTCAGGGATTAAGGTCAACAATCTGCAAGTAGGACCTCATTAAACTGAAAAGCTTCTGCACAGCAAAAACAACCAAGAAAGTGAAGAGAAAACCCACAGAGTGGGAGAAAAATCTTCACCAGTGACACATCTGACAGAGGTTCAGCATCCAGAATATATAAAGAACTCAAAAAACAAAGAATTGAGGAAACAAATGACCCAATTAAAAGATGGGCTAAAGATCTAAACAGAGAGTTCTCAAAAGAGGAAATAAAGATGGCTAAGAAACATCTTTAAAAGTATTCAACATAGTAATTAAGGAAATGCAGATTAAAACACTTTAAGATTTTATCTTACCCCAGTCAGATTGACTAAGATCAAGAGAACAAATGATACCAAATTCTGGCAAAGATGTGGAGAAAGGGAATGCTCATGCACTGCTGGTGGAATTGGAAACTCATGCAACCCCTAAGGAAATTAGAGTGAAGAACTCTTAGAAAAACTTAACCTACCATATGACCCAGTTATACTACTCCTTGACATATTCTCCTTTGCAGAGATACGTGTACATCCATGATTGTTGCTGCTCTTTTCACAATAGCTAAGAGATGGAAGTAACCCCCACACAATGGAGTTCTACTCAGCAATAAAAAAAATGGAATAATGGAATTTGCAGGTAAGTGGATGGAACTAGAAACTGTTATACTAAGTGAGATAATATGGACTCAGAAAGACAAATGATATACATTCTCCCTCATTTGTGAATCCTAGCACCAAATTAATACATGTGAGTATATATTCTGATGTAACTGCAAGAACCAGGAAAAAGGAAAGTAACCAGAAAGGTAAAGGGAAAGAAGGAACCTGAGAGAGAACAGTAGGAGACAGGTGTTACTAAGGGAGAAATGTGTAAAATGGGGGTAATTAAATAGGAGGGGGAGAAGGAGGGCTATATAAGGAACTATGGGGATAAAGGGGAAGAAGGAGCTCAAGAGAGGTGGGACCATAGCAGATAGGAAATATCGAGGGAGAAATGGGGATACTTTAAATGGGAAGGGCATGGAGGGAGGGTTAGACAGGGAGAGAGAGGAGAGATAACAATACTAATAAATACTATGCCTAGCTAGTATGAAGAACCAGAGAGAATCATATTACTGCAAAATCCCACTGAAAAATTACACATACAATATCTGTACGTGAGTCCATGTATATTGCTGAAGGTTACATCACAAGAAAAAGTGCCAGACAGGAGAAACATTCCTTTGAGTTGTTGACCAGAGTAGTCCAAGAGACCCCCCAAATTTCACAGGCTATTGCCACAGCCCTTAGTTGCCTCCAAGAACTTGAAGTTAAGACCCTATTGCTGAAGACAAGACATACTTCAGACACTGGATTTGGAGCAATGAAGCTGGAACTGACCTGGTAGCCACCTCTGCTGAAGACTAGTTCTCATAACTTTGGAGAGCACTACAGAAGCTGGTAAGGGAGAACATCAATCAATGGTCCAAGCCCAGCTTCAAGGCCTAAAAACCACATCAATGAGCAGCACAGCAAACAACATGGGTGCAAGAGTGGCACTTTTATCTTGGGGGTAATCAATAGCTGCCTACTTAGACTTTAAGCCTCATGGGAGGAAACTCAGTGTGTGGCACTGTAAATCTAGCCAAGTACATAGTAGGAGAGGTCATCATAGATCTTAGAGAAAACCCCAAGGCTGTCACATCCCTAGACAAATGTAATTTATTACTATGTGAAAAATATGGATCCTTAAATTTATAGAAAAGTATCCCAGTCACCACCAGCTTCTTTTTTTTTTTTTTTTTTTTTTCGCCTTTTTTGAGACAGGGTCTCTCTGTAGCCCCAGCTGTCCTGGAACTCACTATGTAGATCAGGCTGGCCTTGAACTCACAGAGATCCACCTGCTTCTGCCTCCTGAGTGCTGGGATTAAAGGCATGCACCACCACACCTGGCTCTAGAGCTTCTTTTTATACAGAGATTATTGCAGAGTTCCACAGAGATCGTCTATGAATTTCTCAAGCCTAAGTGGCACACCTACGGTGCAACCTCTATATCTAAGGCTCATGGAACATAGAACAAAGGATGAAGAAAACACTAATGCATCTTTCAGCTCTCATCGATGAAGCTCCCTCCTGCAACAAAGGGCCAGGAACACAAAAGGTCACAAATGGTCAAAACGTAGAGAATAAGACTCTAACAGAATGTGGGTCCTTGGACAGATGTCCTATATTAAAATCTACCCACTCAAGACTCAGGGACCATTGTGGAAGAGGGAGCAGAAGATTGAAAGAGCCAAGGAGGAGGTGCATGACCATGTGGAAATAGAGTTCTACATGCTCCTCGGACCCTTCACATATGAACCTACAATAATGGTGTCAGAATGTTAAGCTCTAAGCAAACTCAAGCAGACAAAATCACAGAACAGAAATTGACAACAGGCCCCAATCTTAGTCAAAGAATTATTGACAGCTAATTAGTGCTGGGTGAGGAAGAGCTGATCTTAAAGGGAGGGGACTCTAGATAGGCTGACTATAGCTCAGTGATGAACTGAGGGATGTCTGGGAACGTAAGCTTGATGTCATAGACCTTAATACAAATGACAGAATATTTGAATTCCATTGGGGGGTTCTATGGAAGGGGGCCAATGGGGAAGTGAGTATAAAGATGATTAAGATATTTTGTATGAAATACACAAACATTCAATAAAGTTAAAGATTAAAGAAAACAAAAAAATAATTATTTAAAAAGATCAAAAACCCATTTTTATGTTTTGGCTATTGTCATTGTTGGTAAAAGCATAATTATAGGGATGGGGGCAAATGGAGAACAAGAAAATATCATGAATTTTTCCCAGTCTTTCCATAGGTAATACTTGTTGTCTGAATTTCATGTTTACATTCAGTGTACTGACTAAACTGTGTTCCATTTACGATAGGGGTTTTCTGCAGCTGTTTCACATTTCACTGTAAGGACAGAGAGTTCCTCTCTGCTTTTCTCACAGTACAGTCCTTTAAGGTAGCCTGGGACTAACCCTGTGCTTTGAAAAGGTGAAATGTGAGAGCAGAGCTAATTGGCAAACAGCAATTTACAAAGGCAGTTTTTTCATGTGACACTGTACCATCGTTTTCTCTAAATAATTACTTCTTGATTCATTCCTGCTTTTTGTTGGGGGTCAATATAGGCTCAAGAATGCTATTAACAGCCAGTATTATTTGAAGGTCTATGGGACACCAGGCCAACAACTTCTAGAGGAGGGAGTTAATTCTTGGCATTTTTTTTTTCTTTTCATAGCTTGTGATGTCTAGAAAGTGCAATCTACCTCAGTAATAAGAAAACTCTTTTTAGTCTCCTTTTATGAAGTACATGTTTTCTAAAGGTCTTTAGTGTTACTTATCTCCCCCCATGACCCCTCTATGCCCTGTCCTCCCATTCCCCAACACATTTAACCTTTCCTAGTCTAATGTTCACCCCTTTCCACCTTCATATCACTGTACTGCACCACCCCTCCTAGGAAGCCTCCCTCCATCCATGGCCATTTATTAGTTTCTTAATCTCTCTATATTTTCAAATTGAAACATGCATATCTAAAATTTCAAAGCTAGCACCCAACTATGAAAGAAAATGTGATATTTATGCATTAGCTACTTTTCTGTTACTGTGATAAAACACCATTACTGAGGCAACTTATAGAAGGAAGAGTTTATTTGGGTTATGATTTCAGAGGGATTAGAGTCCGTGATGGCAAGAGAGGCATGGTAGTAGGAGGTGGTGGGAGCAGAAAGCCAAGTGATCACATCTTCAACAAGGCACAGGAAGAAGAAAGAAACTCCAAATCTGATAAGGTTTAAGAACTCTCAAGCTGATCCAAGGGAGGTGCTTCCTCCATTAAGACCATACCTCCTGAAACCTCCCCAAACAATGCCACCAATTGAAAAAAATGACCCAATACTTGGAGCCTATGGGGGACATTCTCATTCAAAACAGCACACTTTACTCCCTGACCTCCAAATGCTCATGACCATTTAAAAGGCAAAATTCATTTAGTCTACCTTCAGAAGTCCCCATAGTCTTTACCTGTCTTAAACTATTCAAAAGTCCAGAATTCAAAGTGTCTCCTGAGACTCAACAGAATCTCTTAACTGTAAGCCCCTGTAAAATCAAAGTTCAAATTATATACTTCAGACAGACAATGGAACCAAATACACATTTCCATTCCAAAAAGGAGGAATGGGGACATACTGAGGAAATACTGAACCCAAATAAGACTGAAAACCAACAGGACAGACACCAAATCCAGTCGCTAGCTCTGTGTCTAACCTCTGGGACTTTATTCCCAAAGGGTTTAGATGATTCACTCCCTCCATCTTTGTTGCAGGCAGCATACATCTCTCTCTTGGACTAGGAGCATTCCCTATATGCAAATCCCTTTGGCAGATATCTCACAGCTCCAGCATCTCCAGCATCTTAAGGTTTCCACTGCAAATCAGGCTTTACATTCAGAATTTCATGCAATGGCTTGTCAGGGCTTCAGTCTATTATGCAGGGACGTGTCTGATGCATACTGCCTGGCCTTAGTGACTTTCTGAATCCATGGAGGAAGAATAGATGACCACTTCACTCTTGCACTTTCATGCCAAGTTCAACTGCCAGCCTGAGATGGACCCTGGCCTGCTTCACCACATTAACAACTTTTTTATGGGCTGGTTTTATAGGAGCAGAAAATTTCTCTGGCACTTTCCTTTCACAAATTGTAGACATACCTGAGTTAGGCCTTGCCCTGAAGGTTCTCCTTTCATTGTTTAAATCCAAATCTATAGGCCTCTACTTAATGACTAAACTTATTATCAAACAGAGCCTTTCCTTCAGCACATGCCTTGGCTACAACATCAATCTTCCTAGTGCTCCTTCTTTGATCCAAACTGTACTGCGCTACCTGTTCTTTTCAGTTGAAGATTTCCATAATACTCACTATTGATAACTATGCCATTGATTCTACAGTAGATGGTCTTGAAATTTTCTCTTGGAATGGAAGTAGTTCATTACTTTTCAACTTAGTCTCAGGAAGCTCTTAGGCTGTGGGCAGATGGCAGCCAAATGTTTTACTAAAACATCACAGTTGTTTAAGCCCTTATTTCCCTCTGGAACTACTTTTTTCTTAGCACTATTCTCTTCCAGAATGCTACTACAATGGGCCATTAAGCTCTACTTACATCATTCAAGGGCCTTTCTAGTCTAAACTTCCAAAGTACTTGGTTAGGTTTTTTTACAACAAGAGATCACTTACTGGTAAAAACTCTTGTATTAGTTATTTTTCTTTGCTGTGATAAAATACCATTACCAAAGCAAATTATAGAATGAAGAACTTATTTGGTATACAATTTCAGGGGGATTAGAGTGCATGATGCCAGGGGAGGCATGGCAACAGGAGGTGGCTGGAGCAGAAAAGCTAGTGATCATATCCTCAAGCAGGCACACAAAATAGTAACTCCAAACCTGACAAGACTTAAAACCTCTCAAGGCCTACTACCAGTGATGTGTTTCTTCCACCAAGAACACACCTCCTAAAAACCTCCCAAAACAGCATCACGAACTAGAGATAAAATGATCAAATACTTGGAGCTATGGAGAACATTCTCATTCAAACCATCACAGTTTGTCTTTCTGAGTCTGGGTTACCTCCCTCAAGATGATTGTTTCCAGTTCTATCCATTTACATTAGAATTTCATAATTAAATTTATAAGAGCTAAGTAATATTCCATTGTCTTTAGGTACCATACCTTCATTATCTAGTCATCACTTTATGGACATCTAGGTTGTTGATAATATTTGGCTATTTTGAAAAGACCAGCAATGATCATGGATGAACAGGTATTTCTTTAGTATAGTGTAGGGTCTTACAGACCCTCAAACAATACTGGTCATTGGCCCTTGTCCCCCTTACAGAGAAGAACTGGATGGTAGGACCTTATTGTTGAAGACACTACATACATGAGCTGTAGAGCAAACAAGGACAACTCAAGCTGGTGCTGACTTCATAACCTTGTTTCCACTGGCTACTGTTTATAGTGCTGGAAGGTGCTCTGTGTGCTACTGGAAGGAAAAGAAAATCATTACTCTTACCCAGCTGTGAATCCTGTGAGCTACAATAAAACTTGCCTGGCAAGATACACCCACCCATGCAACAGTGGTACAAATATTTTGGGAGTAACCAACCACTCTTTAATTGGATTTAGATCTGCTTCCTAGGGTGGAGCCAATACCTGACATTGATATCAGGCTTAGGAACATGAGGCTAAAAAGGTCACAGGACATAGGGGAGAGCCTAATATTACTAAATAGTTTTCTACCTATTACTACTAACTAATGCTACTACTATAACCTAATACTACTAAATAGGTTTCTACTAAATAGTTATCATATTAAACTGACACTTAATGACTTAATCTCATGCCAATAGATTAATGAATCTTACATCTCTTACCTGAGAAGTTTCTTTATGAAAACAGAAGATTAACACAAACCCCCACAGCTGGCCAATGTGCAGATAACAAGAGGCTGTAGAATACTTATCCATGAATAGGACACCTATTTCAAATTTCTGCCCCCTAAGGCTCAGAGATAGATTATGGTGGAAGAAGTGGTGGAAAAATCATAATAACCAAAGTTAGTGAATGACCACAAGGAAACAGAGTTTTCCAGACACAAGGGCAGTTACTCAATCCAGAAAAAATTCCCAGCATAGACATGAGAGATTGAGTAAGAATCTCTGACCCCACCTAAGGAAATTGTGGGAAAATGATGGCCACTGGGAGGAGCAGAGAAGTCTCTTTCAAGCATGGGACTCTGGTTAGGTTAACCAGGCTCGAATGGATGGATGTACAGTAAAGAACACCTGGAAACCCAAATTAGATTCTCTAGGTCTTATTATTATATAATATATAATATATATTATTATATATTTATTATTAATAGAGTAAATTAAATTGGGTGGGAAACAATAAGGGGAGATAGGGTATGGGAACAGATCTAAATACCATCAAATTATATTGCATAAAAATTGTAAAAATTCCATTACTAAGTATATTATTGAGAATTGCTTACCAAATTGTAACTTAAGACTGCAATATCATAAAGTCATTAAAAATCAAATTTTAAAAATCTATCTTGGAACTATAAGTAAATCTTCTCAATTCATATTTTTTCTCTAGCCTAGCATTTGTTTCTTTGCATGTGGAAATGATTATGTTTGTTTACTACAATACTAAATGATGTATACATTTTCAGTAAAAGCAGAAACTTTCTTACATAAGAAAAGGATGGCCTCCAGTCCAGTTGTTTAAGTCCTTGCTTCCCTCTCCCTATGAAAACTATTGAACCTTGCCTCTACAGTCCACATTATTCTCAATACCTCAGTCATCCAGGCTCCTATTGTAATATACCACCACACTACTTACAGCATTCAATTCACTTTTCTAGTCCAAATTTCGAAAAACAATACAGTCATGTTCTTCATAGTGCAAGCCAATTCTCTGGCACCAACTTCTGTATTGGTTACTATTCTGTTGCTGTGATAAAACACCACAACCAAGGCAACATAGAAGGAAAAATTTATTTGGGCTTACAGTTCTGGGGGATAAGAGTTCATCATCATGGAGGCAAGGCAAGGCAGCAAGCAGCAGGCCTTGTGGCAGGAGCCAAAACCAAGAGCTTACATATTGAACCACAAACACAAATTAGAGAGAGAAAACTGGAAGTAGAGCAAGGATATGAACTCTCAAAGCTCAACCCAAGTGACACCCTTCTTCCAATCAGGCCATACCTCCTAAGGATTTCATGACCTTCTAAACAGAGCTACCAACTGGGGGAAAAGCACTGAAGAATGTGAATCTGTGGTGGACATTTCTCAATCAAACCACCACATTTACCTTATTTAGAAAAGTACAATCAAATTAATAAATACACCTGAATGCTATTGTGCAACAGGCATTTTCCTAGGCACTAAACAAGACAGACAAACATATCTGACATGAAATGTAAATTCTGGAGGAATAAGAGAGAAAATAATCAAAAAAGTAAGATATGTAAGTAATACGCTTTGGAGAAAAATAAATTTAAAAAGCATAGGATTCTGGTGAGGCAGGGATAGAAAGAGAATCACAATCATCAATAGAATAGATAGGAAAGATTCTATTATGCTAGTAAGTGTCCTGTAATGGGAATGTAATCGTAGAAGTAAAGAAGGTTGATGTTTTGTAGAAGCAATGCAATGGATCAAGCTTGGCTTTGGGTAAGCAAGCAAAGACATTGGGTGAACTTTGACTTTCACCTACTGCGATAAGAAGCTGAGCTGAAGCAAGACAGGGAGTTAAGCACCATGTGTAATCAAGCCTGTGACCTAAGAAGCCTCAGAAGATTTAAGGGAGAATTGGCCAAATTCTGAATATACCTTAAAAGTAGAACCAATTGAATATGGGCATTAGACACAAAGAAAGGTCAAGACTGCCATTAAAAATATTCCTCACATGATCAAGTGCAATACTGCTGAGATCTAAACTGCAGAGTTCATAAGGAACACATGTGTGTGTGTGTGTGTGTGTGTGTGTGTGTGTGTGTGTGTGCGCGCGCATTCAATAGGAGAGGATTTAAGATGTACTAGAGTTTGGATTTTAAATGTCCATGTGTTAAAGCCCTGGCCTTCTCTAAGGTTCTATTTTAAGGCTGTGGAAATTCCAAGAGGTGAAGCCCAGTTAGAGATCAGGTCAATGGGGAAATCCCTCAAATGGTGTGCCAGTATTCCTGCCAATTAATTTTATTCTAAGGTAAGTATGTATGATCTGCTGTATGTTTCTACCATGGATGGTGTGCTGCCTTACCACAGGCATAAGAGCCAGGAGAATACCCAATCATGATCTGGAAACTCCAATATTTGAGCAAAAATAGTTTTTTCTTTGTATAAATTATTACGTTATATTTGCTTCAATGACAGAAAATTGATTAACCCAAGAGAAATGTTTTGTTTGAAATGTATAGTAAATATCCAGTGGTGATCTAGAGTGGAACACTCCCAACAGAAAAGGCTGGGGACTCAGGGAAAAACCTATTAGAGATGTAAATTTGAGAACTCTGAAATTATTATTTTCTGAGATTGCATCAAATAACTAAGCAACTATAAATACGAGCATCCACTGAATTAGATTTAACAGATCTACACAATTGGGCTATTAAAAGAAAACAGCTAAGGATACAGAGAGATAGCACTGCAATAGAGGGAAACCAGGAAAGGAGGGTGACCTGAACATCGAGTGGAAAAATCACTTTAAGGAAGAGGGAGTGGCATGCAGTGTTAAGGGCTCCTTACAGAGTAAGCAAAAAGAACACTGATGTTACCTTTGGAATTTGGAGCAGCCTTTGATGACATTACAAAAGCTGTTGCTTTTCCATGTGCAAAGCAAAATGTGGTTAGGAGGGTTCAGGAAAGAATGAGTTGGAATAGAGATAAAAAGAGTGAATATGACTCCTTTCTGAAGTGTAGCTGTACAGAAGGAAATGACTCCCTGGGGCCTGGAAGACCAAGAGCATTTGTTTTGTTTTGTTTTGTTTTTTTGTTTTGTTTTGTTTTGCCTAGCTTTTCAAGATAATTGAAATAATAGCATGTTCATATACAGAGACAAATAGTCTAGTGGAAAGTGAAACATTGAGAAGAGAGACAAAGGAGAATTTTGGATCAATATGATTGGCTGGATGAAGAGACAGGGCCTAGAATACAATGGGAATGGGTGGCTTTCATCGGAAGCACAGACAAACCGTGCACAGTAGAGAAGGGAGCACAGCTGATGAAGTTCAAGAACAGATGGTGGTAGAAAATAAAGTCATTGAGCTAAAGTAATATTGGGTGAAGCTGGGGATTTAAAGAAAGAGCAGCCAATTCATTGACTGTGTTAATTAATGAAGTACAAACCATAATAACTTATTTGGGCAATCTTATTTGGGAAAAAACATAATGAATGAAAAGAGACTGTGGTCTGCACAGTTCCTGTTTCTATCACACTCTGTCCTGGTAGTGTGTCCTGTAGTATCACAACAACAAAGGGAATTGTTTGTATGCTCAGCCACAGAATTAAGCAGAATGATGAAGTGAAAGCTTGAGGAAAATGAGAATGAATACAATGTGGTAACACAAAGTACTTTTGCTTAAGTTAAAGGAGATTTGGAATTGCAGAATATATTAATTTTCTGTTGTTGCCACTGTAAATTGCTGCAAACTCAGTGGTCTATAATAACACAAAAAGAATTTTACACTTTTCAGTATCAGAGGTATGAAATGTGTCTCACTGGACTAAACTTAAGTGGTGATGAGAGTTAGCTTCTTTCTGAAAGCTCCAGGGTGGAATTCATGCTCTTGCTTTCTGTGGGTTTCTACATGTACATGTTCGTATATGCACATGTATGTGTATTTGGGTATGTACCTGTGTGTGCCTCTGATCATGTATGTACACACATGTGCATTTGGGTATGTGTGCATGTGTATGCATGTGCATGTGAGGCCAGAGGTGCCTCTGATCATGTATGTACACACATGTGCATTTGGGTATGTGTGCATGTGTATGCATGTGCATGTGAGGCCAGAGGTAGATGTAGTGTCTTCCTCATTCTCTCTGCACCTTATTTTCTGAGACAGGGTCTCAAACTCAGTGATTTGGCTCTACTGGCTGGCAGGCAACCTGCAGGGATCTCCCTGTGTCTCTGTCTCCAGTACAGGAAACACTGTACCACATCACTGCACCTGGCCTTTTATTATGTGGGTTCTGGTGTCAAATTCATGTGTTCCTGCTTGTGCAGCAAGTGTTTCAGTGCGGAGCCATCTCCCCAGTCCCACTTTTGCATTTTCTGGCTTCCAAGGGCATCTCCTCATTCCCAGCTTAAGGTCTCCTCTCATCGTCAGCCTTTTCCTTCTCTCTTAAGATGCAGTCTTTCTGACTCTGACTCTTTTGGCTCCTCCTTTTTTCTGCTAGGCACTATGGCATCCACTCATATAGGCCAGGGCATTATATTTATTTTATTTGTATTACTTTTGAGATCCTGGAGCAGCAGTTCGAAGCCAGGGTCTATTCATGCATGCTAGGTGTGTTCTGTTCCTGAAGCACAATCTCATCCTCCATCTCCATATTGTGAAGATTCACTGGTATTTAATCCTAGTTCCATTTACAGCTTTAATTCTCCCTCACCACATGACCTACCAAGAATTAAAAAGCAAGGAATGGGGAGATGGCTCGGTGGTTATGAGTACTTACTGCTTTTTCAGAGGACCTGGGTTCGGTTCCCAGCACTCACATGGCAGCTAACAACTGTCTGTAACTCCAGTCCCAGGGGCTCTGACACCCTCTTCTGACCTCCGTAGGCATTGCATGACACAGGACTTACATACACACATAAAATAAAAATAATAAATAGAATATTTTAAAAAGGCAGACCTCTTTGGGGATTATTATTTTCTCCAAGTCAGGACATTGGAAGTGGTAATAAAAATAATATGTGGAGATTGGGCAAAAAAACACATATAAGAAGAAATAGGTTTGAGGAGGATGGGAAATTGCTGTTTGGTAGTCAAACTGTGTCTAAAGGTTGCTCATGAGAACAAGCCTCATCAACAGAGATGGTAGCCTGAAGAGTGGAGTGGGTGGTTGGACTATTGAAATGATCATTACTAAAGTATTATTAATCTCCCCATGATGTATGACAAAATTAACTTAGGGGATCATGTTGTGTTAGAGATTCATGACTCAATAAGGAATAGTCATCCATTAACGTAGATTCTGTTTTGGCTTATCAAATATATTTTTAAACTCTGTTTTTATTTTATGTATATGAATGTTTTGCCTGCATGTATGTTGTATACCACATGCACGCAATGCCCACAGAGGCCAGAAGAGGATATTAGATTCCCTGGAGCTGGATTTAAGGACAGCCGTTAGCTACTAAGTGGATGCTGGGAACCAAATCAGGGTCCTCTGCAAGAGCAGCCAGTGCTCTTAACTGCTGAGCCATCTCTCCAGTCCCTGTGTTTAGCAAATAATAAACTTTTCCATGTACTTTGCTTTGGCCAATGAAACATATAGATAAAAGTGTGTTAGTCATGGACAGAGGTGCTTCAAAGTTTGGCCAAGCTCATGTGTGTCTGGTGACATCCCTCATAAGAACTTTGTGTGAAGACTGTGGTGGTTCATTCAGCCTCAAATGTGAAGTGGAGTGAAGCTGACCTGAAAGTAATCTAAACTAGAAATAAGCACAGGTGTGCCGAGCTCACTGCGGCAAGCTAGGACCAGCCTGCAGACATGTGACTGGAAAACGAATGAATGGTTTTATAAACAGCTTGGGAGTTGATTACTATACAGCACTGCACAAAAGCTAATGAATGTATCCGTAGGTGACAGTAATATACAATACTCGTGGTATTCTGAAGACTAGAAATTTAAGACTTTATATTTTTGTTTTTCAGGAATGAGGGAGGGAAGATAATTTAAAATCCATTATAAGAAAAAAGGACACTGCTCCATGTATAGGTTCAGGCCTCCAGTAGCAGTGAGAAGGAAATTGGATTTGCCTAAGAGATTTCAAGAGAAGCAAGGTTCCCTTTTCACTAGTGCCTGAATGGAAACACAATTTGGTGGAAATTTGAGGCTATGTAGGGATTTGCTAATGCCTGCCCCTAAGATCCATAGCCCTCTAGAAAGAGTTCCGTGTTGATCTTTCTTATTTTCAGATCATGTTCTCTGTTAATTAGTGTACATTTCAATAGGATGAATCCAGTCATCTTAAGATCAAAATAATCAAGCCTGAACTCATCATCCCCCATGAACGTGCTCTTACAACACCCTCTCCTGGGGCTGCAGAGATGGCTCAGTGGTTAAGAGCACTGACCGTTCTTGCAGAGAATCTGGGTTCGAGTCCCAGCACCCACATGGTGGCTGTGAACGGTCCTTAACGCCAGTTCCAGGGGAATCAGAAGCCCTTTTCTGACCTCCGCAGCATTGCATGACACGGATGCACTCACATACATGCAGGCAATACACTCGTACACATGAAATAAAAAAATAAAATTAGAGAACCTTCTCCTAAGCTGGACACAGAGGCATCTTTCAGTTTTTTCCTTTCCTGCTCATGTACAGTGGATGCCCTGTTCCCACCTATTTTACTTTCAGGGTATTTCCCAAATGCATTTCCTGTTTTCTTTCCTCACAACTCTGACCTAATATATACATTTCTCCTTGCAGCAAATGCTGAAATAATTTTCTGAAGGTTTTCATATCTCTAGTATTATCTCCAATTAATCTACTTTTCTAATGAAAAGAACATGGATTCTAGAGTCAGATATGTCTCAGTTTGCATATTAGCTTTGAGACTTACTATAGTCCAAGAGAGAAGATAATTAAAGCTTTATGAGCTTAAACTTTCCTCACCCGTCAAAATGGAACACAATAAAAGTATCTAATTTACGAGGTTGATGCTAGAGGTAAATGAAACAGCACCTAGCTAATTTATGGCACTAAGTGCTACCCAATTAATGCTAGATTCCAATTTCCCATTCTATTTCTAAAGCATCCATTCTATAATAGAAATTATAATAGAATGATTGTGTGAAAAGAAATCTCAAAATCTCCTTGACTATAGAAAGCTAATTCTCTACCACGACAAAGGACATCACTGGTATGTCTAAGTTACAACTCTGTTGGTGCTAAATCTGCAGGTTTGTGTTCTAAGTGGTAAGGCATCCTGGGGGTCAGCTAAAGCAGAAACTGCCAGCTTTTCACTAAAAATTCGTTTCATTTTATGTATGGCAGAACTTACCAGAGGGAAGAATTACTTACTTTAACTTCCTCTCTTCACCTTTGGGCTGTATATTCCAGTCCTACATGAAGTCGGGGCATGTTTATGGGGAGTAGATGGGCCTGGCTCATTGGTGTGGCTGCTTCCTCATGCTCATGCTTTTTTTTAACTGTAAAGGCACCTGTGAGAGGATGGCAGTCATGATACATCCTTTATTATGCTAACACATTTGGTAAGCATATAACTTGTAATGGCTAGAAATGACCACTCAAGAGGTTAGAAAATAGAGCCTCCTTTATGACTACTGGTTTGTTATCAGATAAGTTTGGTGAGGTGTTGTGAGAAAGAGAAGCATTCACAAAATAACCTGGCCTGTTTACTGGGGTGAGACAGGAAGAATCTGCAGGCCAGTTTAAGGTAGAAAGCCAGTTTACTCTGATTTCCAAAGGGTAGGAGACATAACAGATGTGGCTGAAACAAACTTTTGAGCATAAAGGATCATGTGAGAGTTTTCACTTGAAGTGAGTATCCCAACCACATTAGAAAAACTGAATTACATGCTGAATCCTATTCATTCAGGTGTTTGTTCCCAAATGTCCAGCAGTGTAAATACATTCACTGGAGTCTAGTCAGCACATCCAGTGGTCCTATGTAAGTCATACTCTCCCTCACCCAGCAGCAATTAGTCTCAAATAGCTCTCAGTCTAGTTCCTGCCACCTATTTCTCACCTCCCCTCTGGGACTTGTTTAACTGAGCTGACATGGGTCCAATGCTCGATGCCACCACTGCCACAGGCTCACATGAGCAAGCCCCCAATGACCTGGAAGGCCTCCACTTCCCTGTGTTCATGAACCAACCCTGGCTCTTACAAGCTTTCTGCCTCCTCTTCTGCAATGGTCCATGAGCTGTGGGTGGGTGACATTCCGTATAGGAGTCCCACCCTATACTCTACAGTCTCTTATTCTCCAAAAATTAGCCAGTTGTGGCCTTCTTTGTGCCAGAGTGCATAGGCTTTAGGGGGTATGGGGGAGGCATGGATGGGGAGGTGGTCTGGATTTGAATGGGAAAAACTGTGAGAAATTTTTAAAGTTCAATTAAAAAAAAAAGAAAGAAAAACCAAATTATATCTGGAGAGTTAGCAGAATCTTTAAAGGCTCAGGCTTACAAACAAAAAGATAAGAAAAATCAAAGGTGCCTTTGACTTCACATCTATTTTAACTAGCATGGAGGTATGTGATTAAGGCAGGGTGCAGGTGTGGTAGCATGCATCTTTAATTCCAGCACTTGGGAAGTAGCCAGTGGATCTCTGTGAGTTTCAGACCAGCATGGTCTACATAGTGAATTCCAGGCCAGGCAAGGCTACAGTGAGATCTTGTCTAAGGCCTCTTGGGGTAAGTCCATAGCGCAGCTGTCCATGCCGGGACTCCCTAAGCCACATTCACCCTTCCATCCCCCTCGCCGTTCTATACTCCTAGTTTGGGCCCTGCGCCATTCCTAGTCTTGGGGCCCCAGACACCTGGGGAACCAATACTGCTTCCTGACCCTTCTCACCCAGACCAACTCAGTGCCTTTCTTGGGCCCCAGGAGCACCGCTTCTGGTCCTGGCCCCGCCCTCACCTCCCTCTAATTCCCTGGTACTGCAACACCCGTCAGCCTCTTTCTGGGCCTGACAGCCTCTTTCTGGGGCTCGAGGCTTACCTTTCCTCTCCCTGATCCTTTGAATCCAATACAATCCAGCTACTCAATCCACTCCCTAGGAAATCTTGGGGCTTCTTCCCTCCCCATCTGCCTTTGCATCCCTGCGTGGCGTGGCCATGGCCAAGGTTTCAGGTTCCTGAGGTCAAAAGCATTCTTAGAAGATTCCAGACCTAAGGAGAAAGTCTGAAAACTTCTGATCCACATTGGAATTGGGCCACTGCGGAACTCCTGAAGACAAAATAAATCTGGCCATGACAATATAAAATCAAAAGAAAGAATCAGAAGCTTAGATGAACGAGCTCTTCATACCCAAAAAGTA
>NW_008334871.1:1253116-1259059 GCF_000622305.1 Nannospalax galili | reverse complement strand
TTAGCAATGTGTAGTAACTGGAGTGGCAGGACATTGTGTTGCTAACAAAACAAAACAATGTCCTTAACTAGGAATATATAAGATGGAAAAGCTGGACTCCCCAAACAATGATGTTTTCCCAAGTGGGGAATGATAGCAATTGACTTTCCCGAGTGGCTAAGTCAGAGAACAGCGAGAAATGAAGAATTTTTTCAGATAACAGAATCATGGGAATTATTAAAATTAGGATTAGCAATGTGTAGTAACTGGAGTGGCAGGACATTGTGTTGCTAACAAAACAAAACAATGTCCTTAACTAGGAATATATAAGATGGAAAAGCTGGACTCCCCAAACAATGATGTTTTCCCAAGTGGGGAATGATAGCAATTGACTTTCCCGAGTGGCTAAGTCAGAGAACAGCGAGAAATGAAGAATTTTTTCAGATAACAGAATCATGGGAATTATCTACTAAATGTTGAAGAGAAACTTCATTTACCATAGTGGGTCAACATGAATTCAGATTAAAAGGGACTAAGAGAGTTGCCAAAGGGCTCTGCCAGCAATTACCATGGATCGCCTGCCTTATGGTGCTTCAGCAGTGCTCAGGACATTGATGTTTGTGCCTGGCCCTGGATGGTGAACAGATGACAAAAGAATAGAGAATCAGGGACAGAATCCAGGCCTGGAAGTAGTGTACAATTTTGTGACAGAAATTCGCCACATGATCCACTTGTGGATCACTTGAAAAGTGGAGTTGGGTGTTTGCCACATAAAATAGATGTTTAAGAAGAACTAACCAGTCTTCACCATCCTTCTTTGACTATCATGTTTATTCTCCACACTTAGAGACACACTGGCCACCTCCTTAGCCACTCCCTATTTGTGTGTCAAGTTAACAAGGGATCAATTGTGCTGGTTAGCTTTAGTTGTCAACTTGACACACCTGGGTAGAGGGAGCCTCAACTGGGGAATTTCCTCCATTGGACTGGCCTGTAGCCATGTCTGTGAGGCATCTTCTTGATTATTGAGTGATGTGGGAGGACCCAGCCCACTGTGGGTGGTACCACCCCTGGGCTGGTAGGCTTATGCTGTATAAGAAAGCAGACTGAGCAGGGGCCAGGAGCAAGTCAGTAAGGACTAATAAAACACATTGATTCTGACTTCCTCCAGGAGCAGCGTTCTTCCATGGCCTGTGCTCCAGCTCCTGGCTCCAGATTCCAACTCTGAGTTCCTACCTAGCTCTCCCTCAGCGATGAACTGTGACTTGTGAGATGTAAACCAAATAAAGCCTTTCTTCCCCAAGTTGGTCTTGATTAGAGTGTTTTGTCATGGCAATTGAAGGCACATAGAACACAGCCAAAGGAGACTACCATCCAGCCCTGCCCTTAGCTGGAAGTCAATACTTTCCAGGAGATTCTTATTGACCAAAGGTGTTTCTAGTAGTGCCATCTGAACTAACAAGACATGTTGATTTTGACTTCCCCCTATACATATGCTGTATATGCATAGTGCAGGAATTTACTTTGTATTTGTCTATTTCTACCATGAATATATAATACACATTCCAGATGAATGAACCATGGTACAGAGGAGTGTTTCAGTGGTACCAAATTTCAAAATGTTTTATGAGCATGTTGAATATAGGTATTTATGCATATATATAGTTGGAAAGTAAACACAGCTAGAAAGTAAACCTCATTAAAATAGATGAAACTTTCAAACAAATGGAAAAATGTATCTACTTGTCAGTTTCAGAGTACTGAGATACTGATGCTGTAAGGCCTTGGTGGAAGGTGACAGAGAATGTCATAATGAAGGTTTTTCTTCCCACTCACCTCAGGTTAAGCAGGGTTTTTAATTGTTCCTGAAAAAGCCTATTAATAATTCATAAGCCTGATGGGCTGAGTGCTCATATCCACTTCATCAGAGTAAGGTTTCAGCGCTCTCTAGGCTTTTATTGGGTGTGGGCAGACAAATGCTGTTAGGTCAGTCCAGTTTGTTACAGAGGGTATCTGTAGGTGTGTACCTTTATCAAGTTCTTCTGAGTAAACAGAAATCAATGTCTCACTGATGAACTCCAAATATGAGCTAAAATGACTTTAGAAAATAAAATAATTGTGTTTTATTTATGACCCCTTATCAACAAACTCAAATCATCGGGTGGTTTATATGATTTCTAACAGCTTGTCTTGAAATCTCCTATAAGAGTTAACAAAATTGAATGTCAAGAAAATGGAATAGACATACTTACACATTGACTGAATTCTTAAGGATTTTTGTTTTTATTATAGTAGATTATGTGTATGCATTGAAAGGGCATAAGTTAAAATAAAAAGCTCACAGTCTCTGATTAGAAAATAATTTTAAAAAAGATGTCATTAAGCCGGATGTGGTAGTGCACACCTTTAATCCCAGCACTCTGGAGGCAGAGGCAGGCAGATCACTTTGAAATAGAGGCCAGCCTGATCTACCTAGCAAGTTCCAGGCTACCTGGGGATGCTGCTGGGAGTCTCTCTCTCATCTCTCTTCTTTTCTCCTCTCTCCATATATATTTTTTTCATCAGTTTTGTTTGTACATCAGAATCTTTTGATCTGATCCCACAAAGGCAGCCCACATACAAACAACACAATGCAACAAGCTTAACACCTGGGGCCTCCAGATTTAACTCACTGTATACTTTCTTTTTATAACTTTTTATTTTTATTAATATGTTTATGTGTAAGTGCTTTGCCTACATAACTATAGGTGTACTTCATGCATGGAATGCCCATGGAGACCAGAAGAGGGTGCTGGATCACCTGGAACTAGAGTTACAGATGATTGCTAACCTCAGTGGGTGTGCTGGGAACTGAACCAGGGTCTTCTGCAAGAGCAGCCATTGCTCTTAACAACTGAGCCATTTCTCCAACCCCTCTTCTTATATTTTCTATATTTGCTTTTGAAATACATGAAACAAAGTACTTATAGTGTTCTATTTCAGTAACTTTAAATGGCTGTCTCAATATTTCTATGTATTTTTGAATATCAATAACTTAGTAGACATCTGACAATATTTTGCCAGTTTTCTTGATAAGAAAGTTGCACCTTTCTCCAAATTGATTCTATCCTGCAATTAACTTCTTGTAAGGCATAAATACCAAGTACCAGATGGTATTCTGAAATTACACTATTTAATGCCAAAGTATACTTAAATCTGAGAGATTATCTGATCTGAGCCATAATCTTGCTATAATAAAGTCATAAATCATGCATGTAGAGTGAAACTTTCCCAGTGTATACAATTGCCTATTGTCAGCAATGGCACATATACAGAAAATTCAGCAGCATTAAGGTGGACAAAGACTTTAGTGCTGTGTATTAAAATCATTAGATTCTAATGAATAAGAAGCTTTTGCCTTGTTCCATGCCTTCTCTTTTCAGATTAGGGAACCATTAGATGAATGAATCCCTCTCAGTGGACTTGCGCTTGTCCACACTACCTGTTCCTGCTCTTGGTAAACTGTAGAAAGAAGTGTGGGAAGAGCAGTAGTAGAACCAGAAGTTGCTAATCATTAGTATTTGGAATGTTAAAATGACTTTTAAAATGGAGAAGATGGGCTGGAGAGATGGCTCAGTGGTTAAGAGCACTGGCTGCTCTTTCAGAGGATCCAGGTTTGGTTCCCAGCACCCTCATGCCAGCTAACCACTGCCCTTAATGCCAGTGTCAGGGTATCTGATGCCCTTGTCTGACATCTGTGGGCATTGCACAACATGGCTGCAGTTACATACGTGCAGGCAATGTACTCATACACATAAAATAAAAATAATAACTAAAGGTGGCACAGCCCCCCAGCTTCCTGGGGCCAGCAGCTTTCCTGGGTAAGTTTGGCAATGCCCACTGCACCTTGTCTCCCCCAGCCTCTTTCAGCTGTCCAACTCCCCCACCCCATCTCTCCTCCTAGCAGAGGCACTGGCACCTTTCTTGTCTTGGCACCCCAGACCCTGGACTGGCCTCTTGGCCCAGACTCCCCACTGATTCCTAATCCTTTGCATCCAGACCAACCCAATTCCTCCCTCTAGTCTCTGGGAACCCTTGGGGCCTCTTGCTGTCCCCACCTACCTTTGCATCTCTGGACAGCCCAGCCCCCCAAATTCCTGGGGCCATCATCTTTCCTGGAGGGATCCAGCCCTCAGAAAAAGGCTGAGAACATCTGATCCTCATCTGACTTGAGCCTCTGTGGGAACTTCTGAGCAGCAAGAGGAAAGCAATTTGGCCACTCCGATATAAAATCAAAAGAGAACCTGAAGCCTAGACCAGCTAGCTTTTTATGCCCAATAAGTGAACCACAAAGGTACACAAAGTTTACAAAAAGAAGCAGACCTAAACTGAACAAAGGAAGGCTTGGATCTCACACAAGAATCAGAAACTACAAAAGAAATCCACATGTCAAAGTCACAGAGAAAAAATAATAACATGAAACACCCAAATAATATATCCCCACCAAATACCAACAGTCCTGTAGAGGAGTACAATGAGAACACCCTAGCAATAAGACAGGGCATGGAATTCAAAAGAACAGTTATAAACATGATAAAGGAATTCAGTTAATTTAGAGCTTCCTGGTGCCAGCATCTTTCCTGGGTAAGTCCCCCATTGGACACAGTGCCTTGATGCCCCCAACCTTATTCACTCTCCCAGCTCCCTCACCTCATCTCTCCTCCTAGCCTAAGGAGAAAGCCTCACCAATAGGATGAATGAAATGGAAAACAGAATATCAAGACTGGATGATAAAGTGGATGAATCAGACCACTCAAGCAAAGATTATGAAAAATTTAAGAAAACACAAGAATGGAATATACAGGAATTATGTGACACCATAAAAAGACCAAACTTATTAATGTTAGTCATACAGGAAGGAGAAGAGTCTCAGGATAATGCTATGGACCAGATCTTCAACAGGATTGTAGAAGAAAATTTCCCAAAAATGAAAGACATGCTCATACAAATACAAGAAGCATATAAAACATCAAATAGACTGGACCAGAAAAGAAACTCTCCGCAGCACATCATAGTAAAAACACTAAACATACAGAACAAAGAGAGAATACTGAAAGCTGCAAAAGAAAAACAATTCACATATAAAGGAAAACCCATCAGAATTACAGCTGACTTTTCAGTGCAAACTATGAAAGCCAGAAGAACATGGAACAAAGTAGTCTCATTTCTAAATAAGCATGGATGCCAACCCAGATTACTTTACCCAGCCAAAATGTCTATTATAGTCGAAGGGCAAAGAAAAATCTTCCATGACATAAATAGGCTGAAAGAATTCATGTCCACAAAACCAGACCTTCAGAGAGTTTTGAAGCAATACAAAGAGCTGAAGAAAGGAATGATTATCCCAAGGGGTTACAAAGAAACTTAATGAAGGTATAACTGTGGAAATGCACAGCTACACCAAGAATGTGAACAGAAATAAAAATAATAGTAACCCATACACATCTTTCATTAATAACTTTAAATATCAATGGACTGAATTCCCCAGTCAAAAGATACAGACTAGTTGAATGGATTAAAAAACAAAACCCTTCTTTGTATTGTCTACAAAAAACCCATCTCACTTTCAAGAACAGGCACTACCTTAAGTTGAAAGGATGTAAAAAATAATACCAAGCAAATGATACTAAAAAAAAGCAGGCATTGCCATTCTAATATTTGACAAAATAGACTTCAAACTAAAACTAATCAGAAGAGATAAAGAGGGCCACTTAATTCTGATCAAAGGAACAATTGACCAAGATGATATTACAATCATGAACAATATTCACCAAACTCTGATGCACCCAGCTTCATAAAAACATAAAAACTTTAAGTTAAGACCCAGAATAAGCCCAACTCATTAACAGTAGGTGACTTCAATACCCCACTATCTCCATTAGATAGGTCAACAGGGCAGAGAGTTAACAGAGAGACATCTGAATT
>NW_008334871.1:1249634-1253077 GCF_000622305.1 Nannospalax galili | reverse complement strand
TATCAAATGGCAAATGGGCCTAACAGGCATCTACTGAATATTCCACCCAAGCACCAAAGAATATACTTTCTATTCAGCACCCCATGGAATTTTCTCCAAAACCGACCATATACAAAGCAAGCCTCAACAAATAAAAAAGACTGAAATAATTCCATGCATTCTTTTAGACCACAATACAATAAAGCTTAAAATCAACACCAGAAGAAACCCTAGTAACTACATGAACACATGGAGATTAAACAACACACTCTTGAATAATTAATGGGTTAAAGGAGAAATTAAGAAAGAAATAAATGAATTCCTAGAACTAAATGAAAAGGACAATACAACACAACAAAATCTCTGGGACATGTTGAAAGCATTCCTTAGAGGGAAGTTTATAGTTCTGTGTGCCTACATTAATAATTAGAACACAAACAAATGAGTTAACATTGCAACTCAAGACAATTGAAAATCAACAACAAATGACACCCAATCCCAGCAGACAACAAAAATAATAACAAAAGAAATAACAAAAATCAGAGCAGAAATTAATGAAAAAGAAACAAAGAAGACAATACAATCAATGAATCCAAGAGCCCGTTCTTTGAAAAGATAAACATGATTGACAGACCCCTAGCCCAGTTTACCAAAAGAAAGCAAGCAACTCCAAATCAACAAAATAAGAGATGAAAGGGGAAACATCACAACAGAAACCAAAAAGATCCAGAACATTATAAGGGAATACATTAAAAACCTATATGCTCTCAAATTTGAAAACCTAAAAGAAATGGATGGGCATCTAAAAGATGGGAACCACCAAAATTAAACCAAAAAGAGATCAACACTTAAACAGACCCATAACACATAAGAAATTGAAACAGTAATACAAAACCTCCTGACTGAAAAAAAGCCCAGGGCCAGATGGATTTATAGTAGACTTCTACCAGACACTTAAAGAAGATGTATATCCAATACTACTTAATTTATTCAAAAAGAAATGGAGGGAGAACTTCCAACTTCCTTCTATGAAGCCAGCATCACTCTAATAACAAAGCCAGGTAAAGATACAACCAGAAAAGAAAACTACAGACCCATATCCTTAATGAACATAGATGCAAAAAATCTCAGCAAAATACTTGCAAACTGCATACAGATACAAATCAAAAAGGTCATCCACCATGATCAAGTTGGCTTTATTCCAGGAATGTAGGGATGGTTCAATATACGTAAGTCAATAAACATCATAAATCTTATAAATGAGCTCAAACACAAGAACCACATTGTCATCTCAATAGATGCAGAGGAGGCTTTTAACATAATTCAACATGCATTTATGTTCAGTGTCCTAAAGGGAATTGGTTTGAAGAGAACATACCTCAACATAATTAAAGCTATATACAACAAAGTCACAAACTCACAGCCAACACCATTCTAAATGGAAAAACACTGGAAGCATTCCCATTAAAATCAGGAACCAGAAAAGGATGTCCGCTATCTTCACTCCTTTTTTTTTTTTTTTTTTGGTCTTTTGAGGCAGGTCTCCTTGTAGCCCCAGCTGTCCTGTAACTCACTTTGTAGACCAGGCTGGTCTTGAACTCACAGAGATCCACCTGCCTCTGCCTCCTGAGTGCTGGGATTAAAGGCATGTGCCACCACGCCCGGCTCCACTCCTTTTTTTTAAAAAAACATTTTATTATTTTTATTTTATGTGTATGAGTGTATTGCCTGCATGTATGTGGGTGCACCCATGTCATGCAATGCTGCTGAGGTCAGATGACAGCTTTGGATTCATCTGGAACAGGAGTTAAGGATGGTTCGTAGCTGCCATATGGGTGCTGGGAATCGAACCTGGATCCTCTGCAAGAGCAGTCAGTGCACATAACCACTGAGAAATCTCTTCTCTCCAGCCCCTCTCCACTCCTTTTTACATAGTCCTTGAAACTCTTTCAAGAGCAATCAGACAAGAGAAGGAAATTAAAGGAGTAATAATTGGAAAAGAAGAGATCAAACTATCCCTTTTTGCAGACGATATGATATTATATCTAAGAGATGACAAAAATTCCACCAGAAAATTCCTAGAAATGATTAACACTTTCAGTAAAGTGGTAGGTTACAAAATTAATCTACAAAAGTCTGTAGCCTTTCTATATACAAATAATAACCAATCAGAGAAAGAGCACATGGAAACACTCCCTTTCTCAATAGCTGAAAAAAGAAAAAAAAATCCTCTGAATAAACCTGACCAAAGACATTAAAAATTTCTACAATGAAATTTTTAAATCTTTAAAAGAAGAGACTGAGGAAGACATCAGAAGATGGAAGGACCTCCCATGCTCATGGATTAGAAGAATCAATATTGTGAAAATGACCATCCTACCAAAAGCCATTTATAGATTCAATGCAATGCCAATCAATATCCCAGTGACATTCTTTACAGAAAATGGAAAAAAACATCCTAAGATTCATATGGAAGCACAAAAGACCTTGGATAACTAAAGCAACCCTGAACACTAAGAGCTGGGGTCAGGGGGCGAATTACTATACCAGATTTCAAACTGTATTACAGAGCTATAGTCAAACAAACAATATGGTACTGGAGCAAAAATAAACCTGTAGATCAATGGAACAAAATTGAAGACACAAATATGAGTACAGGCAATTTCAGCCACCTGATATTTGACAAAGGGGCCATGAATATTCACTGGAAGAAAGGCAGCATGTTCAGCAAATGGTGCTGGCAAAGCTTAATCTCCACCCATAGAAGAATCAAACTAAACCCCTATCTTTCATCTTGCACAAAAGTCAGCTCCAAATGGATCAAAGACCTTAATGTGAAGCTTGAAACTCTGAAACTGTTAGAAGAAAACATTGGCAATAACCTACAAGATATAAGTGTACGAAAGGATTTTCTAAACTGGACATCAGTTTCTCAGGAAACAAGGTCAAGAATCAACAAATAGGACCTCATTAAACTAAAAAGCCTCTGTACATCAAAAGAAGCAATCAAGAAAGTGAAGAGAAAACCCACAGAATGGGAGAAAATCTTCACCAGCAACACATCTGACAAAGGTTTAACATTCAGAATATATAATGAACTCAAAAACTAAAGAGTAAAGAAAGGAAGTAACTTAATTAAAAGATGGGCTATGGAGCTGAACAGAGAGTTCTCAAAAGAAGAAGTAAAGAAGACTAAAAAGCATCTTAAAAGATGTTCAACATCACTAGTAATTAGGGAAATGCACATTAAAACCACTTTAAGATTTCATCTTACCCCAGTCAGACTGGCTAGGATCAAGAGAACAAATGATACCAAATGCTGGCGAGGATGTGGAGAAAAGAGAATGCTGATTCACTGCTGGTGGGATTGCAACCTTGTGCAACCCCTATGGAAAACAGTGTGGAGGACTCTTAAAAAACTAAAAATGAACCTACCATATGACCCAGTTATACCACTCCTTGGC
>NW_008334871.1:1227919-1249580 GCF_000622305.1 Nannospalax galili | reverse complement strand
ACTCAACGGAGTTCTATTCAGCAGTAAGAAAATATGAAATTTGCAGGTAAATGGATCAAAATAGAAGCTGTTATACTAAGTGATGTATACTAAGTCTCAGAAAAACAAAAGATGTATGTTCTCCCTCATATGTGGATCCTAGCACCTAATCCTTATAAGTGGGTATGTATCCAGACAGAAATATAGGAACCAGGATAATGAAAAGGAACCAGAGAGGTAAAGGAAAAGAAAGAACCTGAAAGAGAAGAGCAGTAGGAAACAGGTGTTAATAAAGGTGATATGTATAAAAATGAGATTATTTTAAGGGGAGAGGGGAGGGAGGGTTATATACGGAACCTGGGGGATAAAGGGAAAGAAGGTGCTAAAGGGATTTGGTACCATTGGAGATGGGTATTATTAAGGGAGAAATGGGGAAAAATGAGGTCACTTAACATGGGGATACCATGGTGGAAAGCTTAGACAATGCATGAGATAAATAATGCCTAGCGCATTAAAAAAACAAAAAAGCAAAAACAAAAACAGAAGGCACCATATTAGTCCAACAACCTACTGACAAATTTTACAACTAGCTCAAGGAATATAATAAATGTCTAGGCAAGGTTTATCTGAAAAAATTTGGTCTTTCCCCAAGCACATGGTAATTAAAAGTACCAGACTGGTGGAACTAACCTTCTTGGATATCTAACAGCCATACTTTGAGGCCTATACTAATTTGGTCAGAGAGACTTAAAGGACAGGTTTTGCTCCTTGGCCTCCAAGGTCAACTAAGACCCAGGGGATTATGGAGCATATTTCAAAATGTTCCGTAACTGTGGTGAGTCACCTGTTCTCTTGATCAAGGAGGCCATGGAGACCCCATCAGATGGACTTGAACCAGTGTCCCATCTACAAAGAGGAAGGTCAACACAGAGGAAACAGTTCCTCCAGACTTCCAAGTGAAGCCATCCAAGGTCAAGCAGGACTTTTGACTTATCTTCACATAGATGGAACTGCTAGGAGACAGGAGCCAGGACCTCCTCCTAAGCCCATGTGACCCCTGAGGAACAGAGCCTCAAATGACCTTAAGAGTAGAAATAAATTGGTTTATCTGGGCCAAATGAGCAGTCTTAAACACCCAAAAGGAAAGTAAAACCAAAGATTAATGGGGTCAATATAATTCTTTAAGAGTCCATGTGTATAGCTAAAGGCTACATAACAAAAAACAATGACAGACAGGAGATGCCTTCCTTTGAGCTGTTGCACAGGGTGGCCCAAGAGACTCCCAGATAGTAACCCAGTATAGAACTGGAAATATGAACAGCAGACCCCAATCTTATCTAGAGGAATATTTTCAACAGCTTGCTGCTAACTGAGGAAGAGGTAATCTTCCTAAAACAAGGAACTCTAGATAGGAACTCAGAAGATGGGCAGGCACTGGGAACAGCTGGGGGCACTGACAACAGAGTGGACAGTAAGAGGGATGACAGAGTATATGGGCTCCAGCGGTGGGGGTATGGGAGGCTCTTACTTGGGATGTGGGTAAATAGATGAATAAGATTGTTTGTGATGTTCTGCATGAAATACACAAATACACACAAAAATCAATCAATAAAAAAAGAGTTGTATTTGAGGAAGAAGCATAAAAATTTGCTGCATGTTAATTAGTAGATGTGAAAAACATTACTACTGAAATCTACCTGATGACTTTATATCAATGCTCAGGTGCCCAAGGATCTCAGAAAGCAATGAACTGTGACTAGTAAAAATCAGATATATAGAGATTAGAGACACATGTGCAAACATCAAAGCATTAGTTGCATTAAAAATGAGGGTTTTTTTGTATGAAACAGTAGATTTTAATAATGAAATGGAGATCTTTTTTTAAAGGTTAAAACCTCATTCACTTTTATGTCTTATAGGATTTATACTGAGTACAATACTGTATAACTGTATTAATTCAACTGTAAACTTAAAAATTCCAGACAATTTTGAAAGAGATGCATCTTAGCTCTGGAAATTGTTATTGAATATGTCAATGCTGTTGTATGAAATGCTTCTTCTAAGTATGTGGTTATTAAATAAATAATAAAAAATAACTAATATATTAAAAATAAAATGGAGAGAACAGAAGTACAGTTATATTTAGCAGAACACAGTATTTATTAGCTCAAAGGGGTTAATGCATCCACTGTTCTGGATTTTGAATAATTCCCCCTCTACACTATACCATGTAAGGCATAAAAGAGCTGTACTATATTTCAACATCTAAGAGTGACAAAAAATGGTGTTGAAAAGTCTAACAGTAGACAGCAGTCCAAAAAAGCAAGGGTTGGCATTGAAATCTATAGCCTGACATCCACATTTCAGATATATCATAATTACTAATACCAAACACTTCAAAGTATTTATTTCATGATCCTTTGTATGTGTATGTGTGCATGTTCACATGTGTGGAGAGGCCAGAGGACAACCTTGTGTGTGATCCCTCAGGTGCTGCTCACCTTTTTCCTTTTATTAAAATAATTTTATTTATTATTTTATGTGTATGAGTGTATTGCCTGCATATAAGTAAGTGCACCGTGTCGTGCAATGCCTGTGGAGGACAGAAGAGGCTGTTGGATCCCCTGGAACTGGAGTTATGGACAGTTGTTAGCTGCCATGTGGGTGCTGAGATTCGAACCCGGGTCTTCTGTAAGAACAGCGAGTGTTCTTAACCACTTAGCCATCTCTCCAGCCCCCCTTTTTCCTTTTCTAATCTCAGCATTTCTACTTTTTCTTCTCAAATCTTCCCCATATATACGTGAGAAGCAGGACACACAAACTTAACTACTGCTAAATTCAATTCTTTATACATGCCTTTACCTCAGATGTATTTAACTTCATCTTCATTTTCTTGGTCAATGACATCATTTTTTTAAAAAAATCCAAACTATTCTCCTGTTCTCTTCCCTTCCCACTGGACTTTATTTCTTTGTCACAGTCTTGTCACTGTTTTTACAATCTTTCACAAGCTCCTACCTCCCCATCCTCAACTTTGTGACTTGGTCCTAGATCTTGTTATCTCTTCTAGAATTAATCTTCTAATCAGGATTGCTATGACTATCACCTCTAATTCTGCCTATTTCCTTTCCCCAACCATGTTTCTGAGCATTGATTTTGTCATAATTCTTTTTACAGTCTTTTATTGCACTTTATTTTGGGGGGAGGGAGAATGCTGTGATACACATGTGGACTCCAGAGGAACTGGTGCGAGTCCGTTCTCTCCATCCACCGTGTGGGTCCTGGGATGAAGCTCAGTTCATTAGGTTTGGTGGCAACTGTCATTACCTGTTGTATCGTCTTGTCATAATTCTGAATGAAAAGCTCCATTATGTGTTTTTAAATCAAGTAAGGTAAGTTATGATCCCTTTAAACAAAGCTCCCCATGATCTTTCTTATGCATCCCTGCCTTAGTCTGTTCAGGTTGCTGTAACACCCTGGAAGGCTTTGAAACATGGAGATTTATTTCTCATAATTCTTGAAATAGAGAAGCTCAAGGTGGCAGTCATGTCAATCAGTGTCTGGAGAGGGCCCACTTCCTGATTCACAGAAGTATGTCCTTTTACTACAAGCTCTATGGTGGAACTGAGAGGGAGTCCTCTGGGTTGTTTTTTGTATGGGCTCTAGCATCATTCATGTTTCCACTCTCAGGACCAAATCACCTTCTAAATCCCCCACTTCCAAATGTTATCACAGTGGTGATGAGATGTCAATATATGAATCCTTAGGAAACAGAAACCACCAGTCTGTAACAAATCCCCTTTGTCATCTTGCATTCTGCCTCCACTAGATCATCAGTATTGCCAGAACTGACCAGTCTTACTTACTTCATAACATCCGTGTAATGAGAGACTAGAGAGGCCGGAGAGCATTAGGCATTAGAATGTGTTCAAATAGGCCTCAGTTCATTCTCAGGGTACTTAAAGTCACTGAACCCCAAACCCAGTTCTCATCTATAAAATGAAGATAGCTTCACTGTCTTTGAGGCTCACATGAAGATAGAACAGGAGCAGGGAAAGAATCAGGACAGCTGCCGTTCTCCTCTTCACCATTTATCACTAGTCTCTGTACTCTTTGAAATGTTCAGGGATTAACAGATATTTGTTTTCCTGAAAGTATTCTTGTTTATTACAAATTAATGAACGTGACTGCATGTGTATACCTGAAGGCTATATAACAAGAAACACAGTGCCTCCCTTCCAGTTGTTGGTCAGGGTAGTCCAAGAGACTTCCAAAATAACATACGCTATTGCCACAGTCCTTGATTATCTTCCAGAACTTGAAGGTTGGACCCTATTGCTGAAGACAGGAAATACTATGGATACAGGACTTGGTGCAATGGAACTGGAACCTACTTGGAAGCCTTCTCCCTAAAGACTAGCTCTCACAGCTCTAGAAGATACTATGCAAGCTGCTAAGGGACAAAATCAACCAATGGTCCAACCAAGCTGTAAAGCCTAATAACTACAACAACTGGCACAGTAAACTACCTCTATTAGTACAATAGTGGCACTTTTATCTAGGAGGTAATTAACAACTATCTAATTGGAATTAAAGCCATCTCAATGGGAGGGAATTCATGGGTGGCACTGTAAACATAGCCAGATACACACGGCTGGGGAGGACACAGATCCTAGAGAAAACTCTATCTCTGGTGTATCTCTAGACAAATGAAATTTCTTAACATATACTAAATACAAATCCTTATATTCAGACAAGTACACTGTACAACACTCATCAAAGAAGCTTCTTTTTACAATAGATGGAGGCTATTACAGAGTTCCACAACCTGGTCACACAAAGAATATATGCTTGAGAGATGTCCAGCCCTAAGTGACACCTAGGATTCATGGAGTGTAGCTGAACAGGGGGCAGAGAGAGTACAAATACATCCCTCAACTCTCACCAGCAAAGTTTCCTCATACAACAGAGTAAAATGCACACAGAAGACCACAACTGGCCAAGTTTTAGAGAATAAAAGACTGCAGAGTGTGTGTCCCTGGATAGGACTCCTATATTAAACCTCACCCACCCACAGCTCAGGGTTTATTGAAGAAGAGGGGTGTAAGAGACAGGGTTGGTGCATGAACATAAGAAAACCCAGTCTTCCAGGTCTCTGAGAACTTGCTCTATGAACCTGCAGCAATGGTGGCAGCGTACAGAAGACCCATGCTGACTCAGTCAGACAAAAACCCAGCACAGAACTAGGGAAATGGGCAGCAGGTCCCACCCTTTGCTGAGGAATCATTGGAATCTGATTACTGCTGGGTGAAAGACAGTTGATTTTGCTTAAGTGAGTGTCTCTAGATAAGTTGACTAGACTCCAGTGGATGAACTCTCACTGAGACACTTGACCAGATAGGCCTTAACATATATGACACAATGCATGAAACCTGGTATGAGTGTGGGTGGAGGGGGCCTTGGAGGAGAGTGGCTCAGGGAAGGGTCAAAATATGACTAAGATTTATCGTATGAGATGCACAAAACTCAATAAAAATACATTTAAAAGAGAAAAGAAAAAAGATTTAATCTAGAGATCCCAGCCAACCCACCAATAGGAGCTCTGAAGGCACCCACCACAGCCAGAGACCCAGCACTCACCAGGGTCCTGCCAGCTGTGTAACTTGGATCCTTCAGTTGTCCCATTTGTCTTTGAGATCCATAATTAACTGATACTGCCAGGGCCAACTTGTCTCAAACTCCTGACCTAGTCACTGCCTGACATTGAGGCTAACAAGCAGAAGATCTAGGAGAGATGTTGTAGCCCTAAGTACCAGACAAACAGAGAACATGACATCATAATCCTGAAAATTATAAATACCTCTGCTGAAAGAAGAAAGGTACTTGAACAAAACAAAAGAAAAAAGAAATAAAGTTGCAGTCCAGAAAAAGGAAAAACCAAACTAACATCCCTCCTCCACAAAGTACAAATCCTACAGTAATGGCTCCTAATGAAAATGTCTGAAAGAATTTACAGACATAGAGTTCAAAGGAAATATTATACCTATGGTCAATTAACTCAAAGATGAAAAAGACAAAAAAAATTATTGAAATGAAGAAATCAATCCAAGTCATGAAAGCAGAGTTCAAATTTCTGACAAAAATATATAAATTATCCTGGAAATGAAAAATATCAGTCAATTAACGAGTGTCCAGTCCACAAAGAGGAGGGTCAACACAGAGGAATCATTTCATCCACGCTGCCAAGAGAAGCCAACCATGGTCGAGCAGGACCTTTGACTTATCTTCACATAGGCAGAACTGGTAAAAGAAAGGAGCCAGGGGCTCCTCCCAAGCCCATGTGACCCCTGAGGAGCAGACCCTCAAAGGACCTTAAGAGTGAAAATAAATTGGTTTATCTGGGCCAACTGTATGGCCTTAAACACCCAAAGGAAAGTATAACCAAAGATTAAAGGGGACAACATAATTTCTTAAGAGTCCATATGCACAGCTAAAGGCTACATAACAAGCAACAATGCCAGATAGGAGATACCTTCTTTTGAGTTGTTGGCCAGGGTGGCCAAAGGGTGGCCTAGATAGTAACCCAGACCTTCCTAATAATCTAGGTAGGCTGACTAGATTCACCAGATGGACAAGTAGTGTGGAATGGCTGGGGGTGCCGACAACACAGCAGACAGCAGCAGGGATATCAGAGTATAAGGGCTCTAGTCGGGGGAGGGAGGCTATGGGAGGGTGCCATCTGGGACATGGGTATATAGTTGAATAAGACGGTTGGGGATGTTCTGTATGATATATGCACACAGAAAAATCAACAAATTTTTTAAAATGTATTATATTTGAGGAGGAAGTGAAATTTATGTCATGCTAATTAGTAGAGGTGATAAACATTACCAATGAAACCTACCCAATGACTTTATACACATACACAGGTGCCAAGTATCCAAGTGCAACCGATTATGACTAGTAATAATCAGATACATGCAGATTAGAGATGCATGTGCCAACATCTCAGTGGTAGTAGCAAAAACAATGAATCTTTCTGCAAGGAACAATATATTCTAAAATGAAATGGATCTCTTTTTTAAAGGTCAAAAACTCATTCAACTTTATGTCTTACAGGGCTTGTACTGCGTTCAATATTGTATAACTGTATTAACTCAACTGTGAGTGTAGAAACTTGCAGCCGCTTGTGAAAGAGATGTACTCTTGCTCTGGAGTATGTTACTGAATATGTTAAAGCTGTAGTGAAATGTTTCTTCTAATCATGTAGTTATTAAAAATTTAAAGAAAGATTGAAAAAAAAGAAAAATATCAGTCAAATAAAAGCCTCAGAGGAAAGTGTCACTAACAGAAAAAATCATGTAGAAATCAAAGTCAGGAATAGAAAGCAAACTAGAGGAATTGGATCACTCAGTAAAGGTCAGTGAGGAAAAAAAATTAAAATACATGAATGGAACATGGGAGGGTTTTTTGACACCGTGAAAGACATAGACTTTGAATTGTGTGCATAGAAGAGGGAGAACCACTCCACAGCAATAGGATGCCATACATCTTCAGTAAAATTAGTAAAGAAAAAATTTCAAACCTAGAGAAAGAGATGCCCATGTCTGCTTAAGGGACCTCCAAATAGATAGGAACAGAAACTAAATTCCCCATGACATACTGTAGTTAAAATATTAAAAACACAGAATAAAGAAATGGTATTGAGGGGCTGGAGAGATGGCTGAGCAGTTAAGAGCACTGACTGCTCTTGCGGAAAACCTGGGTTCGATTCCCAGCACCCACATGGTGGCTATGAATCTTCCCTAACTCCAGTTCCAGGGGAATCTGAAGCCCTTTTCTGACCTCTGCAGCATTGCATGACACAGGTGCACTCACATACATGCAGGCAATACACTCATACACATACAATAATAATAATAATAATAATAGTAATAATAATAATAATAAAAGAAATGGTATTGAAAGCTCCATGAGAGAAAGGTCTAGACTTATAAAAGTGAACTCATTAAAATAATACCTGATTATTTGACAGAAAGCTTTAAATCCAGAAATGTCTGGAAAGATATATTCCAAGTCTTGAACGACTACAGCTCTCAATCCAGAAAGTTATATACAGCAAAACTATTAAAATTGGAGCAGAAAATAACAAAAGAACTTTCCATGATAAAAACAAAAGAATTTATGACTACGAAGACTGCTGTACAGACAATACAAAAAGGAATACGTTAAACAGAAGGATAAAAGTATTTAAAAGGTCACAGGGAAAAATAAACAATGCTTAGTCAGGTCATGAAAAATCTGAGAAAACATAAAATAAAAAAATGACAGACATTAATACACATCTTTCCAAAATAACTCTTATTATTAATTGTCTCAATACTGCCAATAAAGATACACAGAACATATTGGATTAGAAAACAGCATCATTCTACTGCCTCCAAGAAACACACCTTACCATCAACAACAGATACCACCTTAGCATAAAAGGATGGAAAAATGTATTCCAAGCAAATGGAACTTAGAAACAAACAGACATAGCTGCTCTAATATCTGTCAAAATAGACCAAACTAGTCTGAAGATACTATGATATTTGTCATACTAATTAAAGGAAAAGTCTACCAGCATGTTATTATAATCCTAAACATTTATGAAGCAACACAGGAAAACTAAAACCACATGTTCTCTCTCATTTGTGAAGCCTAGCTCCAAATTTTAGATGTGAGTATACATCCTGGAGTAAATACAGAATCCAGGAAAGTAGAAAGGGACCAAGGGGTGAGGGGGAAGAAGGATCTGGAGAAGGGAGCATAGTAGGACATAGGTGCTAATATAAGTATAGTATAAAATGGGGGTGCTTTAACTGGGAAGCATGGATGGAAGATAATATAGGGAAATGGGAAAATAGGAGAGATAAGGAGAGATAAATAATACTAAGGATGTATGGAAAACTATTAGAAAATGTATTATTTCATAAACCTACTTAAAATACACATTGTGTGTGTGTGTGTGTGTGTGTGTGTGTGTGTTGCATGTGTATTGCTGAAGGCTATCTAACAACAACAACAACAACAAAATCTCTGTGCCAGGCAAGGGAGCTCTCCATTGGAGTTGTTGGTCAGGATAGTCTGAAAGGCTCCCGAAATAGTAGTTATTGCCATAGCCCTTGGATGCCTCCCAGAACTTAAAGGTAAGACCCTATTGCTGAAGACACAACACACTTTGGACAGAGGACTTGGAGAAATTGAATGGGAACTGACCTGGAAGCCTCCTCTCCTAAGATTAGCTCTCATAGTGTCAGAAGGTGCTATGCAGTCTGACAAGGAAGAAAACCAGTCAATGGTCCTACCCAGCTGTAAAGCCTACAATCCTGCAACGATGACTGGCCCAGCAAATTATATCTATTGATGTAAAGATGGCACTTTTACCTTGGGGGTCATCAACAGTTATCTCGTTGTTCTTCAGGCTCTGCAGTAAGAGGGGATCTATGCCCAGTACTGTAAACAGCTACCCATGGGGGGGGGAGGATGTAAACCCTAGAGGAGAACTTATGGTTGCCACTTTCCAGAACCAACACAAGGTCTTATTACATTCTAAACATGCATCCATATATTCACAGATAAGTGGAACTTCATCAAAGCTTCTCAAAGAAGATTCTTTTTGCAACAAATAAAGACTACTGCAAAGTGACACAACTGATCAAAATGCAGAGAAAAAGCAACTGTGTGAGGCCCAGGCCCAACTGATACATCTAAAATGCAACCCCTACATATAAGCATCAGGGTCCATCTCAGAGGAAAGGCAGGAAAGATTATAAGAGCCAAGGATGAGGACACCTACTGCTAGACAGTACACTCTAGACATGATGAGGAAGGTGCACACATGAAATATTCACAGTAGGATTATCTGTACAAGACCTGCATAATGATGCCATTTGACACGCCAATATTGATAGGGGAAATTTCACAGTGCCCCACCTCTGGATGAAGAGGTGTAAGTGATCAATGGACGCTGAGGGAAGGAGAATTAGTTTTCTTCAGAGATGAGCACCCTGATAGGTTTTCAGTCTCAAATGGTCATCTCTAAACACATGTACACATAAGTACCACTAAATAGATTCAATGTATTTTATACACACACATATAGTTACATATTATATATATATATATAATATAGCAATGCTAATCAAAGAAGAATTCAAGAAATTAAAAAGGAGTGGGGGGCATGTGGGAGAAATTGTAGGGGGATAAGGAGGTGTGGAAATTATGTAAGTCCAATACTCATGCATGAAATTCTCAAAAAAAAATTAAAATAAATACTGTATGAAATTCTCAAAGAACTAATAAACTAGTTTTAATTCCTGTGAATGAACTCAGGACCTTGTGCATGCCAAGAAAGTCTTCTACCTCTGAACTCTACCCCGATTTACACCTTGAGCATCCCCCAGGTTACATGTTGATGCCTTGTCTGGTACTGGGAGACGATGGAAGACTTAGGAGGTAGGGAAAAAGAAGAGAGTATTTCTACTTACATTTTTTCACTTATATGCTATTTTCTTACTGGTTATACAAACCAGTAATTGTTTACATCTTTAAAAGTTTAAACAATCCTTTGTCCTTTATTGTTTGTAGTCATTTTACCAAGTTCCTGAGTTACTTCTGTTAGTGTCCCATTATTTTGTTGATTTCTCCAGGTATGTAATCCAAACAGCTGAATATAATAATGTATATTAGGAAGTTTTAGCTTTTATTTTGTTTGTGTTTTGAGACAAAGTGCTGCTATATAACCCAGGATAGTCTTCAAATTTGATGATATCCCCTGTCCTCAGCCCCAGGGCTTAAGCGACCACACCAGCTTGCTTTGCTTCGTTTGAATGAGTGGAACTGAACTGCTTTCAGTTTTAGCTAAGGCATGGGTAAGGGTAAACCATTGCCTACAGTGATTCAGACTAGGAGAATCAGGGAACAAGTATGGATAAGGGGGTGAAATGGGAGAAGCTGGGGTTTGGCAAGCACTGGAGCCAAAGGATCAGCCTGGGAAGGGTCGACACTCACAGTCAAATTCAAATTTGTGCTGGGGCTTCACAAAAGCCAATGATAGTACCAAGCAATGAAATAGTAGGTGGTAGGCCTTGCTTGGGAGCAGGATGTATGTACAGCTCCATTTTCTGAAGACATAATGATGCAGAGGGCAGATAACCAGAACAGCACAATCAAAGCCCATAGGGAAGAATGAGTGGCTATAGCTGACCCACCCTGGGTTGGGGTCCAGGCTTTTGTTTGCTCTGAGCACCTGTCTGAGCCTCTCCACTGCTTTGATTTCTTCTTCTAAAGATCACAAATTTTAATAAATAATTCATTTTTCATTCTTTGAGACAAAGTCTCGCTGTAGCCCAGCTGGCCTGGAACTCGCTGTGTAGACGAGATATTTGCTTGCCCCTGCCTTCCAATGCTGGGATCTAAGGTGTATGCTGCCACACCCAGCTAATAAGTGATTCTTGATCAGATTTTTTTTGGTCTTTTTGAGACAGGGTCTCCCTGTAGCCCCAGCTATCCTGGAACTCACTATGTAGACCAGGCTGGCCTTGAACTCACAGAGATCCTCCTGCCTCTGCCTCCTGAGTGCTGGGATTAAAGGTGTGTGCCACCATGCCCGACTTCTATGAAGTTAATGGTAGGAACCTGAATGTTAATTATATGGAGTGATAGTATCAAATGTAATAATGCTGTTATACCCATGAAGGAGAATGCCCTTGTCCTCATGAGCTTTGTATCAAAATGCTCAGGTATTAAGCTGTCAAGAAAAATCAATTTAATATGTTGGTATGTAAATTTACATACCTACAAATCTTTCTTGTATATAAAAAGAATTTACAAATCTTTTCTTTATTATAGGCGACTTGATATCAAAACCATTAGGTGCATACAATGTGCAGAATACTAAGTCCTAAGACAGGACAAGTTGGTAGAGTTCCTTCCCAGGTGTTGGCAGGTGATGCTATGTGCTTTCTCATAGGACTGCATTTCCCAGCCACTGAGACCAGCTTCAAGGGAGAAGAGTCTAGCCAGTTTTTCTTCATTCTCTTTTTTCTTATAGATTTTCCCCCAGCTTTTCCAAATTCTAATCCCTGATTCTTATGTCTAGATTTTACCTTTTGTTATCATAATGTTTAGAATATTTGTTAGTTTCTCAAATGGAAAGTATTCCAAGATTTTTTAAAAAGCCTGTGAACAGTGGCTAAATCTTGTACATGGAAATTACTAACAAATTCTTAATAGTTGCAGCTTCTTATGAAAGGATGATTTCTCCAGATTATCTAGTCCCTGGTACTTCTTGTTCATTTACCACCTTTTGTCACCATTTTTATTAATTTTTGAATCTTTTAGGAATTTGAGTTTCAACTCACAGAATGTGAATCCAGGGAGCTAAAACCAGAACAGATAATCAGTGAGAGTTCAAATAGTTAAGCACAGGTGTTGGTAGATGTCTGGGCACATGTAGATGAGTCTTTTGGTATGTATTAACCAAGTTGCATTTCATCATTTTTCTTTAATCTCTCTGAGGACAGTACAGGACCAAAATTGGAGCTTCTGCTTCAACAGCAAAAGAAACTTAGATGTTCTCTTGGAAGGAAAGGGAGGTGGAATTCATATTGAACCTTTATATCTCATATAAAAAGAATGATGTTGAGCCAGTGTAAGAGGTAGAGAGGAAGTAGGGAAGGGTAAGTCTGCATGTTAATTCAGCTGAATGAAGACTCTGGTTCACATGACCAGAACGGCTATTGTAATTGCGTATATTATAATTGTGCTATTGTAATTGTGGGTATTGTAATTGTGTGTTATTTATCTCCAGATGCTTCAGGAAAAGAAGAGTAAAGGAGGGGTCAAAGAAATAAGGTTCTTTTCTGTTACTCATACAAAGGGCAGGAGTCCACTGGGAGAGGAATGCTTGTGAGGAGGGTGCAAGCAGGAAGCCACTTGCTGAGTAAGTGGGGTGCTGATCAACCTGCAGTCACCACCCTTTCTGATGTTTGTGTCATGTTAGGAGAATGCATGATGTTCTAAATGATCAACAGAAAGAGTAATATTTGCAATCCAGCTTTGAGCTGGCTCCTCGTCCTCTTTCCTTTTTTAGGTAGAGGATCTCACAGAGTGGGCTGGGAACTATCTGATCGTTGCTGCAGGTTCCAAAGGAGTTGCACACTGCCCTTTCCCTTCCTAATGCTGTGTGCTTTCAGGTGTACCTTCCAAAGTTTACTAGAAAGTGTGATTTTCCCAATGGCTTGGACACAGTTGAGTTTCTCTGACATCTCTAACCCGTAACTTTAATAGAACACAGTCACAATTGGCCAGAATTTATGTGGTGCCAAGAAATGTGAAGTGATTTTCTTTATATGATGTAAATTCAGCTAATTGAAGTTAAAAAGGACGAAAATAGGAATCAAACTGAAACTGGCCAGTGTGTAACTTTCAGAATCTCTTCAGCACCTGTGATGTTGGAAGAGGTCAGTGCTGATCTACTGACAGTTACATTTTCTTTGCTAAAGAGTTAACATCATTGTGATTCTTCCTAAACTTTCCTGCCTTTTTTCCACTTCTTGCTTCCCCATCATCTCATGTTGGTTGTCTTTATTCTTTTGAACATGCACTGAGGAAAGTAGAGCATATGGGGCAATTTAACAAGGTAGGAATAGATAAGAGGTCCTTGGACAACCAAATCAAACCAAACCAAGCCACAGCTGGACTGATTCATTTCTCTTTGAATCCTGTCTGTTATTATATTACCTTGAACCTTAAGCTACTGATATTTAAATGCTTATGAATTACTTGCATTCCGCAAACCCCCCTCCAAAAAGGGAAGAGCAAATTTATATTGTTCGGTCCACACCAAGTTTCATGTCACCCCACTTCCCAATATACTTTTAATCCTTTCTTGTAGCTGATAACGTCAAACCCAGCCTTATTAGTCTCGGGATTGCACAAGGTAGGAATACCATTTTTCTAACAGAAATTCCTTATCTAGTTAAATCAGTTCAATTCAAGATCCACTTACAACTGAAAGTTTTCACAGTTCAGTACAATAATCACCCCCTATTTTGTTTGAACTCTTAGACTTGATCAACACATATACTATACTATGTGGTATACAATTAACAACATTTTGGTATATGTGACGTGCTGCAATAATCTCAGATGGTTCTACTTCACTTATAATTCAATTGCATGGTACTTATAGCCAGGAACTATGTTTTATAGATTTATTTTCTATCTTCATCTCTCCTGATACCTCATAAGACAGTAGGTATTGGATTATAATTTGTTGAACTTTTTTGTCTATTTTGTAGATTAAAATAATTTTTAATTGTATTTACTACTGTGCATATGTATGATGTGTGCATGTGTGTCTCTGTGTGTCTCTGTGTGTGTCTGTGTGTGTATATGTGTGCCATAGCTTGGTAGTACCTGCAATTAACCCCAGTACTTGGGACGCAGAGGCAGATGGATCTTTGTGAGATGGAGGCTAGCCACATAGCAAGTTCCAGGCCAGCTGGGGTTACCGGGAGGCCCTGTCTCAAACACCCCCCAAAAATAGAAAGAAAGAAGTAAAAAATAAAGGAAAAGCCACTTTAATTTATGAGGCAGCTCACTGACCTCATCTATATTTCTTAATTATTGCTTTAAATATAAATATTAGCATATTTATATGTATGTATACACACGGCATTAGTGCTTACTGGTATTATTTTACTACTTTGAATATAGAAATTTTACTTCCATTCAGATTTTTGTGGTCCACTGATCAGAAGTTAGAGACCCTTGCCATACTGATGTGTCTCTTACTCATTTATGTCATTTTATATGTGTTAGGAGAAGATCATTTAAGTTTCATATACTTTGTGTAGATCTGGAGAATGCAGTTCAGATTAAGTTGTTTGACTTAGTGATTTTAATTAAGTTCAGGAAAATAGTCAAAAGTGTGAGAAGCAAATTTCTGATTGTGAAAGGCACTTAGCCTGTCAGTCAAAACGTTTTTGCACAAAATACGGAAATTCTCAAAAAGAAACTTAAAGCACATCTCAAGCAAACACTGAACCCAAGGGAAAGCGGTTCTGTAGCAAAGTTAATTTTAGGCTGCACACTGACTTGTGGGCTGTGACAGCGGGACTATGCACAGAGTGCAAGGGCTGCCGTGTGGCAGGTTGGGACTGCAGCCCAGCTGGCAGAGCCCCAGGGTGTGACTGGCAGGGGTTGTCTTGCAGCAGCTGGGAACACCAGGAGGCAGCTGTGGTGAGCGTGTGGCTGGCAGGAAGATGGTCACGCTGCTGGCGGGGGGTACTGTGAAGAAGTAACTCGGCTAGAGCCGTTGTCAGCAATCCCACCTAGGCATCCACCCTGTGTAGAGTGCTCTGATAAATCAAGGACTGATGCCACCTGATTCTAAAAACACTCATCCAGGTCACACAAACTGGCAAACACAAAACGTCATGTTTCTTTCAAATGACCTTCTCCGGGAATACTGATTGATCACTAGTGGTTTTATTGGAACCCATTTTCTTCTATCACAACTACAATCAGAAACTACATAAGGACATTTTATACCAATATAGGGATACCTGAAGCTATCCTCATAAGTGACTGATTAAACGTTAAATCTTGACAAGCAATAAGCTAGGGAATCATTTAGCTATGCTAATGAAAGCTTGGGACAGCAATGAACAAAGGTAGTTTTCATTTATTTAGAAACAAATTTGTACTCTAAAATTAAAGAAAGGTCACCTTTTATGACAATTCACATTTCTTTTACACTTTTATAAAAATTCCAAAATACAGAAAATAGAAAAGCATCAGGACTGCTAAGATGAGCCCTGGGCTGTTCCAAGAAAAACACACCTCACCACCCCCATAAGTACATACATACATTCCCACAAATGTAGCCAGATGATTTACAAAATCTAATGTGATGAAAAAAAGGTTTGAACTCGCAATAGTGTGCAAAGCTGAGCAGAGAATTCAGCAGAAAGGGAAGAGTGCTGCCCGTGCTGTAAATGAGGGCCATTAGGTAGGGAAAGTGGTATTAAATGTAACAATCAGGACAGGCTTGGCCAGTTTGGAAGAAGACAATCCTTTGCCTCTATAGCATTTTGTAACATATCTACAAGGCATTCATGTTCAATATTTACTTGCAGTAATGTGGCATGGATTATAACCCTCATATCAAAGAGCTCTTAGTCTAGCACAAGAGCCTTAAGGAATGGAGACCTGCTGTGAGGGAGGGCAGCAGCAATATTTAAAAAAAATTTTTTTTAATTTTTAAATTATTTTTACACCCATTTCACACATAGCACCCTCCCATACCCTCCCTCCTCCGACTAGAGCCTTTATACTCTGATATCCCTGCTACTGTCTGCTGTGTTTTCAGCACCTCCAGCCATTCTCCACTACTTGCCCTTCTGGTGAATCTAGTCAGTCTATCTAGAGGGCTTTGTTTTAGGAGGGTCAGGTGTTCCTCATCTAGCAGCAATCAGTTGTCAATATTCCTTTAGATAAGACTGGGGTCTGCTGTTCATTTTCCCAGTTCTATGGTGGGTCACTGTCTAGGAGTCTTTTGGGTCACCCTGGCCAATAACTCAAAGAAAGGTATCTGCTGTCTGGCATTGTTTCTTGTTATGTAGCCTTCAGCTACATTGTTGATTTTTTGTGTGTGTGTATATCACACAGAACATCCCAAACCATCTTATTCAACTATACACCCACTTCCCAGATGGCACCATCCCATAGCCTCCCTACCCCCACTGGAACCCTTATATTCTGATATCCATGCTACTGTCTGCTGTGTTGTTGGCACCCCCAGCCATTCCCCATTACTTGCACTTCTGGTGAATCTAGTCAGCTTATCTAAAGGTATTTGTTTTAGGAGGGTCAGCTCTTCCTCTTCTAGCACTAATCAGTTGTCAATATTCCTCTAAATAAGATTGGGATCTACTGTTCATTTTCCCAGTTCTATGCTGAGTTACTATCTGGGAATCCCTTTGGCCACCCTGGCCAACAACTCAAAAGAAAGTATTGCCTGTCTGGCATTGTTGCTTGTTAGCAACAATATTTAGCAGCAATATTTTTAAAAGAATGATGTCATTTCTTTTCCACCTCAACCACTCCTTAGGTATTTTTCCCTATATTTGATGTCATCTCAGCAGTGTCAGTAAATCTTTTGTTAGCTGCCTTAGTTACTTTTCCTCTTTCTGTGACAGAATATCAGGCTAGAAGCTGCTCAAGAGAAAGAAGGCTTCTTCTGGCTCATGGTTGGATGGAATATAGTCTGTCATGGTGGGAGGGCACGCTACAGACCAGACTGGTCTGAAAGGCTGCTGTGTAGCAATTCCTTCCCAGGGAAAACCTTCCATTTCTGAGTGAAGCTTGGTAAACAGCAGGATGGTCTAAAGAGAAGTAACAGGATATTGTACAGGAAACAAACAACTCAATGGTTTCAGGAAGTCCCTGAAATTAAGAGGTTCACCAGACCCCCTCCTTCCCCAGGGATATAATATACACCCTAAGGACTGCTGAGAGACAGTCATAAGCAAGCTGTAATGCCTAGAGAGGATAACCTTTTTTTAAATTATTTATTTAATAATCACATACTTAGAAGAAGCATTTCATTGCAATAGTATTGACTGATTCAATAACAATTTCCTGAGCTACAGTGCTCTTTCTCTTCAAATTGGCTGTAAATTTTTAGGTTTACAGTTGAATTATTACAGTTATACAATATTGTGCTCAGTATAAACCCTATAAGACATAAAATTAAATGAGGTTTTAACCTTTTAAAAAGATCTCCATTTCATTATTAAAATACAGTTTCATACAGAAAAATTCATTTTTAATGCAATTGACATTAAGATGTTTGCACATGTGTTTCTAATCTCTATGTTTCTGATTATTACTAGTCACGGTCGGTTGCTTTCTGAGCTCCTTGGCATCTGAGCATGGATATAAAGTCATCAGGTAGATTTCAGTGGTAATGTTTTTCACATCTGCTAATTATTAAGGAGCAAATTTTTATGCTTTGAATAATAATAATAATTATTATTATTTTTGGTCTTTTTGAGACAGGGTCTCCCTGTAGCCCCAGCCAGCCTGGAACTCGCTATGTAGACCAGGCTGGCCTCAAACTCAGAGATCTGCCTGCCTCTGCTTCCCAAGTGCTGGGATTAAAGGAATGCACCACCATACCCGGCTATTATTATTATTTTTAATCATTATTTTTTTTAATTTTTAATAATTACATGATTAGAAAAACATTTCAGTACAGCTTTAACATATTTAGTAACACACTCCAGAGAAAGAATACATCTCTTTCACAAGTAGCTGCAAGTTTCTAGGTTCACAGTTGAATTAACACAGTTATACAATATTGAACTCAGTATTACTAAGCCCTGTAAGACATAAAATTGAATGAGATTTAACCTTTAAAAAAGAGATCCATTTCATTTTAGAATATATTGTTCCTTGCAGAAGCACTCATTGTTTTTGCTACTAACATTGAGTTGTTGGCACATGCATCTCTAATCTGTACGTATCTGATTATTACTAGTCATAATCGGTTGCACTTGTATCTTTGGTGCCTGTGTATGTCTATAACATCATCGTGTAGATTTCAATGGTAGTGTTTATCACCTCTACTAATTAGCATGATGTAAATTTCCATGCTTTCTCCTCAAATATGATACTTAAAAAAAAATGTGTTGATTTTGTGTGTGTGTGTGTGTGTGTGTATTACACAGAACATCCGAAACCATCTATTTCAACTATACCCCCACTTCCCAGATAGCACCCTCCCATAGCCTCCCTCCCCTGACTAGAGCCCTTATACTCTGATATCCCTGCTACTGTCTGCTGTGTTATCGGCACCCCCAGCAGTTCCCCACTACTTGCCCTTCTGGTGAATCTAGTCAGCTTATCTAGAAGTCTTTGTTTTAGGAGGGTCAGCTGCTCCTCATCTAGCAGCAATCAGTTGTCAATATTCCTTTAGATAAGATTGGGGTCTGCTGTTCATTTTCCCAGTTCTATGGTGGGTTCCTATCTGGGAGTCCCTTTGGCCACCCTGGCCAACAACCCGAAGGAAGGTATCTCCTATCTGGCATTGTTGCTTGTTATGTAGCTGTTAGCTATACATATGGACTCTTAAGAAAATATATTGGCCCTTTTAATCTTTGGTTATACTTTCCTTTTGGGTGTTTAAGACCATACAGTTGGCCCAGCTAAACCAATTTATTTTTACTCTTAAGGTCATTTGAGGATCTGTTCCTCAGGGGTCACATGGGCTTGGGAGGAGCCCCTGGCTCCTTTCTTTTACCAGTTCCATCTATGTGAAGGTAAGTCAGAGGTCCTGCTCAACCATGGTTGACTTCGCTTGGAAGCATGGAGGAAATGATTCCTCTGTGTTGACCCTCTTCTTTGTAGACTGGACACTGGTTTAAGCCCATCTGGTGGGGTCTCCTTGGCCTCCTTGATCAAGAGGACAGGTGACCCACCACAATTACAGGACATCTTGAGAGATGTTCATAGTCCCCTGTTACTAGTCAACCTAGGAGGACAAGGAGCAAGAACTGTCCTATATGTCCCTCTGAATGATTCCTCTGTGTTGACCCTCTTCTTTGTAGACTGGACACTGGTTTAAGCCCATCTGGTGGGGTCTCCTTGGCCTCCTTGATCAAGAGGACAGGTGACCCACCACAATTACAGGACATCTTGAGAGATGTTCATAGTCCCCTGTTACTAGTCAACCTAGGAGGACAAGGAGCAAGAACTGTCCTATATGTCCCTCTGACCAAATTATTATAGGCCTCATAGTCTGTCGGTTAAACATCCAAGAGTTAGTTCCACCTATCTGGTACTTTTAATTACTGTGTGTCATGTAGATAAATCTTGGGCAAAGACCAATTGTTCTCAGAAACCTTACCTAAACATATATTTCTTGATCTGCTATGTATAATTTGTCAGTAGGTTGTAGGAGAAATATAGTTCCTTCTGTTTTTCAAAACTAGCTAGGGATTATTTATCTCTCGCATTCTCTCACACCTCCATCATGGTTTTCCCACTTAAGGTGCAAAGGGGAGTGTTTCCATGTGCTCTTTCTCTGATTGCTTGTTATTGGTGTATAGAAAGGCTACAGACTTTTTTAGGTTAATTTTGTAAACTGCTACTTTACAGAATGTGTTAATAATTTCTAGGAGTTTTCAGGGTGAATCTTCTTTTCCAATTAGAACTCCTTTAATTTCCTTCTTCTGGCTTATTGCTCTAGCAAGAGATTCAAGCACTATGTTTCAAAGGAGTGGAGATAGTGGACATCCTTGTTTGGTTCCTGATTTTAATGTGAATACTTCCCATTTTTCTCTAGAATGATGTTGGCTGTGGGTTTGTTGTATATAGCTTTAATTATGTTGAGATATGTTCCCTCCAGTCCACTTCCCTCTAGAACTTTGAACATAAATGATGCTGAATTTTGTCAAAAGCCTTTTATGCATCTATTGAGATGACATTGTGGTTTTTTGTCTTTGAGGCCATTTATATGATTTATGATGTTTATTGACTTACATATATTGAACCATCTCTGGGATAGAACTGACTTGATCATGGCGGATGACCTTTTTGATGTGTGTCTGTATGTGGTTTGCAAGTATCTTGTTGAGAATTTTTGCATCTATGTTCATTAAGGACATGGGTCTATAGTTTTCTTTTTTGGTTGAATCTTTACCTGGCTTTGGTATTAGAGTGATGCTGGCTTCATAGAAGAAATTTGGAAGTTCTCCCTCCATTTATAAGTTCTCCCTCTGTTTCTATCATTTTGAATAATTTAAGTAGTATTGGTTGTAGATCTTCTTTAAATGTCTGTTAGAATTCTGCTGTAAATCCATCTGGTCCCGTGCTTCTTTTTGTCAGGAGGTTTGTATTACTGTTTCAATTTTTTGTGTGTTATGGGTCTTTTTAAGCTGTTAATCTCTTCTTGGTTTAGTTTTGGTGGTTCCCATACCTTTAGATATCCATCCATTTCTTTTAAGTTTTCAAATTTGGAAGTATATAGGTTTTTAAAGTAGTCCCTTATAACGTTCCATATCTTTCTGGTGTCTGTTGTGATGTTTCTCCTTTCTTCTCTGATTTTGTTAATTTAGAGGTGCTCTTTTTTTTTTTTGGTTAACTGGGCTAGCAGTCTGTCAATCTTGTTTATCTTTTCAAAGAACTAGCTCTTGGATTTGTCGATTCTTTGTATTGTTTTTTGTTTCAATTTCAATAATTTCTGCCCCAATTTTCGTTATTTCTTCTTGTCTGCTGGGTTTGGGTTTTGTTTGTTGTTGCTTTTCAAGTGTCTTGAGTTGCAATGTTAATTCATTTATTTGTGTTCTTTCTGATTTTTTGATGTAGGCACTTAGAGCTATAAAGTTCCCTCTAAGGAGCACTTTCAGCATGTCCCAGAGGTTTTGCTGTGTTGTATTGTTCTTTTCATTCAATTCCAGGAATACTTTTATTTCTTTCTTAATTTCTCTTTTGACCCATTCATCATTCAGGAGTGTGCTGTTTAATCTCCATGTGTTCGTGTGGTGACTAGGGCCTCTTCCGGTGTTGATTGTAAGCTTTATTGCATTGTGGTCTGATAGAATGCATGGAATTATTTCAATCTTTT
>NW_008334871.1:1214845-1227613 GCF_000622305.1 Nannospalax galili | reverse complement strand
ACTTATGTTCATGATTGTAATATCTTCTTGATTTATTGTTCCTTTGATCAGAATGAAGTGGCCCTCTTTATCTCTTCTGATTAGTTTTAATTTAAAGTCTATTTTGTCAGATATTAAATTTGCTATTCCTGCTTTTTCCTGAATCCTGTAATTTTTATTTCTGTTTACATTCGTGATATAGCTATACTTTTCTACATTGATACCTTTATTGAATTTCTTTCCACAATCCCTTGGGTATAGTCATTCTTTTCTTCAGCTCCTTGTATTGCTTCCAGAACTCTCTGAAGGACTGGTTTTGTGGACATGAATTCCTTCACCTATTTATGTCATGGAAGATTTTTCTTTCCCCTTCAACTATAATAGACATTTTGGCTGGGTATAGTAATCTGGGTTTGCTTCTGTAAGCATTTAAAACCAGGAATGCTTTGTTCCAGGCTCTTCTGGCTTTCACAGTTTGCACTGAAAAGTCTGATATAATCCTAATAGGTTTTCCTTTGTATGTGATTCTTTCTCTTTTGCAGCTTTCAGTATTACCTATTTGTTTTGTATGTTTAGTGTTTTTACTATGATGTGTCATGAAGAGTTTCTTTTCTGTTCCTAACTGTTTGGCATTCTATATGCTTCTTGTGTTTGTATGGGCATGTCTTTCTTTAATTTTGGGAAATTTTCTTCCATGATTCTGTTGAAGATCTGGTCCATGCCATTGTCTTGGGATTCGTCTCCTTCCTGTATGCCTATGATTCATAAATTTGGACTTTTTATGGTATCACACAAATCCTGCATAGTCTATTCTTATGATTTCTTAAATTTTTCATAATCTTTGCTTGAGTGATCTTGTTTGTCCACTTTATCTGCCAGTCTTGATACTCTATTTTCCATTTCATTCATCCTATTGGTGATGCTTTCTCCAATCATTTCTAATTGGCTTACTGAGTGTTTCACTTCCTTTTTCGTTTCGGCCTGAGTATTCTTCAGTATTTCTAACTCTTTTCTGAATTTGTTCAGAAGTTTATCGCCATCATCCTTCAGTTCTTTGATTTCTTTGTGTGTTCTTTAAATTCACTGAATTATTTTATCAGGTTTCTAATTGTTCTTTTGAATTCCATGTCTTGTGTTATCTCTAGGGGGTTCTCATTGTACTCCTCTACAGGACTGTTGGTACTTGGTGGGGATATGTTATTTTGGTTTCTCATGTTATTATCTTTTCTCTGAGACTTTGACGTGTGGATTTCTTTCATAGTTCCTGATTTTTTGTGTGAAACTCAAGCCTTCCTTTGTTGAGTTTATGCCTGCCTTTTTTTTTTATGTGTCTTTGTGCTTTACTTTTGGGGCATGAAAAGCTGGTTCATCTAAGCTTCCGGTTCTCTCTTTTGATTTTATATTGGAGTGGCAAGATTGCTTTTGTCAACAGGGGTTCCCACGGAGGCCCAAGTCAGATGAGGACCAGATGCTCTCAGGCTTTCTCCTAAGGTCTGGATCCCTCCAGGAACGATTTTTGCCTCAGGAATTTGAGGGTTGGACTGGCCTGAGAACAGGGCCCAGGAAAGATGCTGGTCTAGGGCAGCTGGTGGCCTGCCACCCAGAGATGCAAGGGAAGATGGGGGCAGGAAGCAGCCCACCCCCAAGGTCTCCTGGGGACTGCACTGAGGAGCTGGGTTGGTCTGGATGCAAAGGATCAAGAAGAGGAAAGGTCAGCCTCCGTGTCCAGGAAAGAGGCTGGTAAGTCATGCAGGCCCAGGGAAGTAGATGGAGGTGAGGGCGGGGCCAGGCCCAGAGTGCTCCTGGGGACCTGAGGAAGAACCGAGTTGGTCTGGATGCAAAGGATCAGGAAGCAGTGCTGGTTTCCCAGGTGTCTGGGGTGCCAAGAGAAAGAATGTAACAAGACCCAGGCTAGGAGGAGAGAGTGGCAGGGGAAATGAGAAGGTGAATGAGACTGGGGGATTTAAGGCATGGAGGGACCAATAGACTTACCCCAGGGAGAGGCCTGCTGATCAGAGAGAGGCCTGTGGGTCCTGCAGGCCCAGGGAAGCAGAGGGGGACACTCTTTTTTAATCGCTCTCTCACATATATCTTTATAGATAGATAAATGATAGATGGATTTTTTTCACTGAATTTTTGTGCATTTCATGCATCTTAATCATGTTTAGACCCTTTTCCTGATCTCCACCTCTCATAACCTGCCCAATGGATTTCATGCATTCTGTCATACATGGAAAGGCCTATGGAGTCAAGTTTGCATACCCAGATCCCTCAGTGTGAGTTCCCCCACTGGAATCTGGTCAGCCTATCTAGTGTCACTCCTTTAAAGAAGATCAACTCTCCGTCACCCAGCAGCGATCATCTGCCAATAATTCCTTCCTTGACTAAGTTGGGGGCTTCCAGCTCCTGTCTCCAGTTCTATGCTGGGATATTTTTCTGATTAAGTTTGCACAGGTCTTGTGCATGCATGCTATCCTATAATGTCATGTGACCAAGTTCCCAGAAGCCTGGAAGATACGGTTTCTTTATGGTCTTCCACCACCCTGGTTCTTAAAGTCTTTCAGCTCTCTCTTCCACAATGGTCCCTAAGCCCTAGGTAGGTGAGGTTTAATATAGGAGTCCTGTCCAGGAACACACACTCTCTTACACTTTGACCAGCTGTGACTTTATGTGTTAATCACCCTCTGATACAAAGCTTTGTTGGTAATAATTGAGAAATGCACTAGTATTCTCTTTAACCCCTGTTCTGCTATGTTCCCTGAGCCTTAGATATAGAGATTCCATTGTAGATGTGTCACTTAGGGCTGGGCATCTCATAGACACTTATTCTCTGTGTGTGACCAGTTGTGGGACTCTGTGATAGTCCCCATCTGTTACAAAAATAAGATTCTCTAATGGGTGGTGACAGTATACTTGTCTGTAAATATAAGGCTCCATATTTAGCATATAGTAAGAAATTACATTTGTCTAATTATGTGACAGACATAGCATTTTTCTCTAGGATATATGACCTCTCCAGCCATGTGTATTTGGCTATGTTTATAGTAGTACACATAAATTCCCTTCCATTGAGTGGGCCTTAAGTCCAATTAGATAGCTGTTGAATACCCACCCACAAGATAAATGTACCCCTATTACACAAATATAATTTACTGTGTCAGTCACTGTTATGGTTATTCAGATTTAAAGCTGAGGTTGGACTGTTGGTTGATTTTCTTTCTTAGGAGCTTGAATAGAACTATGAGAGCTAGTCTTTAGGGAGGAGGCTTCCAAGTCATTTCCAGCCCCATTGCTCCAAGTCCTGTGTCTGAAGTTTGTCCTGTCTTCAACAACAGGGTCTTACCTTCAATTTCTGGGAGGCAATCAAGGGCTGCAGCAATAGTCTGTGTAATTTTGGGAGTCTTTTGGGCTACCCTGACCAATAACTGAAAAGAAGGGTTCTCCTGCCTGACACTGTGTTTCTTGTTATACAGCCTTCAGCTGTATGCATGCACTCATACAGATATGGTGTGTGTACTTTTCAGTAGATTTTTTGAACTAATTCATTTTCCTCTGGTTTTTCACACCAACCACCCAAGCATTATTAATCTCTCCTCTATCCCTTCCTGTCTAGCTGTCTAACCATCCTTCCTTCCTCCCCAGTTAAAGAACCTCCATTTTCCCATTTCCCCTTGAAACAAGTGTCTATTATTTACCCTCTCCTGATCTCCTTCTTACACTTTACCCCATGTTTCCTTGTATAGCCCTCCCTCCTCCCTTCCCAGTTAAAGACCTCCATTTTACCCATTTCACCCGGGTAACACCTATCTCCTACTATTCCCCTCTCTCAGGCTCCTTCTTTCCCTTAGCCCGCATGGTTTCTTTCCATTGTCTGGCTCCTGCAGTGATTAAATCAGGACACAGACTCACATATAAGGATTTGGTGCCAAGATCCACAAATGAGGAAGAACATATGCCCCTTGTTTTTCTGAGTCTGTGTTACTGCACTTAGTATAAGTTTCTAGTTCCATTCATTTATCTGCAAATGTCATGACTTTGTCTTTCTTTACCACTGAATGGATCTCTATTGTGTAAATGTGACATATTTTCATTATCCATTCATCAGTTGGGGGACATTTAAGTTGTTTCCATTTCTTTTTAGCTATTGTGAGAAGAATAGCAACAAACATGAATGCACAAGTATCTTTGCAGTAGGATGAGTTCTTTACTAAGAAATATATAACCAGGTCATACGGCAGATTTATTTTTAGTTTTTTAGCAGTTCTCCATACTGATTTCCACAGTGTTTGCACTAGTTTGAAATCCTACCAACACGGATATGGGTTTCCCTTTCCCTACGTCCTCGCCAACAGTTGGTGTCATTTATTCTCTTGAGGTTAGCCATTATAATTGGGCAAGATGAAATCTTAAAGTGGTTTTGATTTGTACTTCCCCAGTTATTAAGAATGTCAAACACTTTTTAAGATGTTTATTAACCATGTTATTTCTTCTTTTAAGCGTTGTACTCTCTGTTATGATCCATAGACCATTTTTTAATTGGGTCATTTGTTTTCTTGATTCATTGCTTTTTAGTTCTTTGTGTATTCTGAACATTAATTCTCTGTCAGATGTGTAGCTCATGAAGATTTTCTTCAGCTGTGGGTTTTCTCTTCAATCCATTGGTTGTTTCCTTTATTGTACAGATGTCTTTTAGTTTAATGAAATTTGTCAACTGTTTAGTTTAATGTTAACTTGTCAATTGTTGACATTAATTCCTGAGCAAGTGATATCTAATTTAGAATGTCCTTTCCTATGCCTTTGTCTTAGAGGGAACTGCCTACACTTTCTTCCAACACTTTCAGGGTTTCAGGTTCACATTGAGGTCTTTGATCCAGTTGGATTTGACTTTTGTTCAGAGTGGCTTTGTCTTAGAGGGAACTGCCTACACTTTCTTCCAACACTTTCAGGGTTTCGGGTTTCACATTGAGGTCTTTGATCCAGTTGGATTTGACTTTTGTTCAGAGTGATAGATAAGGATCCAATTTCGTGCTTCTACAGGTGGAGATCCAGTTTTGTTGAAGATGCTCTTTCCTCCAGTGTGTATTCTTGGCACCTTTGTCAAATATTAGGTGACTGAAATTGCATGCATTCATTTTGGGTACTTCTATTTTGTCCCGTTGATCTATGTGTCTGTTTTTGTGCCAGCACTATGCTGTTTTTTGACTATGGTTCTGTAATATAGTTTGAGATCTGGTATGTTACCAACCCCCAGCATTGCTTTCTGTACTCAGGATTGCTTTGGCCATTGGGGGTCTTTTGTGATGTCATGGGGATTTTGGTTGTCAATGCATTGAATCTATAAATTGTTTTTGGTAAGATGGTCATTTTCACTATATTGATTCCACCTATCCATGAGCACAAGAGGTCTTGGAAAGGATACTCTTCAGCCTTTTCAGTTACCTCTTGTGACCTCTGTGGACATTGTACAACACGAGTGCACTTACACATATGCAGGCAATACACTCTTACACATAAAATAACAAACTTTTAAAAATGTAAAAAAGAGAGCTTCCTTGTTACTCCTGGTTCTGTTGGCTAAGAGAGGTATTTGGAATGTCACCTGCTTGTATTTAAACTTTTTCTCCAAACCAATGGGGATCATCTCATGTAATATCCCTCTACTATATTCAGAAAGATAATAAACTCTAAAATTGTAATTTGCAAAGTATTGTGAACTAGTCCATATTTCCTGATTCTTCTCACACCATTCTGTAACAATATACAGCTAGGAGCTTTTCCTGCTCTAAACTTAATGCAGCATTTTATTAGTGTGTCAAGTACAGCAACGAGCATATAAACACACTGTAGTATATACACACCAATTCTTTACTTACTGTAGTATATACACACCAATTCTTTGGATATATAAATGCTAGACAAATATTGAAAACAATATTGAATCATTTCTCAGAGGTTTACTGCTAATAATCATTTCTGTGGGTGCTGTTTTATTTGATTGTCTCAGAAAGTCCCAAGCAATGTTCATTACTGAATAATCCATTATAATATTTAGAGAATTTGTTCCTTCCTAGTCATAAGGATGTCAGCTTCCCAACATTACTTCTTCAGAGTAGAAAACTGGTCCCAGGGACTAGGGAGTAATTATGAAACTGCTCTTTTTGACATCCTTTCTAAGCAAATAAATTTGAAAAATATGATAAAGTCTTTGGATTTGAGTTATTTCATGGGATTATATTTTGTGCATAATATAGATAAACTGTGTCTCTTTCAATGATGAGGCTCACAAAAGACATTTGAAAGGTAAAAATGAGTCAGGAGCCCATGAATTGGAGTCAGAGAGAACTAATCTGGAAACCCAGATGTCTGGCTCATGGCTTTATGTCCTTCCAAGTATTCTGAAACCCCTCCTCATTGAGAAAACCATGATAGAATAGAAGCCCTATGACAACAGAATCCTGAGGACCCAGTGATGTAATTTATGCAAGGACTTTGCCCAGAGTCACATGTAGAAGCAGCGTGTGGGGGCTGTCCCCTTCCCTTCCAGCCGGTTCCCCACCCCCTCAGCACAATACTTTCCTTTTCTCTGTAGGAATGCTAGCATCATATTTCCCAGTCGCTGTGGACTCTGATATTTTTGGAAATAATGGTTCTAAGGAAGCAATTCCTCAAGAGACAAGAAAAAAGTGTTTGAACAAATCACCAAAAATGACTATAGATTTAGCACATTTATTGAAATAGTAAATCCATAAATACTGTCTTATTTGCTCTCAAAATTTTTCACTAGAATGATTATTTTTACCCCTAAGCCTACAAACTCTCAAAGCCCACCCTCAGTAACTTGCTCTCTCTAGCAAAGCCACAGCTCCTAAAGATTCCAAGACCTCCTGGTACAGCACCACCAACTGAGGACAGAGTGTCCAAATACTTGAACCTACGGAGGACATTTCTCATTGAAACAACCAAATATCTCTTTTGTTAATTCACATGGAGGCCTAAAAATGGTTTATGCTGTACTACAAGACATAAACAAATCTTAATGAGTCAAATTTAAATTTTCTGTTTGATTGCCTAATGATTAAGAGTGAATCTGTTGTGTACCTCCTGTGTCCCAGGCTCTGTGCTATGTGCTGAGAACTGAAGGGTACTTAGGAGCTCTTACATCCTGGGAAGAGGAGATGCAAATGGCACATTTTCAGTGTGAGAAGGGCAGACTAGGCAGTATGGCACAGAGTGAGGCAATTTCCTTTAATCTGGGTTGGATTTGCTTTAGAGTAAGGAATATCAGGATGATCTTTTTCATTTATTTATTTATTTATTCATTTATTCATTTATTATTTATTTTTATCTATTTAGAGCCAGGTTCTCACTATGTAAGCCAGTTGGTCTGGAACTTACTATGTAGACCAGGCTGGACTTGAGCTCACAGAGGTCTGTCTACCTCTGCCTCCTGACTGTTGGGATTAAAGGTGAGCAGCACCATGCCAGACTCAAGGATAACCTTGTCAATGCACTGATGTTATTGATAGACAATAGTGGGAATCTTTTTTCTTTGCTTTACACAACTGAATAACTACAATTTGAAGACTAATAATGTGAAAGCTGCTTTCCATGATTTTAATGCAAATCTGTAAAGTATAGTTTCTAGTATATATACTTTTATTTATTATTATTTTATGTGTATGAGTGTTAGGCCTGGATATATGTAAGTGCACCCATGTCGTGCAATGCTCAAGGAAGCCGGAAGAGGGCATTGGATCCCCTGGAACTAGATATACAGACAGTTGTTAGCCTCCATGTGGGTGCTGGGATTCAAACCCGGGTCCTCTCAAGAACAGCCAGTGCTCTTCATTGTTGAGCCATCTCTCTAACCCTCTAGTATATTTTATAGATACAGGCACCGTGGTCAAGAGAGAACTAAAGTCACTTCTCAGTTTTACACATGAAGGAAGGGAGGAGCTGAGAGGCTCCAGTGTCTGAAATCTTTAGCAATTGCAAGTTTTGTACTAAGGAGGTAACAGCAACCATTGCCACCAAGTGTCCAGATATGCTGGAGGTCAACATTTGTTTTTAAGTGTCTATAAATCTATCCACCCACCTTTAATTATATAGTTAATCAAAGTTCTTGGTTTGATTTATTAATTGGTGAACCCCAAGTGTTGAGAACAGGGCCTGTACTGAAAATGATTTGTTGAATTAATATAAGGAAAATTGTAAATGATTGGCCTAAAACAAAATAATCACAGTTGTCACTGTGGGACAAAGATGTGGTATTTGTACTTTAGATTATGAATGCTATTTAAATGCTTTTAAATCAGGTGCAATATTATTAGATCATTTTACCTATTAAAATAACAGATTTAGAAATTTTTAATGCCTTAATTATTTTGATTTGTATATATCTTTAGGGGGAGTAATGGGAAGAGCAAGGAAATGTGGAGCGGAAAGTGATGTTTGCATAGGGGAAGTGACAATAAGATTATTTAATGGGATGTTTTCTTCATACTGAGATAGATATCTGTACTTTGAGTACCTCTTTCCCAACATGAAAAACTGGAAGGCCTGAGAGGTTGCCAGAAAGTTTGAAATACTCAGGAATAATGTATATAAAAAGAATTAGAAGGCTAGGCATGGTGGCGCATGCCTTTAATCCCAGCACTTGGGAGGCAGAGGCAGGCGGATCTTTGTGAGTTCGAGGCCAGTCTGGTCTACATAGTGAGTTCCAGGACAGCTGGGCTACAAGGAGACCCTGTCTCAAAAAGGACAAAAAAAAAAGAATTAGAAATACAATAAGCCTATCTGAACATATGCCAGCAAATTTTATGAAATACTGTCATTAATCTTTAGAAAGAATGATCCTATATGATTGATTATATCTGTATTTTCTGGCCATTGATTCAGTCAATAAGTTGGTATTTGTGACATGTACTGTGTTAAACCCACTGACTCAAGACCTTGAGACAGAGCAATGTACATAATGGACAAACATCTCTAATTGTATAGAACTCAAAAGCAGGAGATAAGACACAATGTAATTTAAAATAAGAAAATGTACATAAATAAAAATGAGTTGTAGAAAAAAAAGAAATATGCTAAAGAAAATGGAGACTAGGTGGTGTTGTCGGGGTACACCTCACTGAGGTAATCCATTCAGACATCCGGGAAGAACACAGAAGCATGAATTGTCTGTGGTGAAGCAAGAAGCTGACCAATATGGCAGAAAGTAGGGGGAAGACAGGTAGGAGAAGAGAGTGCCTTGGGGCCTTAGAAGGATTTGGACTAATACTGGGTTTGAAATGCTAAGAGAAATGCAGAGAGGGGGTCATGAGCTGACTTCCATTAAAAAAAAATTAACTTATTTATTACAGTGTACGTATTTTATTGAATTTCTGTGCATTTCATCCAATCCATCTTACTCATATTTAAACCCTTAGCTGCACTCTTCAGACTCCCTCTGCCATTGGATTTCATGAGCTGTACGTTGATAGACCTGACCTCCATTTTCAAAGAACCATTTGGTAGATCTGCAAGTGAGAGAAAAGGAAACCACTGAGGCAACTTGGAGTTTTGAGGCAAGAGAGATCAGTGACTTGGGCAAACTTGATTGTAGACAATGCAGTGAGAAGTTGCCAGGTTCTGGGCATATCGTTTACTTACTCACAAACTGGTAGTGTGAATTAACAGGATAAAACCATTATCTTATGAAAACTAATCTTTAGCGTCTGTCACTAATTTAGATTTTGGAAAGCTTGAAATGTCAAATTAATCTGATTACCTTTCCATAGTAAAAGATTTTATCATATATACATATGGCTTAATCATCCCAGATTCTTAATTTCACCAATTAATTTTAAAATATTCTGTTTATAGAAAATTAGCTAGAATAAACCTAGAGCATCCTGGTTACATCTTAGTATCAATTTAAAGAAACTGTTAGAAAAAAAAAAGAAGAAGCTGTTAGATACCAGGTATTGTTCTAGGACAATTGACTGGGGCTTTGAAGCTAGAGTATGGGTTAGTACTCTAGTTTAAAAACTCTGTAACAAGTATTCAGAAAGCACTTTTGCTAAAGAGCACTGACTCCTCACTTGGGCCTCCATAGTCACTAAAAGCAGAAGAAAAGTCTGACATCTCTCCAATTTTTATGTGTGTTACTTTGGTTACCAGTTTACCTCTGCATGTACGCAGGTTAATCATTCAAGAAGTGTTTGCCTAAAAACCAGTCATACCTAGATAATCTCACCTCCCTTCAGAGTTTAAGGCTGAAGAATGAGAGTGCATGGGCATTCTACTGTCAGCTTTTTAGAACGTCATATTTCAGACCCTTCCTGAAAGGCTCCGGTCCTAAACCTACAGGTACCTTGAATTCTGGGAACAGCAACCCTCCCTACCATTCCCAGTTGAGAACAATTGTGATGTTATGATTATACCTTGGAGCAGGATTCATCTCCTGAGAGTGAGCAATCAGATCACCTAGAAGAACCAGAGCTGAGATGGAGATAAGCCAGGCCACAGCTCGACCTGGGCTGCCTTTTGAGTCTCTGTTCCATTTGTTCTTGTTTAAAACCTAAAGTTCACATCAGCATCCTGAAGACGAATTTTGAGTAGCTTGACCAGATTGCCTGTTCCTCTTCCCAGTGTGCATTGATTACATCGCCTTTCCCTGCTTTTTGGTGGGACTTACCTTTTTATTTCATGTATTGAGAAATTTGGCTGAATATAGACAGTCCGGACTGCCAGCTGGGCTTTTACCCCAAAATTCAAGTTGTGGGTCCCCAAATGATTTTGATTGTCAGCAAGGGTATGAACTTTTTAAATTGGTCTATTTTGAGAAAAGCAGGAGCAATAGTGACCCACCAGAAGGAAGAATTTCATAATTTGATCTTGATATTCCAATAAATTTGATTTAATTCTTTAATAATTCAAAAGTAAAAATCAAAACCCAGTATTTTTTTTCCTTCTGGACTTTATGCTCAGTAAGGACAACTATTTATAATAACTATTTATAATGTTGTTATAAAGTATAATAATAAATTTTAACTTCAAGAAATTAGCACTTGACTCATTGACTCATGAGATAGATACATTATTTCCAAAACAATATTGATGCCAAGCATAGCATAGGAAGGGAGTCATGTTAATTACATGGGTTTTAGGTCCATTAGAATCACCAGAGAGGCAGAGAAATCCCTTTTTGCCAAATGGAAAATGTCAAAAAATCAGCAGGGTAGAAAGGAATTGGATTTTCATGCTTCTCGGTTTGTAAAAAAATAGAAGCAAAATAGTCACTGAAAACACGCCAACTAATTCTTCCAAATGAGTTAATATAGTGCATGTTTACAATTACTTCAAAGATACTGTATTTTAGCTATTCATTTCTTCAAAATAGAAATGTCTTCTTTGTCTAAATCATTATCCTCTCTGTGTTGCTTTCCAGGATTCAGGTCTCAGCTGGTAAACCTTGAATCTTTTACTTGCTGCTTTAGGTCTTCCCTGTGTTCCTCTGCTGTTTCTACATCTGGCTACTTGTTAGCCAGTTTAAAAGACATGATCAAATTGAAGACTCAAATATGAGTACATGAAATTTCAGCCACCTGATATTTGACAAAGGGGCCAAGAATATTCACTCTAAAAATGTATCTTTCAACTTGCACAAAAGTCAATTAAAAATGGATCAAAGACCTCAATGTAAAGCCTGAAACTCTGAAACTGGTAGAAGAAAACATTGGGAAAAATCTACAAGATATAGGTTTAGGAAAGGATTTTCTAAACTAGATATCAATTGCTCAGGAAACAAGGTCAAAAATCAACCAATGCGACCTCATTAAAGTTTTACTTAATGTTCTGTACATCAAGGAGGCAACCAGAGAAGTGAAGAGAAAACCCACATAATGGGACAATATCTTCACGATTGACACATCAGACAGAGGTTTAATATCCAGAGTATATAGCAAACTCAAAAAAAATAGAGAATCAAGACAAAAAGTAACCCAATTAAAAGATGGGCTAAGGAGCTGAAGAGATAGTTCTGAAAAGAAAAAGTAAAGATGGCTATGAAGCATCTTAAAAGATGTTCAACATCACTAATAATTAGGGACATGCAAATTAAAACCACTTTAAGATTTCACCTTACCCCAGTCATACTGATTAAGATCAAGAGAACAAATGATACCAAATTTTGGAGAGGATGTGGGGATAGGGGAACACTCATCCACTGCTGGTGGGGCTGCAAACTTGTTCAACCCCTATGGAAAGCAGTGTGGAGACGTCTTAAAAAACTACAAATGAACATACCATTTGACCCAGTTATACCACTCTTTGGCATATACCCAAAGAACTCATCCTATTGCAGAGAGAGTTGAACATCCATGTTTGTTGCTGCTCTTTTCACAATAGTTAAGAGATGGAAGCAACCTAAGTGTCCCTCAGTTGATGAGTTGATAACGAAAATGTGGTTCATTTACATGATGGAGTTTTACTCAGCAGTAAAGAAAGATGAAATCATGAAATTTGCAGGTAAATGGATGGAACTAGAAACTCTTATACTAAGTAAAGTAATACAGACTCAGAAATAAATCTACATATTTTCTCCCTTATATGTGGCTCCTAGAACCAAACGCTGATTAGTGAGTATGTATCCAGACATAACTACAGGAACCAGGATAATGGAAAGGAAACAGGGAGGTAAAGGAAAATAAAGAACCTGAAAGAGAAGAACAGTCAGAAACAGGCCTTTATAAGGAAGATATGATAAAAATTGAGAAGGAGTAGGGGACACGAGGCAAGTTGGTG
>NW_008334871.1:1213533-1214553 GCF_000622305.1 Nannospalax galili | reverse complement strand
CCTTCTTGGATGTTTAACAGACATACTTTGAGGCCTATATTAATTTGGTCAGAGGGACATAAAGAACAGTTTTTGCTCCTTGCCCTCCTAGGTCGATTAGTTACAGGGGACTATGAGCATCTCTCAAAATGTCCTGTAATTGTCGTGGGTCACCTGTCCTCTTGATCAAGGAGGCTGAGGAGACCCTACCAGATAGACTTGAACCTGTGTCCAGTCTACAAAGTGGAAGGTCAACACACAGGAAACATTTCCTCCATGCTTCCAAACAAAGCCAACCATGGTCGAGTAGGACCTCTGACTTATCTTCACATAGGCAGAACTGGTAAAAGAAAGGAGCCAGGGGCGCCTCCCAAGCACATATGACCCCTGAGGAACAGATCCTCAAAGGACCTTAAGAGTAAAAATAAATCGGTTTATCTGGCCCAAAGAAAGTATAACCAAAGATTAAAGGGGCCAATATAATTTCTTAAGAGTCCATATGCATAGCTAAAGGCTACATAACAAGCAACAATGCCAGATAGGCGATACCTTCTTTTGAGTTGTTGGCCAGGATGGCCAAAGGAACTCCCAGATAGGAACCCACCATAGAACTGGGAAAATGAACAGCAGACCTCAATCTTATCTAAAGGAATATTGACAACTGATTGCTGCTAGATGAGGAACAGCTGACTAGATTCACCAGAAGAGCAAGTAGTAGGGAATGGCTGGGGGTGCTGACAGCACAGCAGACAGTAGCAGGGATATCAGAGTATAAGGGCTCTAGTGGGGGGAGGGAGGCTGTGCAAGGGTGCCATCTGGGAAGTGAGTGTATAGTTGAATAAGATCATGTGGGATGTTCTGTGTGATACGCACACACACATACACACACACACACACAAAATCAACAAATTAAAAAAATCTAATATATTTGAGGAGGAAGCATTTAAATTTACATCTTGTTAATTAGTAGAGGTGATAAACATTATCATTGAAATCTACCCGATGACTTTATAGACATACACAGGCACCAAGGATCCAAGT
>NW_008334871.1:1203315-1213100 GCF_000622305.1 Nannospalax galili | reverse complement strand
TTAGAAATGCATGTGCAAACATCTTAATGTCAATTGCATTAAAAATGAATTTTTCTGTATAAAACTGTGTATTTTAATAATGAAATGGAGCTCTTTTTTAAAGGTTAAAACCTCATTCAATTTTATGTCATAGGGTTTATACTGAGTACAATATTGTATAACTGTAATAATTCAACTGTAAACTTAAAATCTTACAGCCAATTTTGAAAGATATGCATCTTAGCTCAGGAAATTGTTATTTAATATGTCAATGCTGTCATAATAAAATGCTTCTTCTATGTATGTGGTTATTAAATAATTAAAAAAATAAAAGACACAATCAAAGTACAAAAGAATATTAGCATCATTTCTGAAGTATTTTTGCATGACTCACAACTGTAAACTTAAAATCTTACAGCCAATTTTGAAAGATATGCATCTTAGCTCAGGAAATTGTTATTTAATATGTCAATGCTGTCATAATAAAATGCTTCTTCTATGTATGTGGTTATTAAATAATTAAAAAAATAAAAGACACAATCAAAGTACAAAAGAATATTAGCATCATTTCTGAAGTATTTTTGCATGACTCATTTTCTAAATTTAATATGTGGCATATTTATTTTAAAAACAAACATGTAATAGAAAAAGGTGAAACCTGGCACAGTGTAGCCAGGCTTGATGATTCAGAACGCTTCTCAGAATTTTGAGATTGTAATTAAAAATAAAAACAAACCTAACCAAGCAGTAAAGTTTTCTATCAAAGTTGGCTATAAGAAAAAAAAATATTTTTAGTGATTCAGGAGTTTCATACTATGGATTTGACAATACTTAGACCACCTCCCCACCCACTCCCAACTACCCCCCCCCAGACTTCATGTCCTCTGTTATTATTTCTTTATCTTTATATATATATATTGAATATTTGAGAATTTTATACAATAAATCTTGATCATATTTAGACCCCTGCCTCATCTACAACACCCCAGACCCACCCCTAGATTTCATGAATTCTGCCATAGCCTATTGAGTCAAGTTTGTGTCTTCAGTGTCTCTAGACATGAGTTCATGCACTGGAGCTTGGTCAACCAACTCTCCCTTTCACAGTAGTCATCAGTTACCAATAGTTCCTCAACAGCTAATGTTGGGGCATTTTACCCGCTTGCCCACCTCTATGCTGGGTTTTATCTTATTTGAGCTTTCATGGATCTTGTACATGCTGTCACTATTGCTGTAAAGTCATATGACCACTTTCCAGCCAACTGGAAAACTCTGTTTCCTTATGGTCATCCACTACCTCTTGATCTTACAGCCTTTCTGAGCACTCTTCTGCAATGTTCCCTGAGCCCTGGTGGCAGAGATTTGGTATAGGTGTTATATCCAGAGACAGCGCTATCACACTTTGACCTGTTGTGGCTTTCTGGTTTCATTGCTATCTGTTGCATGAAAAACTTCACCAGTGAGAGTTGAGAGATGCATTAACGTTCTTTCTGCTGGGCATCTCAGACACTTTTTCTCTTCATTTGACCAATTTGTGGAACTCTTTAATAGTCTCCATCTGCTTCCAAAATACTGGTAAGTCTTAAAGACTGGTAAGAGGGCTGTAAATATAAAGATGCATGTTTACAATACAGCAAGAAGTTAAGTTGGTTTAGGAACTTGACAAAAGTAGTTTTTTCTCTAGGATCTATGCCTTCCCCAGCTATGTGTATATAAGAATGTTTTTATAAAAAGAACTATAATTTTTTATTATCCTTGAGAAAAACAGAACGAGTTCATGCATCCATGTATAAATATGCAGAAACCAGCAAATAACAGACTTGGCTGAAAACTTGAACCTTGGAGGCAACTGCACAGCATTTGACTCTGATGAAGATGGGATAGTAGAGAATATGCCCAAGAATGCACATGCTGAAAGAAAGAAAGTACCAGCAACTGAGACTTGCAAGCTACTCCAAGGACATGCAGGGAACACAGCTGCAGTGCTTGACATTTTACCTTGTTACCTCACAGTAAGGTATTTGATACATCATAATTCATGGAAACTCTTACTCAAGTGACAAAATATGTTAGGATATTAGGATTAATTACACATGCAGAACTGTGACAATAACTGGTTTTCTCTACAATAAATTAGGCACATGTGTAGTTTCTGGATCCAGCAGCAAGCTTTGAATCCTGCCATCATTGTTTACCAACCCTGTGACTCAGTCTTATCACCTGTACGATGGAGTACAATGGTGCCAACTTATAAAGTTAACTGAGGATTAACTAAATAAATGCATGTAAAACAGTTAAAATATAGCCTAGAAAATATTAAAATATTACTAGTTTGATAACATGATGTCACTGATGTTCTTTTAACAATAATAAAAGTTTATTTAATTTTCTAAAAGTTTTGCTGCAGATAATGTCACTAACCTCACTGGCTAAGATCTGAAGAAATTAAGCACAGCGTAATCAAAGGAAAACTGAATAAATACATAGGGAGAGAGCATTGAGGTATAAGTATAGTTCCTTCCACAGCATGTTTAGGAAATACAAAGCCATTCTGAGAGTCTTCTCTTGGCATATGGTCCACATCCATCTTCAGGAGACAGAGGTGGCATTACTCTGGCAATGAACATAATTTGAAATGCAAGCCCTGAAATTGTTCATAAAATGAAATGATAAATGAAAACAAAGAGGGTTGTTTCCTTTAACGCATATAAGAAATTTAGCTTTGCTTACATATCTGATAGTCTATAAAGAAATCTTGGCTTCCTATTGAAATTCAAATCTACTTTCCTAATTTTAATTAAAATTCAAAGAGTCTAGTGAATTATACCATTAATCTTTCAGTGCTAGAATTCAAAAGGTCACTTTTTAGGTCAATGTGAATAATGAGTTTGCTGGTCTCACCCACATGTCCATTTGTATAGATCCCCAAGCCAGGAAAGAGAGCATTAAATCATCATCCATTTAGAAGTCTTTGCCAAACACAAGTGCCAAAGGAAGGTTTTAGGTCAAGAGTGTCTTCAACTGACAGTGCTGCATGGTGAATTTAGTGAATTCATTCGTTCATTTAACTTGTTTGTGAATTCAGTAACTGAATCATTCAGAAATTTTTACATAATGAATGATAAAGAGCTGCAAAAGTAGGAAATGATGATGGAAAAAGGAGAGAGCAGAATTCATTCAAAGTTTACATTTTATGAAAACTAGAATACTGTGGTCATCACTCAGCAAATTCTGAACTGCATTTTGCATTTTAGAGCAAAGGGGAGAGGGGCGGGGAGGAACCAGGAAGATACAGGTGAGGGGGGATTCTTCACTGAAGTTGACAGATTCCTGAATGGCACTTAATGAATAAGGTTTAAAGAAAAGTTTTGAGAAAACTTGAAGCTATTAAAAGTCCATAAAACTATTCTGGTGACTGGAAAGAAATGGATAGAGAAATAAAATGAGAGAAAAAGTTTTGAACCAGCAGTGCTATTTGACAAGCCAGTTCCTTTTCATAGCAGTGGAGCTGAGATACTCAAGAGGAGATGCTGGATTATTTCTTTGAGCAGGAAATAAGAGTTTTGGTCGTTAGCAGATTTGAGGAAATCTGCTGCTGCTCCATAAAGAAAAGTCAAGGCAGTTGATGTCTCGAGACAAAAAAGCCCAGTGAAACTTCTGTGGCCAGGTGCTGGTGGGCAAAAGCTGTTGCCATCCCATTTTAATTACTGTATATGTGGCAGGGTGACTGTTAGCTATTTCCTGATGGTTAGCACAGAGACAAATGACAATGTTCGATCACACAAGGGGGTCACCCGCAAGGGACTGTGGCTGTTCAGGTAGGAAACTGAGCAGCTGGGAGAAACAGTTCATTTATCATTTTTTCTCATGAAAGATCATACATTTAAGGAAAAAGGAAATTGGAAGGTAGCAAATGGCTGCAGTGGAAAAGGACGAGGCTTACTTGAATTTGACATGATTTACCTATGAGAATATGCTTTGAATTTAGGTTGAACTATTTGGAAAGGATAGACATAACATCAATTTAGATACTACCCAGTCTGACCAATAAGGTTTCATTCTCAAAGTAAAGAGGAGAGAGCTCTAGAGAAAAAGAATTTCTTTGAATTCAATAAATACAAGGGAAGATGGCTCAGTGGGTGAAAAACTTGCTGCACAATCATGAAAACCTGGGTTTGGATCCTTAGTATCCACATAAGATATGGGAAAGAAGGCTTGTCTGTAACCCCAGCACTGTAGGAGTGGGGTTGGAAACAGAAGGATCCCAGGGGGGCACAGGCCAGTCAGCCTAGCTCAATAAGCAAGACCCAGGTTCAAAGAGAAATGTTGGTCTCAGAAAGGTGGAGAAGTGATTTAGGAAGACACCAAAAATCAACCTCTGGCCTCCATACACACACACAAGCACAGATGAGCACATCTTTACAACCCATGTACACACCACACATACACAAACATAGCACACATATATCACAAAATGAAACAACAAAAGCAGCCAGGGCTCCTTCGTGGGCTTTCTTACATGAAAGCTGAAGAGAGAGGGCTCCGGCTTCTGAACTTGAGGCTGGATACAATGCTTGGGTAAGTGGGCCTGAGCCAAGCAGGCTCTAGAGAGACAGCCAGAGGCTGCTGCTGCAACCTGGAGCTGAGATTGGGAGATACTCCTCAGAGGAGTCTCCATCCCTCCACCCCTTCCTGTTGGAGGCCAAGCCTTAAGTGTACCCCTGCCCCAGTTTGAAACAACCAGGTGGCCTTGTAAAAACATGTTTTTCTTGCCCTGATTTTTTTCTACAGTTTACTTCCTTATCTTGTGAAACCACCAGGGCTCATGACTGTAGTGAAAATTCCCCAGCAGGGCCTTGCCGCCTTCCACTCCCCTCCCCCTGCCTTCTCTCTGCCCTTTACTTTCCCCCACCCTCTGCTTTACTTTATTAACACTGTGTGATTGCTCAATAAAAGAGACTTGATCAGAATACTGTCTTGTCTCCATTTCTTCGTGCCCCCTGTCTATTCATTCCTCCAGGTTCAGTCTCGGTGCCCCACGCTGTTGCTCCACGGGTCGGGGCACATGGCAAACGTCAACCACAGAGAGCCTGCACAGGCACCCCCCACGAACCCCCGAGATCGCCACGGAACGACTGCCGTGAGACAGATTGGTAGAAGAGAAGGTAAGGTTGACGCACCCAATAGATAGGCATTGTTAGTGCTTGAGATTCTCAGTCCCACAATAGGGAGGGACCCCAGCTCCTGAGAAATTGCCAGCTTGCTTGGAGTAGGAGGAGCGGTGTACTTGTTCCTTCTAAGCCATCCACCGAAGATCTACGGTTACTAACAGGTGACCGGGTCTGTCAGGTGTGTGTCAGCACTTATACTGACCGGTGAGGCTCACGCAAGGGCGATTCTCAGACAGCATGGGCAACTCTTTGGATTCTCAGGGACAATTTCTTCAGGGACTCAAGGAGTCCCTCAGAGCACGAGGGATTAAAGTTTCAGGAAAAGATCTTAAACAATTTTTCTCCTTTATTCATGATACATGCCCTTGGTTCCCCCTGGAAGGGACAATCGACCAAAAAAGATGGAAAAGAGTAGGCGATGCACTTCAGGATTATTATCGGACCTTTGGACCTGAGAAGGTTCCTGTAACTGCCTTTTCTTATTGGAACCTTATCCGAGAAATCCTTGAAACCCATACCTTAGACCCAGATATTCAGGAAATCATTAAAAGGGGAGAGGAAGTCCTCAAGGATGGAGCACGTGTAACAACGCCGTGCGAGGAACTGCCCCCCGGGAGCGAGAGCCCACCTGAATCACAAGTAGTAGAAGAGAAGAACAACTTCCCAGTCCTTGAACCTGAACAGACCAACATTAATAGGGACTCCCCCACACAGGAGGGAATCTACCCCAACCTTGCTCCTTACCAAAATTCAGAACTAAAAGAACCTTCTGAAGGCTCTAGGCCACCACCTTATAATTATAACTTCCCCCTTTCAAAAACACCATGTTCAGATCCCCTTCATTGGGCCAAAGTTTCCCTTACCCAAGATGTTTCCTCTCTTCGTAATATTCTTGAACAAAAGAGGGAACATCTGCAATTAGTCAAGGAAATACAGGCTCTTGATGCCGAGCTACTTACCCTGACCATTTCTCCTAGAGAGAGAGACAAATTAAAAACTGAGAAACAAAAACATAAAAGGCTCAAGGCTCCTATTTTAACCTTTCCTGTTACCCGGAGCCGCGACAAAAGTGAAACTGGCCTCTCTGAGGAAACTGAAATCGAGCCATCTGAGGGCCCAGGGCCCTGTGATGAATGTTCTGGCTCTGAGGGAAGCGGGTCAGATAGTGATGAGGAATTTAAGACTCCCGCCGCCCGAAGTAAACACAGCCCATTGAGACTTAAAGAATTAAAGGAGCTGAAATCGGCCGTGACAAGCTATGGGCCTACCGCCCCATACACACTAGCCCTCCTTGAAAATATAGGTGAAAACTAGCTCATCCCCAACGATTGGCTTTCCCTGGCATGGGCCACCTTGTCAGGAGGGGATTATGTTTTATGGCACACAGACTTTGTGGAAAACTAGGGAAACTGCGCAGTGCAACAAAGAGAATAAGGAGTCATGCTCCTGGACCCGAGACAAACTCTTGGGTCACAGCCCCTATGACTCCGAGATACAGGCTGCCTTTCTCCAGGGGCTCTCAGATACAGAATGCTGCACTCAAGGCATGGCGGCATCTTCCCCCTAAGGGGCCCGCCACTTCCTCGCTGGCTAAGATACGCCAAGGGCCAGATGAGTCATACGCTGACTTTATCAGCCGCCTCACCAGCGCGGCCGAAAGATTAGTCGGGGAATCTGAAGATAGTGCCTTTGTTAAACACTTGACCTATGAAAATGCTAATTCAGCATGTCAAGAAGCCATCAGGCCCCACAGGCAGGGCCCTCTTTCTGACTACATTAAACTATGTTCAGGAATTGGGACAGCCCATGCAATGGGCCTCGCAATAGGAGCTGCCTTTCAAAATTTTACTAGGGATAAAACTTGCTTCAATTGCAAACAACCTGGTCACTTTTCTAAAGAATGCCCTGCTGGGTCCAGAGCCCCATGCGGCTTGCCCAAGACCATTTGCCCTAGGTGCAAAAAGGGGCGCCATTGGGCCAATGAATGCTGCTCTAAAACTGATAATGAAGGAAAAACCCTAGCCCCTAGGCAGGGAAACTTCTCACGGGGCCAGCCCCTGGCCCCATCAAAGGGATTGAACCCTGGGGCTATCAGGTTCACCCCACCAGCACAGATCAGGAATTTAGCTCCCTCCTCAGAGTTATCCCTGGGAGTACTGGATTGGACCTCTGTGCCTCCACCTCTACAATATTAATTCCAGAACTAGGGTTTCAACTCATATCCACAGATATTTTTGGGCCATTTCCACCTGAATTGACAGGATATGTAATAGGCAGAGGAGGCATGCTCTTGGAAGGTCTCCAAATAGCCTCAGAAATGGCCCAAAATAGTGTCTTCACTGGACAACTTGCACTTTTAGCCCTTTCCACTCTTGGGCCCATAAAAATTAATCAGGGGGACCAAATTGCATACCTCCTACTACTCCCTGCCAATACAGATGCCCATTCTAGTACTTCCTCCCCCGGGCCTCCTGGGCCTTCAGAGATATATTGGGCACAAGAAGTTACTGAAGATAGGCCTATGCTCACCCTGTGGCTAGATGATAAGCCCTTTAGGGGACTCATTGATACTGGGGCCGATGCTACAATTATCTCTGAGTGACACTGGCCTAAGGAGTGGCCATGCACAGTCTAAGCTATAGACCCCACCCACGCACGATGGGCTAATATATATATAATTCATTATATGGATGACATCCTTCTAGCAGGAGCATCTGCCTCTGAAGTCCTTGAATGCAGTCAGTACCTTACACAACAGTTAGAGGCCATTGGCCTAAAGATTGCCCCTGATAAGATCCAACTCCAGGAACCCTATTATTATCTTGGGTTTGAATTACATAATAAACAAATAAAAATGCAAAAAATACAGTTAAAAACCTCTCATCTTAAGACGCTTAATGATTTCCAAAAATTTCTGGGAGACATAAATTGGCTACGGCCATACTTAAAGCTTACTACTGCAGAACTTAAACCACTCTTTGATATACTTCAAGGAGAAACAAATCCCTTATCCCCCCGACACATAACCCCTGCTGCCTCAAAGGCACTTCAAATAGTTGAAGTGGCCATTCAACAACAACAGGTCACCTATATGGCCTATAACAAGCCTTTCTCCCTGATAATTTGTTCCACTCCACACTCACCCACCAGGGTATTATGGAAAGAGAATCCCTTCCTATGGATACACTTACCTGCCTCCCCTTCCAAGGTGCTTCTCACTTATCCCCTTCTAGTTACTAAACTAATTCAAGCAGGGAGAGAGAAGAGCTGGACGTATTTTGGTAGAGACCCTGACCACCTGATACTTCCTTATACCTGAGACCAGTTAAACTGGCTTATAAAGACAGATGACGAATGGGTCATTACCCTCACATCCTTTTATGGCGAGATTGATAACCATTATCCTGCCAACAAGTTGCTGCAGTTTGCCCAGCTACATCCCTTTGTATTTCCCATCATCACCTCCTCCAGACCCCTTCCTGACGCAGCGCTAGTCTTTACTGATGGATCCTCCAATGGAACCACTGCCTATATTATAGATAATCAAGAGTTTACTGAAAAATCCCCTTTTAAATCTGCCCAGCTTATAGAGTTATATGCTGTTATTCAGGTATTTGTCAGACTCTCCCACTCCCCATTTAATCTTTATACAGACAGTGCCTATGTAGCCTCCTCCATACCACTTTTGGAAACTGCTCCCTATATAAAACCCTCCACTAATGCTGTCCCTCTTTTTTGCAAATTACAAGATTTAATACATGAAAGGAAGGTCCCCTTTTTCATTGGACACTTAAGAGCCCATTCTGATCTCCCTGGGCCTTTGACTCAGGGCAATTCCTTGACTGATGCAAATACCCGCCTTGCACTCTTAGCTCAAGCCAACCCTATTTCTGAGGCACAGCAGGCACACACCCTGCACCATCTTAATGCTAACACCCTACGTCTCATGTTCAAAATTACTAGGGAACAGGCCCGCCAGATAGTTAAGCAATGTCCTGGATGTGTGACCATGTTACCGGTTCCCCACTTGGGTGTCAACCCATGAGGAATCTTACCAAGTGAGATTTGGCAGATGGATGTTACTCATGTTACTGAATTTGGAAAGCTTAAATAAGTTCATGTCATCATAGACACCTTTAGTGGCTTTATTTTTGCCACACCCCAAGCTGGGGAGGCATCTAAAAATGTAATTGCACACATGCTTCAGTGTTTTACAGTCCTGGGCAAACCAACAAGACTTAAAACAGACAATGGGCCCGGCTACACCTCCCAGGCATTTAAGACATTTTGCCACCAATTCCATATAAAACACACTACAGGTATTCCTTACAACCCCCAGGGACAGGGATTAATTGAACGTCCCCACCAAACACTCAAAGCCACTATACAAAAAATAAAAAACAGCCCCTTACATCCTGGAAAAACCTCTCCTCGCAATATTTTAAATCATGCATTGTTCATTCTTAACTTTCTTCAACTAGATGCTACAGGCTCTTCCGCTGCTGACCGCCTTTGGCATCCTAATACACCATTATGCCAAGGCCATGTGGAAGGATCCCCTTATTAATAAATGGAAAGGGCCAGACCCTGTCCTCATCTGGGGACGTGGGGCAGCATGTATATATGACACACAAG
>NW_008334871.1:1201437-1202324 GCF_000622305.1 Nannospalax galili | reverse complement strand
TCCAAATGATTCCCTTAATGATAACACTCGGTGTAACCGCCGGGCTGGCTACTGGAACTGCAGGCTTGGGGATGGCCACCCACACCTACTATAAACTCTCCCAACAATTGATTGATGATGTTCAACTTCTCTCAGAAACCATAATAGAGATCCAGACACAACTTGATAGCCTGGCTGAGGTAGTCCTTCAAAACAGAAGAGGTCTAGACTTGTTAACTGCCGAAAAGGGAGGCATCTGCTTGTTTTTACAGGAGAAGTGCTGTTTCTATGCCAACAAATCCGGCATAGTTTGAGATAAGATCAAAAATCTCCAAGAACAATTAGAAAAGCGACATCGAGAACTACAAGATAACCCCTTCTGGACCGGACTTGGCGGACTCATGCCCTACCTCCTTCCCCTCCTTGGCCCCCTCCTCGGCCTTCTGATAGTAATTTCCCTTGGGCCCTGGGCATTCAATAGGATCACAAAATTTATCAAACAACAGGTTGATTCAATTTTATCTAAGCCCATTCAAATCCGCTATCAACGCTTAGAGATGACTGTGAGCCCCTGGAAACTGAATGTGACAGACCCTTGAGGTCTCCTGGTACCTTAACCTTGGACTTATAACATAACTCCCTGACATCTATAACTAGACTAGCATGAGGTTGGTACATTCACCTTTGCCCGCCAAGCTTGACTGACAACCAGAGACGGGTAAGAGAAATGGCCCCCTCACTAAAACACCTAGGACAGGAGGGCCGCCAAAGCTGCGGCCTCATCCCATGACGGGTGTATGATTTGGGGGAGATCCCTTCCAACCTAAGACAGGCGCAGTCACCTGGGCAGGGACCCAAAGGTCCCTCACTGCTCTGCCTCGCCTCCCCAAAAGTACCAAGAGCAAAAA
>NW_008334871.1:1108981-1201358 GCF_000622305.1 Nannospalax galili | reverse complement strand
TGTAGTAGAAATTCCCCAGCAGGGCCTTGCCGCCTTCCACTCCCCCCGCCTTCTCTCTGCCCTTTACCTTCCCCCACCCTCCGCTTTACTATATTAACACTGTGTGATTGCTCAATAAAAGAGACTTGATCAGAATACTGTCTCGCCTCCATTTCTTCATGCCCCCTGTCTATTCATTCCTCCAGGTTCAGTCTCGGTGCCCCACGCTGTTGCTCCACGTGTTGGGGCACCTTCCCCTGCTGCTGGCAAGCTACAGAAGATGACAGGGCTGTGCTATGAAGCCTGAGCCAGCGTCTTGATGTTACAGTAGAGGTATAGTCAGGAATGGGCTTTCCATCTGCCTCAGCCTTAGTCCCAGAGAGCCCTGAGCTGGACATGGAAACCCCTAAAACACCAGAGTCATGGTCGTTACTTACAGACAGAAGGCATCAGAGGAGGAAATTCTAGCAGAGTGTGGACTTTGGTCACAGAAATTCTCATCTGGAAGGCCACATTGAATTAATTTGTCTGAATTTTGGGGACTAGCAGCTCTCCCTCGTAGAGATTAATAGAAAAAAATCACAAAGAAGGAGGAAGCCATATTGTTTTTGTGAATAAGAATGGCTGACTGAGGGACACACACCTTCAAATCCATGTTACTGCTAACTTTTAATTTATTATTATTTACAACTTTGTACTTTGAGCTGCATTTTAACTTGTATCTTGTCAGCAAAGGCTTTTGCAACTGTTGTTTTATTCTCTGTGCCTGTAATATTTTCACTCCATCTAAAATAGCTTCTGTGTTGCTTCTCACATCTCCAACCTACACATGTTCCTTCTCTTTCTAACTTTGCAGCCTCTTTTCCTTTGTCCCATCACTTCCTGTTTCACTCCCTAAATATTGATACTGTGAACTCCAAAGTACCTATGAACTGCATTTTTCCTGACCAGTATCATAGCTCCAATCTCACCAAACCTTATCAGAGACAGCAATGAAGCGCACAGTGTGTTCTATGGAAAGGCAACACCAGGGTGGCTGTTTAAATCATTCTGTCACTGTAGTTACCTTCCCCTGAAATATAAGAAATACAAACCCAAGTGAAGAAGACTCATCTTCTATATAAAACAAACAAATGAGTGGTGGTGGGGAGGGGGATGGAATACATTTCCATTATAACAGATATACGCAATACAACAAAGAATGAAAGACCATTAAAAAAAACCACCCACGGCGACACCAGAAACTCTCAGTGCCTCAGTATCGGCAACCAAAGATATGAGATTTGTGAGAAGGCATGGAAACATTTCAGAGTGCTACCTTTGTAAAGGATCAGTGACCAGATGGAGGACTCAAGTAAACAAATAAATCAAGTAAGGTGGTAAGATTCATGACCTACATGAGAGATTAACCAAAGTGGTCAGTGACTTGGAGGAGAAATGAATAAGAGGGAAAACTGAGGAGGGAGATTGAGACAAATAAAGAGCCAAATGGAGATTCTGGAATAGAATCAATTGAATATATGCTCCAGCAGATACTGCCATTAACAGATAAAATCAAGCAAAAAAATATTCAGAGATAAAAGTACACACACACACACACACACACACACACACACACACGTATATAAAGAAAAATTAACAAAAATGACCCAAAACTTCCAAGAACTCTGAGCTGTGTTCAAGAAACCAAACCTAATAATCCTTGGGGTAGAAGAGGAGCTGAGATACAGTCTAAAGGCAGAGACAATTTATTCAATTAGAGCAGAAAATTTTCAAAACCTAAGGGGGATAAATGGACATCCAAACACAAGCTGCATTTAGAACTCCAAATACACATGGCCAGAGAAGAACTTCTATGACATATCAGAAAGGATTAAAATATTCCATGTTTTCCGGAACTTCTGGTGGTCTGTTGACAATATTTGGCAATTTTGGTATGTACATACTTCTTTGAATTTCTCTCCTCATGCCCATGCAGTGGTCTTCCTGTGTGCAACTGTGTTCACTGTTCACCTTTTCATAAAAACAGCTCTAATAGAAAACGGAGCCCATCCATTGCTATACAACTTCATCTTATGGGTACAATGATGCTGTATCTCGTAAGCTCTCATTCTGGTGCTCTGGCACTAGGATGTCATACATGAGCTTTTGCAAACATGCAATTCAACTCACCAAAGTGGAAACTATTTCATTTCAAAGGGCACTGGATAAATAATAACTGAAAACATCAGTTTACTTGATTGTAGCCATCAAAAAATAGTGATGGACTATTTAGCAATGCTAACGCTGGAGGTAGTAGGCAGAGAAGGGAACACTAAGCATGGGACATCTCATGGGCACTAGGGAGTTTAGGAAAGCAGATGCTAACATGTGTGAGTAAAGATGTGTAGACCCTCCTGTCCTAGGACGTTAAAAGGGAAAGTGGTTCTGCAGGATTGATAATAACAAAACTTCCCATGCCATGGAGCCAAGAAAGAGCTATGGTGGCATTTATCTTTTAGAAAAAACTTGCTAAAGATTTTAAGTTTAAAACAACTAACATCTAAGTTCTGTTGATTTGGAACAAAATTTTTGAGGGCCAAAACATAGAAACAAGAAGGCATAAAGAACTGTCATTTAAAGCTGTTAAATCTGTTCTTTGTTTGTTTGTTTGGTTGGTTGGTTAGTTTGGGGTCTTTGGTCTTTTTGAGAGAGGGTCTCCCTGTAGCTCCAGCTGGTCTGGAACTCACCCTAGACCAGGCTGGCCTTGAATTCACAGAGATCTGCCTGCCTCAGCCTCCTGAGTACTGGGATTAAATGTAAAGTTGGTAAATCTGTAAAAATCACATCAGCAAAGTTATTAAATTAATCCTTAATAAGGTGTGGCCTGAGAAAAATGTCAGGATACACCAAGCTCTCTTTGGAATGTGAACAGCAAGAGGACAGAGGTATTTATGAGCCTGCTTCCTGGAAAGAATGTATAATGTTAGAAGACAATGGGAACACAGGTCTTTTATTCTTTTTAAATTTCTGCTGTTTTTTTTTTTTTTTAGAGAAAACATTCTTTCACCAGAGAAAGCAAAGCACTCATCGCTAAATTTGACTTAAGCTTCAGTAAAGGTGATACGGTGTTCCAGGGGGCTGGGGTTACAAATGATTCAGACACAAAGATGTCCTGTTTCAAGAGACTCTGAGAAGCACATGTTTTAATATCTGCCCTTAAGAAACTTTGTGAAGTTGTGAGCATAGAAGGAATGCTATAAATGTTTCCAGCAGGAAACCTCATTCTGTTCTCTAAAAGAGGACAGCGTAGTCTAAGTGTACACAGATTAATGAGCATGAAATAATTTAAAAAATTATTTACACAATACTCATGTAATACTAGTCTTACAAGCCTTGCTTGTCCATCCCCTGTGATTTTCTCTGAGTTCTTAGTAGAATGTACGTGAGTTACAGAGCCAGGGGAGACGGACAGTGATGAAACAGGGGAGGCAGGAGAGGCTGAATACTTGTGTGGAGGGCCAAACCAAAACAACAATGCTCTACTGTTTAAGATTTGGGCTAAGAAGAAAGAGCTCAGCAGCCTTTAAATAATCCTGGGAAAACGCCCGAGAGCATGAGTTACTAAACCTTTGACTGAGTACAGGAGGACTGCAGTGTCATTCTGCACAGTGAACAGTGGGGAATGGATAGAGCCAGTTCCTTCCTTCCATTTTTCTGTTTTTATTCTTTTCTTTCTTCTACTCTCCCTGCTTTTTCTTTCCTTCTTTTTACTATTTCTTCCTTTGTTACCTAATTCCTTTATTGCCCCATTTTTTGTTTATAATATTACCAGAGAATTTTACAGGCATGTAGATTTTATTTCCTGTAAGACACAGACAAATTTTGATAGTAGGTTGAGCATAAAGGCATGAATGGCAACCTCAGTTATAAGAAGTTTATTAAATGATTGCAAATGTTGGCAATTTAATGCATTAATATAACTTAAATCCTAGGGTTCTAATCTCTTTATAGCAATAATGACATTTTCAATTAATAACTTTTTCAATTAATAAAGCATGCTGATCAAATTTTCACATTACACGAAGCTGTGAAAAAACATCTATTTTTAGATTCTCTTTTTAAATCATCTCAGAAAGCTGGAGTGGGATATAAAGTAGTCTATCAGCCCAGCATGAGGGGCCATGGAATAAGTCACCCACTGGTAATGAAAAAGATATGCTTTGGCTGTGCTTCTAGAAAATTACTGAAGTCCATTATCTGCATCTACAGGAAAGCTGTTATGGGCGCCTGAAGGTCATCCATGGCCACACTGTTAAAGCCCCACAGAGATCGTCCATGCCAAGAGAGGCTGTCAAGTATGTGCACCAGCTGGAGGAGCAGATGAAAGTGAGGGAGCACCACACTGCCTGCAATTATGCCAATGTGTACTCAGCCATGAGTGATGCATCCACCGTGTCCTTGCTACGCCCAGCTCCTGGCATAAAAGAGGTAGGGAATGGAGGAAGATTGTAAAAGAAAGAACTAATAAGTATTGTCTCAGACATTAATGCATTTATTGCATTAAATGTTCACCTAAATAAAAGCATGGCCTTTTGTTAGCTTGTTTGTTCTGAGACCAAATCTTGCCATGTAGCCTAGGCTGGCCTCAGACTCATGATTTTCTTGTCTTAGCCTTTCAAATCCTGGGATTACAAGCATGGGCCACTATGCCTGATTTCAAATGTGGTTTTGATCCACAAATAATTATAGCTGTAAGTGAAAATATCAAACAATCATTGCCAAATAGGACCATGACTTAACAGGGGACTTAAGTATTCTTAAATATAATTTCTCCCTCTTATATGATGCTGTCACATGCCAGCCAACTCTATTTAATAACTAATGTACTTTAAGTACTGCCTGGAGTTTTGTAATTGTTAAAAATGATTTTTATAAATATAACACCAGTTTTATAATAAGATGCCTAGACTCATGTGGAGAAAGATAGTACAATTCTTGCCTCAAGAATAAGAATGGAAACATGTCTCCAATGGTTCAACTGAACAGCTGCTATATATAAAGTAGATGTGGAAAAGCAGTGCTGTGGCTCCTGGAGGTGAGGCACTTTGTGGTTTAGAATAAAGAGTGAAGTAAGTCAGAAACCAGAGTTTGTCAGGCATCTGAGTTTGCTAACAGAAAGCCAGAAGGAGTGGTTATTCTATTGTGTGTTGCTAAGAAGGAAGATTATGAAGAAATACTGACCAAATGTATGAGGCATAATTCTAGGGGAACCAAATCCATATAGAATTGAGAGCTGGCTATGTTAATGAGTTATAAACTTACAGAGTAAGTTGTAGCACTATGGATGTATTGGTTGAAAATTGAGTTATTGTTATATGCATTCTCTGTCTCTTGATTGTGTATTATTATGCAATGATATTAGTTGAGAAATACAGTTGTACAAAGGTTGTCCTCAAGTAATTTATAAAGTAATACATTCATAGCCATATTACATATTGCTCTAACATGAACCACATATACACCATGGTATAATGTTTGTAAAGACATCAGAAGAATCAAGAAATATTCTGAAACAAAGGAGATAATCTGCTCAGTTTGACAATAAGTTCATTTTCTCCAAATTGACTAGGGAAGGGTCTTTAAGGTAGGAGCGTCTCTTGGTTTTTAACACAACAGGACATATAATTGTGAAATTATGATAATTTAAGGTAAGTTTAAAATGCCACCAATTCAGTAGTATTGAGTTATGGGGAGAGCGTTTAGAGAAAAAGAACTTCTAAGGATACATAGGTTCTGAGTCATGGAGAATCTTAAAAGGTACTGGCATCTTCTGCCACATAGATTGTAAGGTACCAGTACACAATTAAGAGAGAGAGAGAGAGAGAGAGAGAGAGAGAGAGAGAGAGAGAGAGACAGAGACAGAGACAGAGAGTTTTTGAGGCTTATTCTGTGATCCCAGTAAGGGCTGACAAGTTCTTGAAAGAAAACAGTAGAGGACGTAATGGTGTTGGAGAAATCATTTAGTAGATTTCCAACCCCTTCTGGTTTTAAAATTGGAGCAAGAAATACAAATCCTGGCTTCATCGCAGGTTTTTACCAAGAACAGTAGTACAGGGTATGATATTCATTTCAGAAAAGGAAAATGAGTTCAGTTTTATACCTAAGTTTCAGTGTCCAGCTGGCTATGCTGTTCTAAAGCTCACACAGTCCTGACTGAGTTAGATTTCTAGCATAGAAGTCAGCAATGGAGCTACTAGAAATGTAGGTTAAAATGTATATTGAGTGTGATCTGGTCTGTTGAGGAAAAGGAATGCATCCAATTTCAGGTCGTACTACATGACTAGGTTTCTAGAGAACAAAGAGCGAGTGAGAATGGCTAGAAGGGTGTTTGGAGAAAAAGGAAAACACATGCTGCATGTGTATATAAAGTGTATAACAGTTTGCAGAAGAGGGAAGGATCTGACAGGGGAATTGAAACAGGATGAGGACTGGATCATTGTAAATTAGCATGACTGTGTTGTAGGAATAGAAATCATACCTCAGGAATAGATCCAAATGCAAGGTGGGAAGTACAAAATGAATGCAGCTAACGTGATGAGGAGTAGTTTTAAGGTGCTATTCCTTCCCTGAATAGCAGAGAGGACAAGAGTCTGGTATGCTACAGGCGGCGGCTGTGGGAATACAGCAGCTGGTGTGAGGGCTGAGGGCGGTGCAAAGCACAGAAGTTGTAGAAAGGTTATGCACCCTGCGCGCTCCAGCTGAATACACTGCCGGCTCGCAAACCCAGCTCATCACCGCCAGCACTGGTGTCTATGTGTATAGATTTAGCTATTTAGCTTTGGGATCTCAAAGACAGCCAATCCTAGAATTCGTTTTTTGTTTGTTTTGTTTTGTTTGTTTCTCCAGGTCTCTCTTTCCAAGTTCAAAATCAATGTCTAGTTTAGTTTTCCATGAAATTTTTACTACATGTGCTTACTGTTCCAAAGCCAATGCCATTGATTACTATACAATGTGTTCAATGCAAAGGTAGATACATGGTTGTATTTGCATTTTGAAAACCTGCTTGGATGCTGATTAGAGCAAGGAGTTCAATTTCTAACTGGTCAAAAATGCAGAGAAAAAGTGATTGTGGATTGCTTAGCCCTGAATGGAACATCTAGATTGCATCCCCCACAACACTCGGGGAATCTCAAGAGGGGTGGAAAAGTTGTAAGAGTCAGATGGAGGCAAGAACTGCTGTGAGATAGTGCCTTCTGGACATCACAGGATGTTTGCAGTCACAGACTCACAGAGAAGCTGTGCTTGCCTGCACAAGACTGACCTAAAATCAAGGCACTCAAAGTTCTAGTGTGTGTGTGTGTGTGTGTGTGTGTGTGTGTGTGAGAGAGAGAGAGAGAGAGAGAGAGAGAGAGAGCTGAGGAGCTAGGGGTAGGGAGAATTAGTTTTTCTTCAGGGCACGGCCCACTGTAGGTTGCTTATTCTTCAGTGGGTGGCCTTAAACCAATGCACATACAGACAGCTTTAACTGGGCTTATAACATGAATTGGTTTTATAGATCTGAGGGTTATGAAAAATGGACAGGAACTTGGAAGGGGGAAGTGGTGGGAACTATTGGAGGAGTTAGGGAGAGTGAGGGTAGAAATGTTCAAATGCATAAAAGTCTCAAAGCATAAACAAAAAATAGGTTTTATTCTATGAAGTCATAAAGTGGAATAAATATGAATTATTGAAGTGAGAAACAGAAATAGAAGCAAAATTCCAAATAGAGAATATCTTACTCTAGGTAAATGATTTCAGCATTATAAAATCTATCAAACACTGCTTTCTCTTTGAGTTTATTAGACCAGCAATAAGCAAATCTCAATAAGTATTTTGAGTTTCTCAATCATTTTGTAAGGCAGACTTTGGTATTAGTTTCTTTATATGCTCAAGCGGAAAATGAATGTCAAAGAAAGAAATGTCCTCAAGTTACCTAGCAGATATAAGCTCAAGTTTACTTAAATGAGCAGCAAGCTTAGTTTAAATACTTTATTTCTTATTAACTTTTCTAAATAACAAAATATTGCTTCTATACTACTATTTCACTACCTGATAGATTTTTGTCTTTAGCACTAAGAAGAAAAAATATTTTAAAAATACAAGAAGTCTACAAGTTTCTTTTCATTACAGATCTTAATTTAGTGTAATGTAGTTTGAGACAACAACGTATTATTTTTGAAAATAAAAATTCATATGGTGTTGGTTAAATCAGTTAAAATACCAAAAGCAATCCACCATTTTTTTTCCAACAGCATTATTATTATAGTAAGGCTACAATGTGAGCTAATATGGAAATGGCAAATTTTGGACAATGTTGTATTAAAAAACACAGTGTGCTTACATAAAATAAGGAGAACACACATCCATAAAGTCCAGTTTCTAGGTATAGAAATTATCAAACGACAACAGCTCCCAGATTACCTCCTTCATGCGAATAGCATCGTGTGTTCAAATTCACAACAGCTGACTTTGCATCTAATCTGCCAGACCGTTCAATCTGCATGCCATGCTGATGTCAACCTCTTCATGGTAGGAAGAACAGAGTAGTAGAACAGATTTCCAGGTACTGCTAAGGTTCATTTTCTTTTAAAGTAATAAATACAAAACACTAGAGAAAAATAAGGCCAGGAATTATTACAGTAATAAAACCGATTTCTTTCTCATTACAAAAAGAAATGTCTTTATTCTTTTAGGATGAAAATCCTCATTGTAAATGCATTTCTTATTGCCAGATAAGGTCTGGTGATGTTACTTTATAGATTGAACCGAAAGATTGTATGAAGTTTCACGGAGAGAAGTTTTGCAGCAATTGCTACAGTGAAATAACCCTTTTCCTTCTTGGTGCTGGGGGTGTTTTCTTAGCTGACGGAATTAATATGGGAGACCTGTGAAGGATGTGACACTAAGAATTTGGGGACCCCCGCTTGTTTTATTAAAAAACTATAGTGCTCTTTGGTACTCAGGGCCAGGCTGGCGCGCCTTATCTTTAATTACACCGCCTGTGATTTACAGGCGTCTTACTTTCACCTAGAGAACCGGCTGAATCAAAACAGTGGGAAAGCTTTGCTGACAGATGCCATAAAGGCAGCTTTATTTCGGGAGCTGTTTAGAATTTCTACTTAGTCCCAGGTAGATCACAAGTGAACATGACAGAAACCCCGGGGTGACCTAGAGCCCTGCACTCTCCATTCTGCCCACTGTAGATTTTCAAGGACAGCGTCTGCCATTTCCATGACTCACCAGGACTGTTTCATTTTCAAACTGAGAGATCAAAAATAGATCTCAGGATACTAAATATTAGGCAAATTTCAAAAAACCTAGGAGAAAACAGTGTTTCAAGGCAGCTGTAAACAATGAAAATTTTATTATTTAGTGGAATAGAATCACATGCCTTGTGTGCCTGTGGGGTGTGTGTGTGTGTGTGTGTGTGTGTGTGTGTGTGTGCACGTGTGCAATCCAGAGAGCTGCTTGAGTTCTAAATTCCTTGATGGGCTAGCTGCTTGTAGCAGCACACCTCCAGCTAAGACCAAACTAAGAAGAAAACTGAAGGAGCTGTTTCTTCCACATGACATTATTTGTTCCTGATTAATAGACATAGGGATATAAAAAGGGTTATATAACCTAAAGAGACCATAGTATGGAGATGTGCTGAATTAATCACCCAGCTTGAAAGCTTCAGCAGCTCACCAGGTCTTTCCCCTTCCATATGCGCTTTTATAGCATACTATTAGAGCCCACTGTGTCACCTTCACCGGCTAAACATCCACCCAACAGCTCACGATTAAACTCTCAAACCTATATAAAAAGAACCCTGCTGAGTGTTCTTTTTCTTGGCCTGCATTTCAGGCTTCACAATATAATTTTTTTAAATAACAGCTTACATTATGAAAGAAAAGCTGTATATCTAGAGTACTAACCAGCAGTGGTTGAACAAGGTATTGCAAATGGCATGTCATCCTGAAACTATCAAACAGGTCAGCAATTCCAAATTCAGTAATGCTCATTGCACATTTACCTGCATTTCAAATTACCTACCTTCATCAAAATTGTACATTAAATGGAAGCCCAGAAGATCATATCCTTGAATGTTGTTTCTCTAAACTAGAAGGAGATGAAGGAGGCTGATTTATAACATTTTGTCATTATTACTAAGTACTGGTAGTGGAGATGGTAACAGAGTAACACAAACTTGGCATGTAGGTGCTGTAGTGTGGTGTGGTGGTTAATCACATGGGCTCTGCAGTTGGGCTATCTGGGTTCAACCCTGGTCTATTAGTTGATTGCCCCTGGCCCAGGCATTTCACCTACCTGAGCTGATAGACCTATATTGCAAAACAATAATAGTAATGTGTTTTCTAGTTTAGTATAAGATATTATAGGGGGAAGTCTTAGAAAACACTTCAGAAGATACCTGAAATTTATTATTGCTTAAACACTGCTTCAGCTATTTTTTGATAACTTCATTATTACCTCCTCAGATTTCTGCATGTGGATACACTAAATACATATACATATGTGCATATTTAATCCCCAAGATACCTCTGAATTGATTTTCCATTCATTAGAATGAGAGTCATCTAAAGCCATGAAAATTGCAACAAAATTCTGAAAGCAATTGGAACTTTGAATAAGATAAATTTTCTCTTATCTGGCTGTTGGGAGGGAACAGAGTTCAAGGAGGTCCAGGGAGTCTAGTTAGTCATCATTGGAGAACAAAGGAGGTGGAGGGAGTCCAGTTAGCCATCGCTAGAGAAAGAAGAGGAGTTAAAGGGGATGGAGGGAGTCCAGTTAGCCATCACCAGAGAACACAGAACTAGCTGCTTCAAGCTCCCTGTGTACTGACGTAAGCAAAGGTTTGTACATTCAGAACATAAACCAAATGAAGTCCTGGAGAGGAGACTGAAAGTAGATGGTGAGATGAAGTTTGTGGCTCTGATTGCTTGTTATCCAACTATTCAGTTTATGTCTTTTTATTTTTAAAATATTTATAATTACATTATTTTTTAAAAGATTTTTAAAATTAAAAAATATTTTGCTTATTATTTTTATTTTATGTGTACAAGTGTATTGTGTGCATGCGAGTGCACCCGTGTTGTGCAATGCTGTGGAGCTCAGAAGAGGGCTCCAGATTCCCCAGGAACTAGAGTTAAGGACGGTTCGTAGCCGCCATGTGGGTGCTGGGAATTAAACCCGGGTCCTCTGCAAGAGCAGTCAGTGCTTCTAATCACTGAGCCATCTCTCCAGCCCTGAAATATTTATAATTACATTATAAAACCAGGCAAATAGGTCATTGTACTTTTGTTACTGACCACAGCATTTCTACCTCTTAGCAAATGACAAACATTCTATAGTTTTTATCAAATCATTAAAATAACTGGAAGAGATATTTTTAATTGATTACAGGTACATATTACCATATTTTTACTTTTACAGTAACTTATGAAGATGTTATTAAATAGCATTTGGGGGATTAACTCAAGCTTTAATAAATATTATGAAATATATTCTCAAAATATCTTGATAATATTCAAGGCAAGTGAGCCTAAACAATTACATACTTTGTTTTTGATAACTTGATTAAGTAGAAAAAACATAGAGGCATCAGTCGCTTTTACAATAAGGTAGGAAAAAATACGTTCCTCTTAAAGGAAATTTTGACAAAATACATGAAACTGTCAAGCTTGAGTTTTTTAAATCTTATTTCTGATTTTTTTTGTGTGTGTGTATCTGCGTGTGTGTGTGTGTGTGTGTGTGTGTGTGTGTGTGTGTGGTGTGTCTGTTTGTCTGTGTTTGTGTGTGTTAGAAACTAAGAGTAGATTTGCTGGATTCTGTTCTAGTCCCTGGAAATGAGTGGCTTTGCTGATACACAGAATATTGAGGAAGACACAAAGACATTCAAAAAGTCTGTTACCTGAATAATGTGTGCACACACGTGTGTGATAGAAATCTATATGAAGGAAGGCACAGAGCTGGGATTAAATTAATTAGGTGAGAATTTGAAATAAGGGCCAGAATGGCAGTGGTTTCTGCGTGGTGGCGACACACGCCTTTAGTCCCAGTACTTAGGAGGCAGAGACACATGGATTTCTATGAGTTCAAGAGTCTATGTAGTGAATTCCAGGCCCGCTGGGGCTATAAGGAGACCCTGTTTCCAAAAAACAAACAAACACAAACAAAAATATTGTAGGAAGAAATTCTGTTTTCTTCTTAGAGAAAAGAAATAACTAGAAAAAGCTCTGGCAGCCAAAAAAAAAAAAAAAAAAAAAAAAACAGAATCAAGTTCATTACAGAATTGAGTTCATTACCTGAGTCCAGGTTTTATTCGAGGTTACATGATTTAAAGTTTTGATTAAAAACAATAAAATCATCATTCATTTGCCTTTCCTTTGCTGAAGTTTCCTTTTGTATAACTGATCTCAAAGCATGATGCATTCAAAGAAACTTAAAATATCTTGGAAATTAGGATCCACAGCACAAAGGAAGTGTGGCAGTGGCAGAGTGTAGAGAAGTTATCAACAATGAATATTTCTTAATTTTGTAGCTTCCTAAAATGAATTTCCTACCAAAATATAGACAAGAAATTGTTTCCATCAGGTGTATTGCGTTCTTCCAGTTAGTAAGAGGAGAGCTATATTTTTCTTTAACAGTCAGGGAAACTACCAAAGTATGTGAAATCTAAGAAAAAACTTGCAGAGTATAATACATTGGACTTCTAATTTAAAGAAGTTGTGATTTTAAATAATATATAGTTGAGATAATATAGTGATTTTCAGATAAGTTAACAATAATTTTAAGATAAATCAGTATTTTAGTTAACATGTTAAATGATAGAGCTAGGAAGGGGTAGCCTTCAATGAAGAGGCCCAGCTTTACTGCTGTGGGTCTTAGGTAAAGATGCAAGGCTACTAGTCTGATCCTTCCTTCCTTCACACCCTTCCCTCATTCCCCGCCCCAGTCATTTTCATCACGTATTATTTGCCTGTATTTTCAGACTATTGCAAACTGAGTAATACGATTTTAGTGGCATTTTTCCTTCTTTGCATTTTCTGTTTTAAACACTATTCAGCAGTTTTAGCATCATCTTACAGCTGAAAGTATCACTAGAGATTGTAGCACAAGTATTCTGATTGTGATTGTGATTCTGATTCTGACTGTGACTGGAGGGCCTGGTGGGATTACCATCTGGAAGGTATAAATTAGATAAGAGACAGTAACGTGACAGCAAAAGGTTGGTATGGGAAGGTAAGACCTCTATTTTTTTTAGCCAATCCTGAATACTTTTTTCAAGATAAAATAAACCGTTTTTCTTTGATGAGTCTGTGTATGCATGTGAGTCTCTCTCTTTCTCTGTCTGTCTCTCTCTTGTGTATGTGAGCACACGCACCTGACTATTCATTATGCTTTGATTTCAGAAATTCAGATAAGTAAACCACTGACTGTTGACTCATTTGCCAAGAACTATGCAAATCATTAACAAGTCCTGCACTTGCTCTTCTGAGAGAACTTTAAGCATAGAGGCATTGCGATCCCCACTGGGAGATGCTTAGAAAGAAAAGGAGGTGGTTGCTCAGTTTTCCAGCATTAATAAATGTCAGAGCCTGGATTCAAATTTCTGCAGTGTGGATCCAGAGTTTTAATTCCTACCAAGAATACTTTATCTGAAAAAAAGAGATGAATAATCTTTTGTAAAAATGTCAAAACATGGATTAACTTTTGTCTTTCTTCGTATTGTGTAGAAAGTAGAATTTACAGAGATGCACAGCAGAGCCAGTTGCAGCTCTTTCAATCAATGTGTGCAGACACTGGCTCTCTGATGGTCAGTGTGAGGCATCTCCTCGCTGTGTACGTGTGCGAGTAGAGGCAGCACAGAGCTTGTGTGCTCTTTTGGCAGTCTTCTAGGGAATCACAGCTGTACTGTTCTTTGTTGAATGATTTCACATGAAGAGATGAGTTTTTCCCATAATTTCGCTCCTGTGGTTGATCTTTACAAATGAATTGCATTTTATTCCTCTATATGGCAAATTTATAGTCATTTCACAAGATTTGGGTCAACTGGACTCCTAATAATTCCAAAGGGTCAGTTACCCTCTCTCCAGGACTTGCTAATGCTTCAAATAAACCTTATTATGTCACTTTTGAGCAATCACATCTTAAGAACATATTGGTTGTGTTCCCTATTACCTGGTGTGTGGTAGGAACATATTAAAGGTAGTTGAGTTGATGACTAAACTGCAGTATATGTATTTTTGAAAAGTGTTATGAGCACTGATGTTCAAATAACCTCAGGAAGTCCTAAAGACTATAGAGATTTAAGAAGCCAAAGATGTCATTCATGGGCCAAATGAATCAGTAAAGTCATTTTATTTGAAAGCCATAATGTATACGCCCTGGCAACATTTTTGAAAACATGACAGTTGATGGTGCTTTCTTCAACTTGTTTCTTTCTCACTCTGAGCCTATTCTTGATTGCCCTGAGTATTATCATACTGTTTAGAGTGAGTGTTCAATTATATATGTTTGTATCACTGTTTATAGTTAAAATTTCAACCATGACCAATTTTTCTGTGCTCCTGGATGGCTTTAAGGGTTATCTATTATTTTTTAATTTCCAATTTGAAATAATGGCAAGCTCAATTTGCTTCCAATGTATGTTTAAATATATATTATATCTGTTACTATCAATTGTCTTTATGCAGTCCAGCAAAATTGTTCAGTTCACTTCAATTATGAATTTACTCTTTTTGCTTAAATGAAGCCCATTATAAGATTCAATAGTTTTCTCTCCAATAACAGTTATGTTTCTCAGATGGCAAGTTATTGTATCAGAACAATCAAATGGCCTGAGATAGCTAGCTGAGGGAGTTGATGGATGAAAATGCAATCTTTATTTGGAACCAAAATCTTTTTTATTTTCATTTTTGTGTTCTGAAGACCAATGTTTTCTATGCTACCAGACAGAAAAGCTGAAAAGAAGAATTTTTTACCTTCATATTTTAAATAATGAATTCAGTCTTTATTAGTGCAATTTCAGTAAAATAGTTTCTCTGAATAACAATATAATTTCATCTACACAGAGTAGAGGGAAAACCCCTCTTTGTTCCTTCTGCCTGTGACTCAAGTTGCTCAGCAGTGACACTGAGCCAAGGAGGATCATAGGAGCTAGCCACACATTTCCACCAAATTTAATTCAGTGTCTCTGAAGTTAGTGTATCTAACCAAGGGGCAAAATCTTGAACCAGCAGAATTTCAGTTTAATAGCTTGGGTTACAGGATACCACTTGTATATTTTTTTCTTTTTATTTCCTTAAGTACATCATTCTCATAGTAAGTTGTAATAATTTATAAGCAATTGTCTCCATTAGAATTAATGAACCCAAGCTAAATGACCATATCCTCCTGTGAAAAACTGTGGAATGAATAATGTTGGTAGGCAGGGTCCCTGGGCAGTTTATCCTCCAGAAGGATCACAGTCACCAAGCAAATTAATGCAGGTGGATGGTTGGTGTGAGGAACACATTGAGGAAGCAGTCAAGGGCCACATAGAATGATCAGTGTAGGGCTACAAATGAAAGGGACCCATTTAGGCTTCAACTGTCCTACCGGATATGTCAGAGTGAGGATACACACGTAAAATTCCAGCTTAGGTCCTACAGTCGGCGAAAGGCACAGAGATTCAATACTTCTATACAGTGAACAGGGAAGCTAAAGATCAATTTCCTAGCCTCAGTATTTACATTAAGTGGCACGACCTTAGCCTCAATGTTCTCATCTATAAACTCAAAAAAATCTACCTGCTAACATCAACATAGGACACTGTATTCAGTAAATGATGGCTATTGATTTTAGTAAGAATCTATCCCTGAGCTTTCCATTAATGCAACACTACATAAAAATGAAGAATTTTGTAAATAGACATGAGTCTAGTTCTTTCACTCTTGAATTATGCTCAGAGCAATTTCTAAATGTAAAAATCTATGCTTGAACACATCTGTAGCATGAATTCATAGAAAACAGCTTGAAGGGGAATATTAATCATGATGGCTTCCAGTGCTTCCCTCTCTCCCTCCCTTCCTCCTTCCCTCCCTCCCTGTCTCCTTTCCTCCCTTGTTTCCCTCCTTTTGTGGGTCCCGTCTCTGTTCTTTCACTCCTGCTTCCTTTCCTTCTCCCCTCATCCTTTTTCTCTGTCCCCTTTCCTTCTTTCCATCCTCTTCCCTCCCTACCCTCTCCACCTCGCTCTCCCTTCCTTCCTTCTCTTTCTGCACATATAGGTACAAACCTAATGGAATTATTGTCAGCAGATAATGTATAGTCATATTTGGGAGAAAGAAAGAGAATATAACACTAAATAGAGAAGGAAAGGGGCTTTCTAGTTCTAAACAAAACAAAATCAAACAGCACCAAAGTAGGTTGTTTTTATTTATTATGAAATCTCAGAAAATTTGTCTCTAAATGTTCCAAATAAGAACTTTTCTAGTTGTCAGAACTTTTAGGGAGTAATGCATGAGCAAAAAGAGCATTTATGTTAACAAAACAAAACAGAGTAAACACTGGAGACAATGAACCCAGGGAAGGTCCCTAGTATGCATTTGGTATATACAGCAAACTACTCGTCACAGCTGAATAAGCTGATCTCTTAGCAGAAGTAAAAACTTTACTCTCAAATCTGTTTAAGTCATTGTCAAACACACTTTTTCTTCATTCAGTCTTCTTTGAGTTTCAGTGAACTAGCATGCTCATTTTTACCAAAAGGACTTAGTATGTCAACAATTCTTTTTCAAGTTATTTTCATTTTATGTGTATGGGTTAATTGCCTGCGTGTATGTAAGTGCACCTGTGTCGTGCAGTGCCTACGGAAGTCAGAAGACTGTGTCGGATCCATCAGAGTTGGAATTATAGACAACTGCTAGCCATCACATGGGTGTTGGGAATTGAACACAGGTCCTCGGCAAGAGCAGCCAGTGCTCTTAACAACTGAGCTATCTCTCCTGCCCTGTAGGCAATTCTTTTTAAAATATTTTCTGTGCTTTCAAAAGAGACCACATATTTTTGGGTGGCAGAATACATTACTATTAATATATTAATATTTATTCTCTCGTCTGCACAGTTTTTCTTCTTAGATTCTTCAGGCAAATACAGACTATCATACTTCATGGGCCTTAAAACCGTTTCATCTATAAATTTCTTCTCAATTTTCTATGTCTGTAGGAAGGGATTTGGAGTTTGTTACCAAAGGAGGGATTTTTCAATGACATTTTCAATTTTTACACTCCCGTGTGAGTTAGAGACATTGAATTTAGTGGATTCAGTTTTAATCTGTTTTACAATAAAGTGTCATTTTATACCATTTCTAAAATATGGTTCTTCAACTGAGACTCAAAACATCAAAGCACTCCTTTTAACCTTTTAATATATCTTCTAGGTGAAGATCAACACCCTGCCTGGACTAGTCATAGCACACACACTGTTTTTTCCCCACAACATGTACCTTACATTAATTACTGTGTCTGTAAATCAATGCTTTGCCTGCATTTAATATGCTTGTTCTAATAATTAAGTGCTATGAAGATAAAATCTTCAATAATTACATTAAAATGATATTTGAATAAGTTATATCAGATATGTTTTCATTTACAAATAAAACAGGTTTTTTTAATCACCAAGATTCACACAGAATTGATTCACCAGAGGTGAAAAAGCCTTAAGATTATGACTATACTTACCTTCAATCTCTTTGAGGGTGAAAACTTAGTAATAAAAGCAATCCACTGGTTTTTTTTTTTTTTTCTGACAGCATTAGTATTATTATAGTACGGCTATAATGTGATGTTTAATGCAAATAGACAATGAAAGTTAACTACAACATCTCACAGTAGAATTAATCAATTTACTGAAGCATGTCAACTATACCATATAAACACAGACATGCAAAGACTTTGTGTACTTTACCTACATGGAGGTATTTTATTCCCTCTAACATCTCTTATTTTCAATGTTGTCTTCAGTTTTTTTTTTTATCTTAATGCCTTTCCCCTACAAGATTAAGCTTTATGGAGTCCAATGAAAGATTAAAAGTCCTCTCATTTCATTGTCTGTTATTTGGAGGTATTTCCCCCAAAGAATTGTAATCAGTTTGCTTTTAAAGAGGATGTACTATTTGAAAGAGAATGAGAGGCAGAAACTTGAAAATAAAATTATTATAAAGCTTGAAAATTTCTGCTATCATGTTTGGCCAGTTAGTCTAAAGCTAGTTCTAAACCCATGTTCTTAGAAATATCAAATCTGTACATACATTAAAAATATGCTTAGGCTGGGCGTGGTGGCACATGCCTTTAATCCCAGCACTAGGGAGGCAGAGGCAGGCAGATCGCTGTGAGTTCAAAGCCAGCTTGATTTACTTAGTGAGTTCCAGGACAGCTGGGGCTACAGGGAGACCCTGCCTCAAAAAGACCAAAAATATATGCTTAGAGGGGAGAGAATGTTGTGTGGATTTGATTAAAACAAATATGAATGTATGAAATTGTTAAACACCAATAATCTTTAAAATGCTTGTGATTTAAAAAAAACAAACACAAGATACTTGGTGACAAATCTTCCAAATGATCTTACTTTTAGCTAATGAATATTTTACATTGACCACATGGTTTTTCACTTTTCTGTTATGCTGGTTATAAATGTATAGATAAAGAGTTACCATAGATCAAGTCTGAGCACTTGAGTCTATGATAAACATAGCTTTATTTTCTGGATGCTTTCTGTTTAGACATAGGTAATCTGATATATTTCTATACATTTAAATGTCTTCCAAATTATCAAAACCACTTAGGAACTGGATACAGTAATAAAAATACACTAACTGTTTCATATCCCATTGCTTAATTACTAATTTTTTTTGTATTGCACATAGTGCTTTTGGATGTCTAGAGGGAGAAGTCTTATGTGTTTATGTGTTCTGTGTTCACATACCACATAGCTCTAAGTAAGGCAATCCATTTTCAATAAGATTATTTTACCCACATTTCATAAAGCTTCCCTTTTCTGACTTTGGTGCATCGATGGAACTTTACTGCTGTCAAACTTTTCAGACATCAGAGTCATTGTTGAAAAGAACACATTTTCCTTGCTTGCTGCTGCTGTCATTCCCATTTCTGAAAGTTTTGATTCAACAGTTATGAAAGTCTGCATGAATATTAAGGTTATTTGGAGGCTATAACTATACATTCTATTTGTATCTTTTAAACATATTTAGGAACAAAGTTTGGGGCATACAGCTTATTACTCTGAGCTGTCTACCTCAGAGTGTTTAAGAGGGCCAAAGTGGCCTGTTGAGGTGCTTGTTAAAGGCTCACTCCATATTCCCTACAGGTAGGATTTCATCCTTACCTCACAGACATGAGGCTTTCAAATGAGAGAGATAGGCCAGCCAGATAAAGACCACATGTATGTGGAGAGAAAATTGGAACCAGTGTCTATACATATCCATCACCCTCTTTGCTAAATTTTCATGTAACTTTTTTCTTCATCTCAATTGTATTAAAAGAGTAAATGAGTATGGTGTAGTGTTGCGCATCTTTGATCCAGCACTCACGAGGCAGAGGCAGGTAGATCTCTGTGAGACTGAGGTTATACTGGTCTACCTCAGGAGTTCCAGGCCAGTTGGGGTTACAGGAAGACACTGTCTCCAAACAAAACAAAACAAAAACAAACAAGGGGCTAGAGAGCTGGCTCAGCAGTTAAGAGTACTGACTGTTCTTGCCAAAAATGAGGTTCAGTTCCTAGCACCCACATGGCGACTAACAACTGTCCATAACTCCAGTTCCAGGGGATCCGATGCCCTCTTCTGATCTCTGTGGGCATGACAGGGATGCACTTATATACTTGCAGGTCATACATTCACATACATAAAAATAATAAATAGCTTTTAAAAAACTTAAAACAGTCATTCCAAGAAAATCTACAACCAATACTGCTTAAAGTATTCAAAAAGATAGAAACAAAGGGAAAACTCCAAAACTCCTTCTATGAAGCCAGTATCACTCTAATACCCAAATCAGGTAAAGATACTCAAAGATGCAAAGATACTCAACAAAATACTCATGAAGCACATGCAGACACACATAAAAAACATGATCTACCATGTTCAAGTAGACTTTATTCCAGAGATGCAGAGATGGTTCAATACACTTAAGTCAATAAATGTAATAAAACATATAAATTGACTTAAAGACAAAACCACATGATCATCTCAATCGATGCAGAAAGGCCTTTGACAAAATCCAACATGCATTCATATTAAAAGTCCTAGAAGGAATTAGTCTTGAGGGAACATACCTCAATATAATTAAAAGCTATATATGACAAACCCATAACCAACATCATCCTAAATGGGGAAATACTGGAAGCATTTCCATTAAAATCAGGAACCAGACAGGGCTATCTGCTGTCTCTACTCCTTTTCAACATAGTGCTTGAAACTTTTGCAAGGACACTAAGACAAGAGAAGGAAATTAAAGGAGTACCAATTGGAAAAGAAGAGGTCAAATTATCCTATTTGCAGATGATATGATATTATACATAAGAGATCCAAAAAAGTCCATTAGAAAACTGTAAGACATGATTAATAATTTTAGTAAAGTGTCAGGATACAAAATCAGCTTATAAAAATCAGTGACCTTTCTGTATACCAATAATAAAATCAGAACAAAACACTCAAGGAAACCCTTCCTTTCTCAATAGCTTCCCCCAAAATCAGAAATAAACTTAACCAAAGACATTAACGATCTCTGCAATGGGAACTTCAAAACCCTAGAGAAAGAGGTAGAGGGAGACACTAGGATAGGATATGTAAAGCTCTACCATGCTTATGGATTGGTAGACTAAATATTGTGAAAATGACCATCTTACCAAAAGCAATTTATAGATTCAATGCAATTCCAATCAAAATACCCGTGACATTCTTCACAGAGCTTGAAAAAAAATCTTAAAATTCATACGGAAACACAGAAGACCCTGGATAGCCAAAACAATCTTGGGCAAAAAGAACAATGCTGGAGGGATCATCATACCAGATCCATATCATATTGCAGAGCTATAGCCATAAAAACAGCATGGTACTAACACAAAAATAAACACGTGGATCACTGGAACATAATAGAACATCCAAACATAAATTTATATAATTTTAGCCAACTGGTATTTGATAAAGTTCTAAGAACATACAATGGATGAAGGATAGCATCTTCAACAAGTGGTGCTGGCAAAACGCGATCTCCACCTGCCAAAGTATGAGACTTGAACCTTATCTTTCACTCGGCATGAAAGCCAACTCCAAGTGGACCAAAGACCTCAATATAAAACCTGAAACTTGGAAACTGATAGAAAAAAATGTAGGCAAGATACAGTCATAGGAAAGGACTTTCTAAATCAGACACTAGCTCAGGTGCTAAGGTAAACAATAAGTAAGTGGGGCCTCATTAAATTGCAGAGCTTCTGTACAGCAAAAGAAACAACCAAGGAAGGGAAGAGGAAATCCACTGAGTGAAAGAAAATCTTCACCAGCTACACATTCGGCAGATGATTAACATCCAGAGTATACAAAGAACTCAAAAAAAAAGAAAGAAGATAAATGACCCAATGAAAAGACAAGCAATAGACCTAAACAGAGAGTTCTCAAGTGAAGAAATAAAAATAGCTAATAAGCACCTTAAAAAGTGCCCAACATCCTTAGTAATTAGAGAAATGCAAATTAAAAACCCCATTAAGATTCCATCTTACCCCAGTCAGACTGGCTAAGATCAAGAGAACAGAAAACTCCAAGTGCTGGAGAGGATGTGGAAAGAGAGGAATGCTCATTCACTGTTGGTGGGAATGCAAACTCATGCAACCACTATGGAAAGCAGTGCGGAGAACCCTCGAAAATCTAAAAATGAGTCTACCATATGATCTAGTTATACCACTCCCTGGCATAGATCCAAAGGGCTCATCACACTGTAGAGATAACTGTACATCCATGTTTGTTGCTGCTCTCTTCACAATTACTAAGAAGTGGAAATAGCTTAAATGTCTCTCAACTGATGAATAGTTAATGAAAATGTGGTACATTTACACAATGGAGTTCTACTCAGCAGTAAGAAAAGATGAAATTATGAAATTTTCAGATAAATGGATGGAGCTAGAGAATGTCGTACTAAGTGAAATAACATAAACATAGAAAAGCAAGCAACGTATGTTCTCCCTCATTTGCAGATCACAGCATCCTCATTTGGGGATTGTATATATGTGAGTATATAAATTCTGATAGAACACCAGGAACCAGGAAAAGAGAAAGGATACATGGAGGTAAAGGAAAAGGAAGAACCTGAAAGGGGGATAGTAGGGAACAGATGTTACAAGAGGGTAGGTTGGAAAACAGGGAGTATTTGGCAGGGAGGAGAGGAGGGAGGGACATGCAAGGGGCTGTAGTGTGGGAGAAAGAGGGAAGTCAGGAGAGGGAGGTTTGTGGGAGGTGGGTGGTATTGGGGGAGGGTGGGGATAATGGGGGCACTGTGACTAGGGACAGAGGGAGGGAGATGGGAGGCCTGATGGGAGAAGAAAAGTAGAGATGTATAAATCTTTTGGGGCTAAGAAACCTGGAGGGAAAAGTGATGCCCTCAAAATCCTATGAGAAATACACATAGTATATGTATACCTGGGAGAAATATGCATATGTATACCTGGGAGCTGCTTGGCAGGGAACACAGTGCCAAACAGTAGAGGCTCTCTTGGAGTGCCCTGTGAAGGTGGTCCCGGAGACTCCCAAAATAACACAGGTGTAACCTGAAAATTATGTATTCCTCCTAAAAGAGTAAGCCAGCCAGGGGTGAGACAAGGATCACCCTAGGAAGAGGGGTGGAACCCACTGTGGGGCGTTAGCACAGCAGAGAGGTAGCATGGAGGCGAGATTGGAATGGAAAAGTGTGTGGCTGCCTTGGCTGATGGCATAGGCCATGTGCCCACAGGGCACAGGTGAAAGCTAATGGAGACTGTGGGCAGCATGCAAAAATGGTGTGGTGCTGTGTGGTTTCTTTGTAAGTTATCCCCTACCTACCTACCATAAAAAAAAAAAAAAAAAAACATGCAAACTCTGTGAGTTTGAGGCCAGCCTGGTGTACATAGTGAGTTCCAGGCCAGCTGGGGCTACAGGGAGACTCTGTCTCAAAAAGACAAAAAAAGCAAAACCTAAACTAAAAATGTGTTATGTTAGTCCGTGAGCCTTGGGGTCTCAGAGGGTGTGCTTGGAGCCTCCCAAGAAGTGAATAGGGAAGAAAATTTAGTGCCACAACAGGAGATTGCCAATTCTCCTGGTTATCTCCAAGAACTAGTAGATGAAATCCTAGTGTAGAGGACAGGACATACTTAGGGTACAGGACTTGAAACAATGGAGCAGGAACTGACCTGGAAGTCTTCTAACTAACGTTTGGATATCATAAACCTAGATGATGATATGCAAGCTGCCAGTGGCAAAGAACAATCAATGGTCCAACCCAGTCCTAAAACCTAATAACCTTAACAATTGTCATGGCAGACTACCTCTATTGGTGCAGTTATCTGAGGCACTGTTATCTGAGGGTCAATCAACAGTTATCTAATTGCCCTTGAAGCCCTCTCAATGGGAGGGAGCTCATGGGTGACACTCAGCCAAATACACATGGCAGGAGAGGACATAGATCCTGGAGAAAACCCTATCTCTTTCATATCTGAAGACAAATGGAACTTCTTACTATATGCTAAATATCAATCCTTATATTTACCATATGACAAACATACCTTACATCGCCCATCACAGAAGCTTCTTTTTGCAAAGATGGAGGCTACTGCAGAAGTGCACATCTGGTCAGACACAGAGAGGGTACCTCTGTTAGGTGCCCAGTACTAGATGACATATCTACAGTTGAACCTTTACAACAAAGGCTCATGGAACACAACATAATAAGAGGTGGAGAGAAAACTGCGTATATCGTTGGATACACACAGAAGGCCACAACTAGACAAGTTTTTAAAAATCAGAGTCTATAGCATGTAGGATAGGACTCCTATGTTGAATCTCACCCACCCATGCATCAGGGACCATTGCAGAAAAGGAAGCAGAAAGATTGTAAAAGCCAGGGCTGATTCATGAACGCAGGGAAGCAGAGGCTTCCAGGCCACTGGAAGCTTGCACATGTGAACTTGTGGCAATGCAGGAATCCAGCATAGAACCCATGCCAACTCAGCTGAGTGGGGCCCCAGAGCAGAGGAGAGAAATGGGTGGTGGGCTGGCACTCGATTGAGTACTATTTGAGACTGATTGCTGCTGAGTGAGGGAGCGTATGACTTATGATCACTAGGTGGACTGACTGGACTCCAGTGGGCACATTTGCGCTGAAGGACACTTGGGTATGGATACCTGAACGAATAAGACTTAGCATTTATGGTGGAATACATGAGGTTCGGTGGGGGGATGGGGGAGACATGGATGGAGGAGGGTCTGAATTTGATTAAGAACTATTGTATGAAGTTGCAAAAGCTCAATAAAACAAAAAATGAAATAAAAAAGATATAATTCTAGATAAGCTAAAAAACAAAACAAAACAAGAATAAAAGGAATTGTGTATACAAACAAGTATTTGTGTGTGTAGGAGTGCACATGTATCTGGAAGTCAGAGGACAACCTCCAGTATGATTCCTAGGGCACTATCTACCTTTATTTTGAGATAGGGCATCTCACTGGGATCTGGAGTTCACAAATTAGGCTTGGTTGGCTAGCCAGTGAGCTGCAGAGATACATATTTCCATCTCTTTTTTTAGATGGGTCCTGGGGCTTGAACACACATCCTCATGTTTGTTTAGTTAGTTAGCATGGGTGCACACATGCCCATGCCATGTATGTACGGGGAGGTCAGAGGGAAATTTGTGGGAACAGGTCTATCTTTCTATCATGTGGGACCCAGGAATCAAACTCAGATTGTCAGACTTAGCAAAAGTCACTTTTATCTGCCACTATCTCACTGACCCTCTGTTGATGGCTTCTAATGTTATCAAAATGCAAGTTCCTTGGTTACACTTTAAATGTAACTCCATCAATAAGGGATTGGTAATTCATGTTAGATATGATGTAGATAAACATCATTAGTCAAATAACTATCAATGAGCATCTGAAAACTAGTAGTTTGTTTCTATGTCAACAAGTCTCCTTTTGATTCATTGATTCAATTTAGCAATTGACCATAACTTGCCTTCCAGTCTCCTTTTACCTTAAAAAGTGATCTTGGGCTTAAATGTACATTTATTAAATGCACAGTTACTCAGAAAGACTTTTTAAAGTATCAGGGTCTGAATGCTGATGAATTAAATCAGACATTAAAACTAAAACCCATTTGTACAATATGTATATGTGTGTATAACATATATTTTGTATATATAAAATACATGTTTAAAAATACTAATTTCAAGATCTGACTGGTATTTAAAAGTATACTGTCTTAAAGGGCCATTTTGAGTTGTTGCATTTCAGGTAAGATTTTTGGTTTTGATATTATAAATTAATTTTAGTTAGCTTAGAGAAAAATCTCTGAATGTGATAGCTATTTGACACTAAACCTTTGCCTTTTTCAGGAAAAGTGACCTTCATGTAGTGACTCCTTGATTTAAAAAAAATTTTTTTTAGTTTTTTGTTTTTTTGTGTATGAGTGTATTGAGTGTATTACCTGCATGTATGTAAGTGCACCTGTGTCATACACTGCCCAAAGAAGTCAGGAGAGGGTGTCATATACTCTTAGAACTGAGTTATGGACAGTTATTAGTTTTCCACATGGATGCTGGGAAATGAGCCTGGTGCTCTGCAAGAGCAGCCAGTGCACTTAACTGCTGCCTCCTTCATTTTTCAATGATGTCCCTGTGTATGGAATGAAAATTTCTGTATGGGAGAAGAAATGAAAGAATCATTTGTTGACCAGAAGAATTGACTGGGACAGAGGCTGATTATCTGGTCTCTAAATTATTTCTGTCCCTCTCCTGGGCACACAACCAGATGAACTATGAGATCTGAATTCCTACCAAGAGATGGGTGAGACAAAGGATTTCAACTACAGCGTTTTTCCATTTTTTTTTTTTTTTTTCTTGCTTTTAGTCTCCAGTGCTTGTTGGAAATTTTTTTTTTTTGCTTGCTTAGTAGAGACTACTGCATGAGATTAGAGAAGAGGAGATACATGAGGTGTAGGAAGCCAAATGTACATTATGTATTATTCCAGCATGGCTACCTCTAGGGAGCACCCTCACTGAAAGACTCACTCTGAGGTATTGTATAAACAGCAGATATTTTTTTTTGTCACAACCACTAGAATTGGGAGGATTCTTGTTTTAATGATTAGACTACCTTCTAATAGGGAAGTGAAAATATCAGAAAATAAGTTCAATAATCAGGTCTCAGATGCACAAGAATTCAGGTCAGATGTGAGACTCACAGCAGGAAGCACTGACTGCTCTTGCCACCCCCCTTCCAAGCCCTGCGCAAGCATTTTCTGTGACTGAGCTCTGTGTTACTGCATTTTGCACTGCTGAATGGTTCAGTGTGGATCAGCCTTCCAATTCTAGATGAGTTAGTTGTGATCAGTGGAAGAGGACCATCCTGGGAATGGCAATAGATTCTCCACAAGAATATTTCATATGTCAGCACTCAATGTTCTCATTCCACACCCCATGCTTTATTTTCTTGTATGCCAATCTCTGCTGTTATTATTTTTACAGTGTTTTTGTATAAACTCCTTCAACACATATATGAATTTAGTAAACAAAAAATAAATGTATAAATAATAAATAGATCAAGGATGCTGATTTTTTTTAACTCTTTTAAAATTAGCAAAGGCATTTATTTCTCCTCAGGCCTTTGACATCTTTGAGTCTCTTCAGACACTTCAAAGGATTCTAAAAGTGGTTCACCGATCTCATTTGCACATTCTCCCTGTATTGTGAGATACAATTATCCTCTCACCATGAGAATGCAATTCATTTACAAGGCTGAGTATTTTCATCAATCTCCTCTCTCATATTGAATTTCATTTCATTCTTACCATGTGCAATGTCCTCCTTCTTGAAAGAGAAGACAGCTGGATGACCAAGAAAATGTGCCTTCTTTTTCCAGTCAATGGGATACTGTAGCCTGCAGAAACATGTGTCTTTCTGGTTCTTTCTTTCCCCTCAGCTGACTTTAACAAAAAAGGATGGGGGCATTACGGTTCAAGGTATCATTTTAAAGCATCATCTGTGAGAAGCTTGATTAACGATATTAAATTTATTCTTATTTGATGCTTTCTTACTCATCTTAGCGCATGTTCAACACATTTATATTTGAATATTAAAATGGGGCCTCTGTAGAGTATACAATATTCTCCAGGCATTCTTTAGGCATTCTTTCTTTCTCAATGGGATTATCTATAATTGAAAAGATAAAAATTATATTTCTGAGAATCCCTGAGCCACCATTTATGGAAGAATCTCATATCATGAAATCAATATCATACCTTTCCTAAATGTTTGGATTCCTGCCTTCAAGGATACATGTTGCCACTTCTCAGTTATTATAAAACCTAAAATAAACTGTTTTCTTTGTCCTTGTATCATTTTAGCAATAAGACTGAATAGTGCTATATGAAGGCCAGCTTACTTCAAAAGAAGTGACTGACAGCACATTTCAGGTTCTGTCCTTGTGTTCTGTCATGGAAACACAACTGTTAATAAATGCTCACTCACTAGGCTAGCTGAATAGCTAGCTTAGTACATGGGAAAATAAAACAGAAACTTAGAATAACAACCTAAGAATTCATGGCTCATAAACAAATATCAATCAAGGCACATGGATACTTGCAATCTGTAGCCCAGTATTAGTGAAAAGTCAAACTGTAATCTAAATTTGTGAAACTCAGAAAATGAAAGCAACTTAAATGATTAGGATCATCATTCTATGAAGAACACAAGCACAACCTCACAAGAGAAAAAATGTAAATATTTTTCAGTTATTTTTGTGAGATTTGTTAGTTTCACAGTCACATTTTACTCTCCTTTTCAGTTGTTTATTGAAAAAGTAATTTTAAAAGACTTAACTGTTTTTATGAGGCTACAGTTGTATATAATTTTAAATTATTATCTAAATGCCCTGAATTTGTTGAAGCAGATACCTGTTTTTTAATATTTTATTTATTATTTTTATTTTTTATGTGGATGCATGTAATTGCCTGCATGCAAGTAAGTGCACCCGTGTCGTTCAATGCCTGAGGTGGACAAAAGAGGCTGTCAGATCCCCTGGAACTGGAGTTGTTAGCTGCCACGTGGATGCTGGGATTTGAACACGGGTCTTCTGCAAGAACAGTCAGTATTCTTATCTGCTGAGCCATCTCTCCAGCCTGCAGATACCTGTTTTGAAGAGACTTGGAGACAATATTTTCAAGGATCACTGAGAATATTTTCCTGCTATAAAATATAAATATAATGGTGTACTTACACGTGAGAGTTCACTGAAGTAGTTAGGATCTTCAGCAAAAGATAACACCAAAAGATAGAAACAGAGGGAGAACTCCCAATCTCCTTCTATGAAGCCATTGTCACTCGAATATCCAAATCAGGTAAAGATGCAATGACAACAGCAACAAAACTGTAGACCCATACCCTTAATGAATATAGATGCAAAGATACTCAACAAAATACTTGCAAAGTGCATACATACACACATAAAAAGATCATTCACCATGACCAAGTTGGCTTTATTCCAGAGATGCAGGGATTGTTCAACATTCATAAGTCAATAAATATAATAAAACATATAAACAGACTTAAAGACAAAAACCACATGGTCATCTCAATAGATGCAGAAAAGGCCTTAGACAAAATCCAACATACATTCATGTTAAAAGTCCTAGGAGGAGTTGCTCTGAAGGGAACACACCTCAACATAATTAAAGCTATGTACAACAAAGCCATTGCCAACATCATCCTAAATGGAGAAAAACTGGAAGCATTCCCATTAAAATCAGAAACCAGACAGTTGTCCATTTTCTACACTCCTTTGCAATATAGTGCTTAAAACCCTTGCTAGAGCAGTAAAACAAGAGAAGGAAATTAAAGGAGTACTAATTGGAAAAGAAGAGGTCAAATTATCCCTATTTACAGATGATATGATATTATACATATGAGATCCCAAAAATTCCACTAGAAAACTGTTAGAATTGATTAATGCTTTCAGCAAAGTGGCAGGATAAAAAATCAACTTACAAAAATTAATAGCCTTTCTATATACCAATAAGAAACAACCAGAAAAAGCAATAGAGGAAACCCTTCCATTCTCAATAGCCTCAACAAATATTTAGGAATAAACCTAACTAATGAAATTAATGATCTCTATAATGAAAATTTCAAAACTCTAAAGAAAGTGATAGAAGAAGATACTAGGAAATTGTGGTTGCCAGCTGTGGTTGCTCTCCTCCAGCTATGGCCACTCTCCTGCTCTCTCAGTTCTTCCTATCAGTCATCTGGTCCAGACCTCAGGGCTGAGGAGGAGTCTGCACCAGTGTCACCACATTCAGATACAGGAGACCAGGTTCAGTGACACAGATCTGCTTTATTGCAGGAAAGTACGGGCTTATATGGGGTAATAGTCCAATCACAACACAGCACATGGGATCCCTTATTAGCATGGCAAACTAGTATCCTACTATAATCGAGTGGGCCAGATGCCTTATTAGCATGATAGTTTTCAGTTTTTCTAAGTTTCGGATTCCTGGAAACCATGTGACTTACATAGTTTTCTCTCTGATAAGAAACAGGAAGCAATGCATCATTCCAGCATGATAGGTATGTAAGGCAAAAGGTAAAATCAGTCACAAGATTTTCCACAGCATCTCCCCCTATTTTTTCATTTTTAAGAGTGAGGCACAGTTCAGAATATATAGCATACTGATATCAGTCCAGGGGCTGTATGTGGCAGATTTTTCTGTTGTGCATCAAGGCAAGGTAAAATGGCTTGGGAGGCAAGGGATTGATCCCTTCTTGCGGGCCCTATGCTTCAAGATGGTGAGTTCTCTCAAGAGCAGGTTGGGCCAACTCCATGCCAACCAGTGGGAGTCAAGGTTCTTTGCCTCGGCATTGTTGTCCCCATCTCAAGGGTCACCAAGCATTATGGATTATGCCTGGCTTAGATTATCCCATATTTTGGGATCTTACCCATCATTGACTACCAGCCTTTGAAGGGTGAGTTCCTTGGTATGGTCTGGCAGAGGGAGAGGCAGTGTATCAAGCTTTGGCCCATGCAAAGGCCTCTTAAGGGGCTAAGAATTCAATAAAAGTTGATGGAGCAGGGTCAACCCATCTGGGGTAACAATAGGGATTAGGGAGTGGCAAGTTCCAGGCATCGGTCTCACAGTCTGCCAATGGGAGTATATATCGCAAGGCATTTCCTGTGGCTCTGGCAGTTGGGCCGTTGTCTCAGGTCCATTGCATGGTTGTTCCATAAGACTTTACACCTATGCTCAAGCCTATTTTTCATAACTATTATTATAGGTTAGTAAGGGCAAGGGACAGTGGGTCCTTGTTTGCAGAGACATGCGTGGCAAGATCTGGAGGCAGCACAACAGTTAACTGAACCAGAGAAATACAAGTTTTAACAAAATTATCAAGACCCTTAACAATGCAGGGTCCAAAAATCAGGAGTTAGCAGTAATGATGGCACACATAATAAGGAACACAGACAAACGTTTTCCTCTAGATTGAGGACTTAGCTTGGCTAATGTCTGTTTGCAGAGAGAGATGTTTGAGGTCTCCCCAGGTTGGTGGCTTTCGTGGTCTGAGACATTGAATTGGTCTCTGGGTGGTTGAGAGGTGCACTGCTTCCTCCAGGGTCAGGGCTGCCGTCTCCGGGGTCTGTGGTTGTGGAGGGAGGTTTTCCATTGCAGGCAATTCTGATGTTCTGGGCTGGGATCCAAATGGGGGCTCAGACATTATCTGGAAAGCCACAAGCATAGCCTCACCTTTGTGTTAATAATAGGTGTGGACCTTTCCATTCACTTGTGAGAGGGTCCTTCCATCTCACCATGGGGGCAGGAGTGGGCTGAGTGAACAACCCCCAATACTTTATTGCTGGGGGGAGGCCATTGGAGTCAAAGTTTAGAAAATTTAATACAAATAGAGCTTGTTGTATAACAAAATTGGGGTCCTTATAGTGGGGGCCTTTATCATTGTCTTCCCCTATTTTCTGTATTTGTTTAATGAATGTGTGGTGGGAATGTTCAACTATCCCTTGACCCTGAGGATTGTAAGGGATACCAGTTATATGCCTAATATTCCAGTCAGAGCAAAAATGGCTGAAGGTAGCAGAAACATAACAAGGACCATTATCTGTTTTTAGTTGCCAAGGAACTCCCATAAGGACCATGGCATATTTGACAGTCCTTATGGCATGAGAAGCCACCTCACCAGAGCAAGCCAATGCAAAATGGACATTGGAATAAGTGTCAATAATATGGTGGCTATGCTTTAGCTTGCCAAAAGGAGAAAAATGAATGATGTCCATTTGCCATATCTTGTTGGGGCCAAGGCCTCTAGGGAGAGTTCTGGTGGGTTGTAATGGTCCCAGAGGTAGAAGAGGGGCACAAGAGGAGCAGGCATGGACCAAATGCTTGCAGCTCTGAATTGGTAGAGTGGGTAGAAGCCTATGTATAGCTTGGGGAGAAAGATGAAATTGGGCGTGTAAGTCTCTAGCTTCCTGAATTATGGTGGAGTCCAGGGTGGTGCTCAGGACCAGTTTGTCAATGGCAGAATTGACCTCTCCCAGAATCCCTGGGAGATTGGAATGAGAGCGCAAGTGTTGAATATACCAAGGGGCAGAGTGGTGCTCGAGTAATAGTTGTAATGAGGAGAGCAAGAAATGAAGGGGACTCTGGAGGGGCCGGAAAGCTGCAAAGGCCAGATATTGTAGAGCCTGAACTACATAAGCACTGTCAGAAAAAATATTACAGGGAGTTGTAGGGAGATCCTGAAAGACCTGTAAAATGGCTGAGAGCTCTCCAAGCTGTACAGATCCCTGGAATGGGAAAAGCTTATGTGAGGAGAGTTGTCCTTCCCAGTAAATTACATAACCAAATTTGCATTTACTGGAATCAGTAAAGATTAGAGGAGCCTTAGGAAGAGGGTTTCACTTTGGGAATGCCTGGGGAAATAGGGACAGGGGAATCTGTCTTAATCCTTGAAGGAGTTTATGTTTAGGATAATGATTGTCATATTTCCCCTGATAGACTAGTAGGAGAGTTTGGAAGCCAGGGTTGTCAAGGAACAATGACTGGAGCATGTGAAGTGGAAGGGGAAAAACCAAGAATTTGGGTTCATGGCCATACAGAAGGCGGGAGGTGTGGAAAAGTTTAAGGGCTAGTATAGCCCATGCCTCAATAGCCGGGGTGACCTTGTGAAGTTGACTCCATGAAGAGTGGACCCATATCAGGGGGCCTTTGGTCTTCCAGAACACTCCCAAAGGGGTGTTTTTAGTAGGAATAACTAGTGCTAGGATGGGCAACTTTGTCTGTATCCTATTTACAAATGCTTGGGCAGGTGAGAATTGATCATTGTGACAACACATTCTACCTCTGGGGAGACCTTGCGGGGAATGGAGACCATATCAGTATGCCACAAGAGATCAAAGAGTGGTGTAAGCTCTTCTGTGGACATGGGTAAGAAGCACCATATCCAACTGATATTGCCACAGAGGGTCTGTGCCTCTGAAAGGGTAACCTCATCTGGTAAGGTAAGAACAAGAGCTATGGGCTGGATGACATCTTGAATAGAGTGGCCCCAAAAGATATAAAGGGCATGTAACTGTATTTTATCTACTGCAATAGTAAGACCTAATGCCTGGAGGTTTGTTTTGAGTTTTTGAAAAGATCCTTGAAAGATCTTAGGATCCTTATGGGTGATAAGAATGTCATCCATATATTGTAAAATATAAACCTCAACAAAGGTCTGCAGGCATGGGCCACATAATATTGGCAGATAGTAGGACTGTTTTTCATGCACTGAGGCAAAACCTTCCATTGATAGCATTGAACTGGAAGGTTATGGTCAGTGGCAGGTATAGAGAAGGCAAAATAGGGCTTATCATCATCATGAAGAGGAATAGAGAAGAAACAGTCCTTAATATCTATTATAATAATTGTGCATTTTTTGAGACTACCAGTAGGGGAGGCAGTCCCAGTTGAAGGGTCCCTAAAGGCTTCATATGCTCATTAAGAGCCCTTAAATCATGTAAAAGTCTCCATTTTCCTGATTTCTTTTGTATTACAAAAATGGGAGAATTGTGAGGACTAAGGGAGGGCTCGATATGACCCAAGGATAATTGTTCCTGGACCAAAGAGATCAAGTGAGTTAATTTATGTAAAGGAAGAGGCCACTTCTCCACCCATATGAGAGCTTTAGTGTCCCACGTTAGTTTGATGGGGGGAGGCGGCTTGGACAGCGGAGCAGTGACTGATGGAATTGGGGGTGAGGGTGGGGGGCATTACCTAACCGCTGGTCTACAATGCAGTCATCATAAAAGGCTTTGTCATCTGTAGTAAAAACAGCTTCCATGTCATGAAGGATATCTCTCCCCCACAAATTATGGGGAAGCCCTGCAGCTAAGAGTGGTCTAACAGCTCCTGTGTTGCTGCTCAGATCAGTCCAGATTACTGGATGTTGGACCTGTTAGGTGTTCTGTAATCCCCCAACTCCTTGTATAGGGGGTCCAGGTTTGCAGTGCCAATGAGACAATGCTCCCTCTTGTCTCATTACAGTAATATCAGCCCCTGTATCAATTAGGCTTTTAAACTTATGGCCATCTAGGAAAAGTTGCATCCTAGGCTTATGCAAATCAATAGGTATTGTCCATTGGACGTGGGGGGTGTGTTCCCTTCCCCTCTTTGGGGCAGGGCTGAGAGATGCTCCCCCGTTGCCCATTTAAAGGCACCTTTTGTATGGGTTTACCATCTGCATCCACCTTAGACCTGGATTCTCTTGCCCAATGAAAGCCTTTGGGGCATCTCGGGCATTTTGAAGTAGAAATCTGGCTCCTTTTGGCCTCTTTCATAATCTTATTAGGAGAAGTACATGACCAATGGCCCTGTGCCCTGCAGGCCCAACATTTGCCTTTGTCCATCTCGGCCTGTGGCTGATGAGCAGCCAGTGCCTCAGCAAGGGTGGTCGCCACATCTTGGCAGGACAGAATCCATTCAGAGACATCCTTGTGTCTAATGGGACCTATGGCAAGGCGACACTCTGTAGAGCAGCCTTCATTTACAAGACCCTTGAGCAAGGCATCGGAAGCTCCCTGATGACTGATCTTTCTATTTATACTTTGTTGGCATCTCTCAACAAAATCAGATAAAGACTTGTCTGGTTTTTGTATCAATTTGGTTAATTCGGTATCACCGCAAGTCAGCATACTTCAAAAGCATGAAGCTTGCAAAGCCATACTTGTTCAAAGTAGCTGGGCAGTCCCTGTGCCTGAGCTTGGTGGGGGCAAGGGTCTCAAAATTGCCATGTCCTACTAGAGCATCAAATCCAGTGTTTTGGACATTGGCATTTCTATTGTGCTCTGCCTATTTTTCACATTCATCTTGGTAAGCAGCTTTCCATTAAAGGAAATCACCTCCCTGTAAGCAGGCATGGGCAATATTCTGCCAATCATAGGGGGTATTGGCCAAACTGATTACATCTAATAACTGACCAAACCAGGGGGAGTGAATACCATCTTCAACTGCTGCCTTACACAGCTTCCTTAAGGTATGAGAATATAGATTCCAGACATTGGGGTTCTGTTGTCCCTGATTGATGGTAATCAGGAAAAACTGTGGAAAATCTCCCATTGTATCATAGAAGAGGGACCTAGGTGGGAGGGGCTTCCAGTCCTCCTCTGGGAGGGAGGAGTAGATGGACTGGGGGGAAACTCCCTTAAAGCCAGTATAAGATGGCAGAGGGTAGCCACTGCTCCGTAATGGCGGAGCAGAGGTGGTCTTAACTTTCTGTTTTTCATCAAGGGAGCTCTCAAACCCCAATTCCTCATTTTTTATATCATCATTAGCAGTCATTGTTTCATCAGAACAAGAATCTGTTAGTTTTGTTTTAACTGGAAATGCTTGGGACAGGCTGTCCCCAGCATCCTGTTGTATTTGCTCATCTATCTCCTTTAATAGGAGATTGTCCTGTTCAGGGGCTTTGGGGGGAACCCCCTGAAGGGAGGCCAGAATGGCTGTCACAGTGGGGTAGAACAGCCCAGAATGTGGGTGTCCCTCCCTGACTTCTCTATGCCGGGCCAAGAATAAAATGCAAACCCATTGCTCAGGATCCCAGCAACAAGAATCTGTAAACCAGGGGGAAAGAGCTAGTACTTCATCTAAAACCTTAGTTACATCCTTTTCTGTTACCCTAATATGCCTATTTCTGAGGAGAGGAACCAGTGCAGCAGTGCAGGGGCCGGCAGCAGCTGGATGACTATTCCCCATACCAGATGTCAGCCACCCTTCAAGATGTACTCAAAGGGACTCAGGAACCATTCAAGGAGATGATCAGCGAAGACAGGAGTGGCACGCCCAACCAAAGATCACAAGCTAGAAGAAAAAGCAGAAGAAAACAAAAGTGTCGAGCAACCACGGGAAGAGCACTGAAAGGGGCATCGGGAGCCCAAGGTGTTACAGCTCAGAGTGTTACAGCTTTGTGGGGAGGGGTCCGAGCCCCACGTTTGGCTGCCAGCTGTGGTCGCTGGCTGTGGCTGCTCTCCTCCAGCTATGGCCACTCTCCTGCTCTCCCAGTTCCTCTGAACAGTCATCTGGTCCAGACCCCAGTGCTGGTGAGGAGTCTGCGCCAGCGTTGCTGCATTCAGACACAGGAGACCAGGTTCAGTGACACAGATCTGCTTTATTGCAGGAAAGTACAGGCTTATATAGGGGTAATAGTCCAATCATAACACAGCATATGGGATCCCTTATTAGCATTGCAGACTAGTATCCTATTACAGTCTAGCAGGCCAGATGCCCTATTAGCATGATAAGTTTCAGTTTCTCTAAGTTTGGGATTCCTGGAAACCATGTGACTTACATAGTTTTCTCTCTGATAAGAAACAGGAATCACTGCATTCCAGCATGATAGGTATGTGAGGCAAAAGGCAAAATCAGTCACAAGATCTTCCACAACAGGAAATGGAAAGACCTATCATGCTCATGGATTGGTAGAATCGATATTGTTAAAATGACCATCTTACCAAAAGCAATTTATAGATTCAATGCAATTCCAATCAAGTACCCATGACATTCTTCACAGAGCTTGACAAAATAATCCTAAAATTTATATAGAAGCACTAAAGAACTCAGCCAAAACAATCTTCAGCAAAAAGAACAATGCTGGGGGGAATCAACATACCAGATCTCAAATTATATTACAGAGCTCTAGTCATAAAAACAGTATGGTACTGTCACAAAAAAGAGACACATAGATCAATGGAACACAATAGAAGACCCAAACATTATCATATAATTTCAGCCTCCTGGTAGTGACAAAGGTGCCAAAAACACACTATGGAGGAAAGAGAACATCTTCATCAAGTGGTGCTGGCAAAACTGGATCTCTAACTACAGAAAAATGAAATTTGACCCTTTTCTTTCACCTTGCACAAAAGCTAACTCCAAATGAATCAAAGCCCTCAATATAAAACCTGAAACTCAGAAACTGCTAGAAGACAACATAGGCAGCACCCTCTAAGATTTAGGCATAGGAAAAGACTTTCTAAACCAGACACCAGCTGCTTAGGCACTAAGGTCAATAAGTGGGACCTCATTAAATTACAAAGTTTCTGTACAGCAAAAGAAACAAACAAGGAAGGAAAGAGAAACCCACTGAATGAGAGAAAATCTCACCAGCTATACATCTGACAGAGGATAAATATCCAGAACATACAAAAAACTCAAAAAAGAAAGAAGAAAAACAACCCAATAAAAAGATAGGCAATAGACCTAAACAGAGCTTTCTCAAGCAAATAAATAAAAATGGCTCAGAAGCACCTTAAAAAGTGCTCAACATCCTTAGTAATTAGAGAAATGCAAATCAAAACCACTTTAAGATTTCATCTTACCCCAGTCAGATTAGCCAAGATCAAGACAATGGAAGACTCCAAGTGCTGGAGACGATGTGGAGAAAGAGGAATGCTCATTCATTGCTGGTGGGAATGCAAACTCATGCAACCACTATGGAAAGCAGTGTGGAGAACCCTCAAAAATCTAAAAATGAACCTATCATATAATCCAGTGATACCACTCCTTGGCATATACCTGAAGAACTCATTGTACTGTAGAGATACCTGTACATCCGTGTTTGTTGCTGCTGTCTTCACAATAGCTAAGAAATGGAAACAACCTAAATGTCCCTCAACTGATAATTGTTTGACGAACATGTGGTACATCTACACAATGAAGTTCTGGTCAGCAATAAGAAAAGATGAAATTATGAAATTTGTGGGTAAATGGATAGAGCCAGAGAGTATTATACCAAGTGAAGTAACACAAACACAGAAAAGCAAGTGATGTATGTTTTCCCTCATTTGTGGATTGTAGCACCAAGCCCTTATATATGAGTATATAAATTCTGAGGTAACACCAGGAGCCAGGTGCAGGCAAAAGATACATGAAGGTAAAGAAAAAGAAACAATCTGAAAGGGGACAGTAGGGAACAGATGCTACCTGAGGGAGGTGGAAGAATTGTGAGTAATTGGCAGGGAGGAGAGGAGGAAGAGACATGCAAGGGGCCATAGTGTGGGGGAGGGATAGAAGTCAGGAACAGAAAGATGGTGAGAGTCTGGAGGTATTGCTAGGAGGGAAGGAATAATAGGGGCACTGTGACTAGGGAGGAAGGCCAGATAGGAGAAAAAATAGTAGAGAAGAGTGAATCTCAGGGAGCTGGGAAACCTACAGGGGGAAATAATGCCCTAGAAACCTTAAGAGAAATGCACATAGAGTGTCTGAACATTAATGCATATGTATACCTAGGAGCTGCTTGGTAGGGAGCACAGTGCAAGATAGAAGAGATCTCCCTTAGAGTGAAAAACATGTCATAAAGCACTCATCAAAGAAACTTCTTTTTGCAACAGATGGAGACCACCACAGAGTTGCACATCTGGTCAGGCATAGAGAACATACACCTGGGAGATGTGTAGTACTAGCTGAACAACTGCAGTCGAATGCCTACAAATAATGCTCATGAAAGAAAGTGGAATAAGGGGTAGAGAGAAGGCTAACACACCCCTCAACTCTCATCAGCGAGGCTTCCATGTACATCAGAGTACTGTTGTACACACTCTGGCCAAGCTTTGGAGAATAAAAGACTTCAGAGTGTAGGATAGGATTCCTATATGGATCCTCACCCACCCATAGCTCAGGGATCTTTGCAGAAGAGAAAGCAGAAAGATTTTAAGAGTCATGGCTGATTCATGAGTATGTGAGGTGGAAGCTTCCAGGCCAATGGAGGCTTGCTTATGTGTGCCTGCAGCAATGGTGACATCCAATATGGGACCCATGTCAACTCAACTAAAAAAGGGCCCAAAGGGGAGGTGAGAAATAGGTGGCAGGTCAGCACTAGATCAAGAACTATTTGAGACTGGTTGCTGCTGGATGAGGGGGGAGTATGACTTACATAGAACCACTGGACAGGCTGACTAGACTTATTTACACTGAAGAACATTTGGATACAAACACCTGAATGAATAGGACTCAGCATCTATGGCAGAGTGCACTGGGTTCGGTGGGTGGGTGGGGCATGGAAGAAGGAGGGGGTCTGGATGTGAGTGGGAAACAGTATAATGAAATTTTAAAAGCTCACAAAAAATTTTTTAAAGAGGAAAAATATGTAGATTGATAAATTTAAAAAATAATGTTTAAATTTTCAACACTAAGATTGTCTAACCCCAGTAAAATTTTGTAACAAAATTGACATTTCAGAGTTCATGTAATCGATGTTAAATTACAAAAAGGAAAGAAAATACCCACTTTCACTTTAAGAAAAAAGGATGTATGCCTCATAAAAGTATGCTGCTGCTACTGGACTCAAGGATATACCTACCCTTACCAATCAGATAGATTGTATGTTCATTGGGTTAAGTCTCTTCCTAGCTCTTGGTTCTTGCACCAATACTTAGAAATGAGTAGCCTGCACTTTTTCGTTGTCCTAGCCTGATTTAGTGTTCTTACATTTCCTATATCAAGGGCGAAAGGTGGAGTTTCTTTTATTGATTTATTTGTGTTTTGTTTTGTAAAAGTCTGTGCAAGTAACCCTCCAGAAATATCTCTGAGAAACACAGGATATGTATAGTAAGAACTGAAATGTGTAAGCCAACAGTTTTATTTGATAATAAATTCAATCATATGGTATAATTGCAATATGGCACACACACACACACACACACACACACACACACAAAGACACTCCTTACATGTAAAACTACAATCCCCTGGCTACAGAGCTGTCTCAGCAGTTAAAAGCACTAGCTGTTCTTGCAGAGAGCCTGGGTTCAGTTTCCAGCACCCACATGGCAGCTAACAACCATCTATAACTGTAGTTCCAAGGGATCCAATGCCTTCTTCTGGCCTTTCTGGGCTTTGCACATATGTGGTACACTTACATTCATACACATAAAAAATAAAAATAAATAAAATAAAAATGTAATCCCATTTCATTTTTTGATTACATATTTTAGATTGTTATTAGATATGCTAGCTCATCCATCAGATTAGAATTTCTGTGTTTACAGCTGGATGTGGTGGCCCACGCCTTTAATCCCAGTAATTGGGATTGGAAAGCAGAGTCAGGCAGATCTCTGTGAGTTCAAGGCCATCCTGGTCTACATAGTGAGTTCCAGGCCAGCTGGGGCTACTGGGAGACTGTATCTCAAAAAGACCAAAAAAAAAAAATTAAAATAAATAAATAAAATTTAAAAATAAAAAGAATTTCTATATTTACTTTGCTATTAAAAACTAAATTTCTCTTTTTAGTCCACTAAGCAATTGACTACTGTTACCTGCAAAATGCTAGTTTTTAATCCAAACCTTATTTCAGTAATATTTGTTCATAAGTCCCTAAGTATATTCAATATAAAAACATTCTTGCAGAGTTACTAAGGCAAACTGATCTGTTTATAGTGTTCCACAACACTTGAGATAAAATGATCTGTTGTTGTGTTAGTGTGTGTTAACTTATTCACAAAAATAATAGTATGCTGTGTTCACATTTTTTGTGGTTCCATTCACCCTGTAAATTACACTTTAATGTAAATTAATACTAACTGACTTGGGGTAGCACTATTCTTTTTCTCGAGGTTTCATTTGGCTCAGTTTTAGAAAACAAGAGGCTGCACAGTACATGTCCTTGGATAGGATTCGTATATTAAATCTCAGGGACCATTGCAGAAAAGAGGGCAGAAATATTGTAAGAGCCATGGTTGGTGCATGAACATAAGGAAACAGAGGCATTCAGGCCACAGGGAACATGCTCATATGAACTTGTAACAATGGTGACAGCATGCGCAAGTCCGATGTTGACAAAATCAGACCCAACGTAGAATGAGGGAAATGGGCAGCAGACCCCAGCCCTAGCTGAAGAACTATTGGCAACTGATTACTGTTAGGTGAGGGAGAGAAGATCTTCTTTAAGGGGGTAACTCTAGATAGGCTAACTAGACTCCAGTGAATGAACTTTCACCAAGGGACTTCTGGGTACAAATGTTTGACTAGATAGAACTTAATATACATGACAGAATGCATAAAATCCAGTGTGTATGTATGTGTGGGGGCTCTGGAAAAATTCAGATGGGAGAGATGTTCTAAATTTGATTAAGACCTATTATATGAAAAGCACAAAAACTCAATAAAAACATTTTTTTAAAGATTGATTTTTCAGCAAGGCATATTAAATTTTTGCTAGAGATTAAGCTTTATCAGCTAAGTCAACTTGTAGGAGTTCAAAATAACTTCTTAATTTTGTCAAGTAAATAAGACAGCCAAGGATATATGTATCCATTTCTGTATACATGCTCATCTACATGTTGATAAGTCAACTTGCATAGACACAGAATATTCAAACTTTCATGCAGGTGTGTATATTCTTAAGATACTGTTTTCTGTTCTAAATTGGTCTTTTTAAAAATTCATATTTATTGCTCTTGGATTTTATTCCATTCCAATTCGCAGTAAAATTATGAGATTCTATTTAGCCCAGTAAACCTATGCTTTCAATTTTACATTGTCTCTGACACTGCATGACAAAGCTGTTAGTATTCCTAGTCTCTGACACAGCATATCAAAGCCGTCAGGTGTTCTGGTCTCAATATAACTTCATGCAAACATATTTTGATAGCCTGCATTCACATCAGAAGAAATCAAAGTCTTAGTAGATGAATAATCCTAAAATAGAGAAGAAAAAATTACCTGTATCTGTTGTAATGACTCTTCTTTTCCTCCTGCACCCCTCCATTTAATCAATGTTTAGTTATTTATTAGGAGTTAAAGAATAGATGCTACTGTGTCCACAACCCACTCATCAGGAAGAAATGCAAACATATCAGCAAGCCTCACAAAATACGATAAATGACTGAAGTTGGGGTACTAATAGAATAGAGCTCTAATCACACAGACAAGTCAGGATTGCTTTCCAGTCTCTACTGCATGGGCAAAGTCTTGAACAATGAATAATAGTGTGGAAGGTGGGATGGAAATTTATAACACATCATTTACATAATTCTCTCTGCTTCTTTAAACTGTTAAGCATGGAAATAGTTTTTTTTTACATTTTTGACTTTTAATAGTTGCTTTGCCTTTTTTTGAGAAGCAGTTTTTTTCTGTTGAATTTTTGTGATTTTTGTACAATGGAGTTTGGTGGTATTTAGATCCACTACCCGCTTCACTTGCCCAATTTAATGAACTCTCTTGTACATATGATACAGCCTTTAGAGCTTAATTTGTGCCCCCAAATGTCCTTCAGTGTGGGTCCATTCACTGGGCCCACCAAGAGTTCCATCCTTGTAAGATACTGTCTTTCCCTCTCCCAGAAGCTGTCAATTACCAAAAGTTCCTTAGACTGAGTTGTGATTTCTTACATACTTCCCCTTTTTTTTATGCTGGGATTTTTATGATTTGAGCTTACATAAGACTTCATGCTGTCACCACTGCTGTGAGTTCATATGAATAAATGACCAGCTCTCCAGAAGACTGTTTGCTTGTATTCATCCATTCACCCCCTCTGGCTCTTACAATCTTTCCACCTCTTCTTCTGCAATGATCCCTGAGCCTTGGGAGGCAGAATTTTAAAATTTGTGCCCTATTCAAGGATAAGCATTCTGTGGCCTCCAGTTCACTGCACTTGGCCAATTGTCAGTTTCTGTGTTAATCACCACCTGCTGCATAAGGAAACTTCTCTGGTGAGAGTTAAGAGACGCATTCATCCTAAGTACTAGGGTTTAATGTCTCACAGACATTAAACTGCATTTGACCAGTTCTGGAATTCTGTAGTAGTTTCCATCTCTTGCAAAGGAAAACTTCTTTGAAGAGGGATGACAGATACACTTGTCTGTAAATATGAGGATACTTATTTAGGAAAAAAGTAAGAAATTATGTTGGTGTAGGTATGTGGCAAAAGTAGGTTCTGTCCAGGATTTATGACCTCTCCAGCCATATGTATTTGGCTCTATTTACAGTACCGCACATAGTTCCCTCCAATTGACTGGGCCTTAATTCCAATTAGATAGCTGTTGATTACCTCCAAGATAAGTGCCAAGATAAGTGCCACTATTACACCAATATCAATAGTTTGCTGGGCCAGTCATTGTTGTTTATTAGGCTTTACAGCTGGATAGGGCCATTGATTGGTTTTCTCCCTTCGCAACTTGTATAGTATCCTCTGATCCTGTGAGAGCCGGTCTTCAGGGAGAAGACTTCCTGGTCAGTTCCATCTCCATTGCTTCAAGCCCTGGGTCCAAAGTGTAGCCTGTCTTCAGCAATAGCATAATAATCTCGAAGACTATAGAAATAGCTTGTGTTATTTTGGGAGTCTCTTGGACTACCAGGAGAAACAACTCAAAAGAAGGTTTCTCCTGTCTGTTACCATGCCTTTTGTTACATAGCTTTCAGCTATATGTATGTACTTGTATATTTATTGTAAATGTATTTTAAAGTAGGGTTTTGAACTAATACAATTTATACTGGTATCACCTACCATCTAAGCATTATTTACCTCTCCTCTCACTCCCCTGTATAACCCTCTGCATCCCAATTGGCTAGTTCCTCCAAGGGGTGGGGTCTGCCATGGAGTGTGGACTACTGAGGGACTGCTGGGGGCCATCTGGGAACAGAAGCCGTGAGCAATGGGGAAGTTGCGAACCATGGGGAAGCCGCAAACAGTGGAGAAGTGCAAGAGCCATGGGAACGTGCAGCCACGTGCAGCAGCTCAAGGACAGAATGACCTGACACTTCTGGACCCTGGGTGAGATCACTGGCCCCTGAGGCATGAGCGAATGCTAGCACTGATTATGGTAGTCATGGCATGGTCTGATATGGCAGGCTCTGAGCTGAACCACCAGAGACGTGGGGCTAGGCACTGGGTACTCATTCCTTTGTAAGTTAATAAATGCACATAAAATATATTATATGGTTTGTCTGACTGTGCAGGAGACCCAGAGGGAATTTGGATGAAAAAATTGGCATAGCCTGGCATGATATGATGAAACTGAGAATGAGTTTTGGAAGAGTGCTGATGGTGGTACTGATGTGGTTGTTACAATGGGTTACTAAAAAGAGGCCAGCCATGCAGAAGTGTGGGCCATAGCTATATTGTAAATGTGGGGATATGTTGCGGGTATGTCACAATTTATTAAAAGTTACCCAAAGGCTAGAAAATCTTTTACCTTCTGTAGACCCAAATGCTCTTGGAGAGAGAGAGTGGTCACTTTGCATCATAAAAGATGTGTCCCAGGCAGGGAAAGATAAAAAGGCTGAACTGGCAGACCCAGTTGCAGAGCTGGAGAGAGAAAAAAGGCAGGACACTTTGACTTGTGTAAAGTCCAGGGACTCAGAGGAAAAGACAAATAATAGTAAAAAGAAAAAAAAAAAAAAAAAAAAAGCTAACTGTGCTGTAGCTAGGAAATATTCCATGCTAAAACTGTTAAAACTAGGAAAAGCCCCTGGCCACGCAGCTTGTGAGAGTATGGGACATGGGAGCAAATGACGTCAATCTAAGTCCTTCAGAAGCTTCACAGCTGAGTTATAGAATCACCCATCTGTCCTGCGGGGAGCAGTCCTTAATGGGGTGGCTTGTTGAAGGCATTAAAGATACATGGTTGTCACCAAGGGAGACTAACATGATTAGTAGGGGCTGGAGGACTATAAAGGAGGGGCAGGCATTCCTCAGAGAACAATATATGATGAGAAAGCAATATATGATGCCCAGTTCACTGGGCCAGATAAGACTGAGTTCACCAAAGGTATGAAAGAAAGCCTAATTCAACTGGGACCTCAAGAATGGTTTGGGACTTTAATGGTTTTACTAAGCCCTTTGGTGGGACAGGATCTTTCTAAAGTGAGAGGCTTTGGCAAATCTAAATGATTCTGACCAGCATGTAAAACATGTCTGTGAAATAACAGAACACCCTACAAGAGATATAAAAAAAAGACCAGACAGAGGAAATGGTCCATTTGAGTTACTCGAAGACAAACATGGCAAGACTTATGTCAAGCCCAAATCCCCAGAGGAAAATTGATAGAAAACCAAATTCAGTACTAAGGCATTTCTGGAAGGCTTTACAACCAGAAGAACAGTTTACAAAGGACATTTGAAGGATAACAACTGTACAAGGGGTGATTAAGAATCCCAAGGATTAAATAAGATGCATTTCTCTTCTAATAAATGCTATACAAGGGGTGGAAGCAGGTTTTACCACAAGTTCTCCCCAGCAACCTGGTGTGGTCAATGGGAAGATGACAGATGTGGTACAGTCAGGAGGCAGATTCAGAGCCTGTCTGACTCAGGGAACCAACAAGTGCAGGGGGGACAGAAGCCCCCTGCTTCCTTAGCCCAGTGCAGGTCAGGCAACTGGAGCCAACACCTGTAAGTGTATCAAGAACAAAAGAATCCAAAGGGATAACTAAAAATGGTAAAAAGCTAACCAAATTAATGCCTCATACCCATACTATGGTACCTAACAAGGATCTACGGAAAAAACAGTTAATACGAATGGACAAAACCTTTCCATGGTTTATGAGACCTTGTCTATGAGTGATTTAATATATAATGTTAATGTTCCTTCAAATGTTTTACAGATGTGAAACCCATTTGAAGGATACCTGGAGAAAAATGGTCAGCTATAGCTGTAAGATTCTTGGGAGTTTTATATAGGTTGGGTAAGATGAGGATAGAGACTCCCAAACTATACAACTGTTAAGAAAATCTACAGTACCAGGGGTGGGTTGCCCCCTCATTGAGCTGTTGGTCAGAGAGAGATCCTAGAGGTCCTCCAATTCACCAAGGCAATTGCCATTAATGTCATTTGTACACTAGAAAGGTCGGTAAGGCCATGTTGCTGAAGACACTGCATGTTGTGAATGTGGGAAAAGAAGAAGAGATGGAACTGAGACTAAGCCAAAAACTCCATGCCACTGGATGGATGACATTCATATTGCCAGGAGGCTCTATGTGGATGGTTGGGGAAGAAAGGATCCCCTATAATTCTACTCAATGCTGTAACCCGTGTGCTGCACACTATGGACATGCCAAGCAATACCTGTAAGTGCAATAATGGCCCAACCAACATACATACAACTGACAAATTTCTAATTGGATAAGGCCTACTCTTAGGGGTGGAACACACATCTGGTGCTGTAGACCAGGCCAACGCCTTGTGTCAAGAAAGGCTACAGGCCCTAGTGGAGAAGCCATCATGAGTACACTGTTTAATGAATATAGTACACCTATTGGGATATCTTCTAGGCATCTCTATTTACATTCATGTTTGTATTTACTTCCCTCCATTTATAGTAGAAGAAACACCACTGAGATAGATCAGGAGCCACAGCCTAAAGATGACTAATGGGGAGGCCCAAGAAGCCACTATCTCACCATGATACAAGAGAGCTCGCCCTACATCTGTCACCCCCTCCAAGGCTCAGGTACCTTAGCGGAAGATGGATGGAAAAATTGTAAGAGAGGAGGAATGGGGTGGGGTGTCTCCCAATTGGCTAGTTCCTCCAAGGGGTGGGGCCTGCCATGGAGTGTGGGCTAATGGGGGACTGCTGGGAGCCATGTGGGAACAGAAGCCCCAAGCCATGGGGAAGCCACAAGCCTTGGGGAAGCGCAAGAGCCATGGGAATGCACAGCCACATGCAACAGCTCAAGGACATAATGGCCTGACACTTATGGACCTGGGGTGAGATCGCTGGCCCCTGAGGCATGAGCGAATCCTAGCAGTGATTATGGTAGTTGTGGCATGGCGTGATATGGCAGGCTCTGAGCTGCACCACTAGAGGTGTGGGGTTAGACACTGGGTACTCATTCCTTTGTAAGTTAATAAATGCACATAAAATATACTATATGGTTTGTCTGACTGTGCAGGAGACCCAGAGGGAATTCGGTCAACACCCTCCCTACTCCTTCCCCAAGTAAAGTAATGCCCTTTCTCCATTTCCTCCCAAGCTCTTTCTTCCCTTTTATCCCCAAGGTACATTTCCATTTTTATGGTTCCTCTAGTTACATCAGCATATACATATATATATACTCTCACATTTAGGATTTGCAACGCAGATCCACAAATGAGAGAACATATGTCCTTTGTTTTTCTGAGTCTGGGTTACTTCACTTAGTATAACAATTTCTAGGTTTATTCATTTATCTGAAAATCTCATGATTTCATCTTTCTTTATTGCTGAGTAAAATTCCATTGTATAAATGTACCATTTCTAGTTCTTAGCTTTGTCAAAAGAGCAATATCAAATATGGCTGTGAAAATAACTCTGCAGTAGGATGAGTCCCTTGGTTATATGCCAAGAAGATGCATGACTGGGCCATTTGGAAAATATATTTTTAGTTTTTTAAGAGGTCTCCCTATGGGGGCCTGGAGAGATGACTCAGCAGAGGATGGGGTTTGATTCCCAGTCCCCACATGATGGCTAACAACTATCCATAACAACTACAGTTCCAGGGGATCTGATGCCTTCTTCTCACTTCTGCAGGCATTTTATGATGGGATGCGCTTACACACATGCAGGCAGTTCACTCATAGACAAAATAATAAATAAATAATAAATAAATAAATAATAAATAAATAAATAGTTCTCCACAGTGGTTTCACTAGTTTGCAATCCCACCAATACTGAAGGAGGCCTCCCTTTTCCCCTCATCTGCAGAACCATTTGATGTGATTTCTTCTCCTCATCTTAGCCACTCTGACAGAAGTAAGAGGAAATCTTAGAGTGGTTTTGATTTGCATTTCCCTACTTACTAAGGATTTTGAACAGTTTTTAAAGTGTTTTTTAGCCATTTTTATTTCTTCTTTGGAGAGCCCTGTTCAAATTCATAGACCATCTTTTAATTGAATGATTTGTTTCCTTTTTTTTTTTTTTTTGAGTTCTTTGTATATTCTGGATGTTAATCCTCTGTAGATGAATACCTGCTGAAGGTTTTTTTTCCCTCTCTGTGGGCTTCCTCTTCATTCAATTGGTTATTTCCTTTGCTATATGAAGCTTTTTAGTTTAATGAGGTCCCATTAGTCAATTGCCAGCCTTAATTCCTGAGCAACTGATGTCCATTTTAGAAAGTCCTTTCGTACATCTATATTATGTAGAGTACTTCCTATGCTTTCTTCTAGCAGTTTCAGCATTTCAGGTTTCATATTGAAGTCTTTGATCCATTTGGAGTTGACTTTTTTTGTACAGTGATAGATATGGGTCTAATTTCATTCTCCTACATTTGGAGAATCACTATTGTTGGCAACACTGAAGAAACTGTCTTTCCTACAGTGTGTGTTTTTGTAACTTTGTCAAATATCATGTGACTATAATTATGTGCATGTATGTTTTGGTATTCTATTTTGTTCTATTGACCCACAATTTCATTTTTGTTTCAATACCATACTGTTTTTATGATTGTGGCTCTGTAATATAGATTGAAGTCAAGTACGGTAATTCCCGTGAGCTTGCTCTTTGTGCTTAGGACTGCTTTGGCTATCAGGAGTCTTTGATGTTTCCATATGAATTTTAGAATGGAGTTTTTTATTTCTGTGAAGACTATCAATGGGATTTTGACTGGGATTGCACTGAACCTGTAAGTTGCTTTTGGTTGGATGGTCAATTTCACTGTATTGATTCTACCAATCCATGGTCAGGGAAGATACTTCCACCTCTGTCTTCCTCAGTCTCTTTCTTAAAAGATGTAAACTTTTCATTGAACAGGCCTCTAATGTCTGCTTAGATTTATCCCTAGATACTTAATTTTTTTTCTAAGACCATTGTGAATAGAAGTGTTTCCCTGAACTCTTTCTCTGATTGCTTGGTATTTGTATATAGAAAGGGTATTGATTTCTGTAGAGTTTGTAACCTTTCACTTTACTGAAAGTATTGATCTGTTTCTTGAAATTTTCTGGTGGAATTTTTGTGATCTCTTCGGAATAATATCATTTCATCTATAAGGATAATTTGGCTTCATTTCCAATCCATTCCCCTTTAATTTCCCTCTTTTGTTTTATTGCTCTAGCTAGAATTTCAGCACTATATTGAAAAGGAGTAGGAGAGCAGACATCCTTGCCTGGTTCCTGATTTTAATGGAAATGCTTCAAATGGATTTATTGAATATAGACAATTAAGTTGAGATAAGTTCCATCCACTCCAGTCCTTCTAAGATGTTTATTATGAATGCATGTTGGATTTTGTCAAAAGCCTTTTTCTGAATCTATTGAAATGATCCTGTGATTTTTTTAAACACATGTATTTGATTTAATATGTTTATTAATGAATGTATAATGAACCATCCCTGAATTCTGGAATGAAGTCTACTTGATCATGGTGGACAATGTTTTTAATGTATGTCTGTATGCTATTTATGAGTATTTTGTTGAAATTTTCCCATCTTTGTTGATTAGGGATATGGGCCTATAGTTTTCTTTTTTTGTTGTGTCTTTGCTGGGTTGATATTAGAGTAATACTGGCATCATAGAGAGAGTTTGGAGGTTTTCCCTCTGTTTCTATCTTTTGAATAATTTAGGGAACATTGATTATAGATCTTTGAATGTCTGGTAGAATTCTGATGTGAATCCATCTGGGTCTGGGCTTATTTTGATGGGAGATTTTTATTATTGTTCCAATTTCCTTACTTTTTATCAGTCTGTGTAAGCTGTTAATTTTTTCTTGGTTTGACTTTGGTGGTTTCCATGAATTTAGAAATCTGTCCTTTTCTTTAAATTTTAAATTTTAATGCACATAGGTTATTAAACTATTCCCTTATAATGTTCTGGATATTTTTGGTGTCTGTTGTTATGTTTCCCTTTTCATCCTTTGTTTTGCTGATTTGGATTTTCTCTTTCTTTTTTTTGGTTAACTAGATTAAGAGTCTGTCTATCTCATTTAGCTTTTCGAAGAACCTGCTGTTAAATTCATTGATTCTTTGTATTGTTTGCTTTTATTTCATTAATTTCTCCTCTGATTTTTGTTATCTCTTCTCATCTGCTGGGTTTGGGTTTGACTCTTGCTTACCTTTCTAAAGTCTTAAGTTTTACTGTTAAGGCATTTATTTGTGCTCTTTCAGGTTTTTCAATGTAGGCACTTAGAACTATAAATATCTATTCAGCAGCCCATGGAAATTTTGCTAAAATTGACTACATACTAGAGCACAAAACAAAACCCAAATGATACAAAAAACTGAAATAATTCCATGCTATTTATCAGACCACAACACAATAAAGTTCAAAATCAACAGCTGTTATATCTTTTGGGTTTTGTTTTGTGCTCTAGAATGTAGTCAATTTTAGTGAAATTTCCATGGGCTGCTGAATTATGTCCATTTGCTATAATATCATTTAATTCAGATGACTCTCTGTTTATTCTTTGTCCAGTCTATTGGAAATACTGGAGTATCAAGGTCACCTACTATTACTGAGATGCAGTTAATCTGTTTCTTAAAGTCCACTAGTACTATTTTTAAAAAATTGGGAACACCAGAGTTTGAGGTATTTATTTGAGGTTCATGAGTGTAATGTCTTCTTGGTCAATTGCTCTTTTGAGCAGAATGAATTGACCTTCTTTACTGCTTCTGATTAATTTTAATTTGATGTCTACTTTGTCAGACATGAGCATTGCAGCACTTCTTTGTATCTTTGTGCCATTTGCTTGGAATAATATTCTTCCACCTTTGTGCCCTATAGTAGTGCCTGCCCTTGAAGGTGAGATGAATTTATTGAGGGCAACAAAAAAAAATGACTTTGTTTCTTAATCCATTCAATTATCCTGTGTCTTTTGTCTAAGGAGTTGAGGCCATTGATCTTTAAAGTTATTATTGAAAAATGTGTATTGGTTATTGTCATTTTAATTTCTGCTTATGTTCTTACTCCTATTTTGTATTTCAATAACCATCTCTTCATCTGTTTGCTTTCTACAGCCTCTTAGCTATTGTCATTCCTTTCCTTCCTTCAATCTTATTTATTGCTTCAAGTATTCTCTGTAGAGCCTGTTTTGTGGACATGAATTTTTTCAACCTATTTGTGTTATGGAAGATTTTTCTCTCCCTGTTTACTATGACAGATAGTTTTGCTGGGTAATGTATTCTAGGTTGGTATCTATGATCATTTAGAACTTGAAATATTTTGATCCAGGCTCTTCTGGATAATTCATAGTTTACATTGAATAAAGAGTTGCAATTCTGAAAGGATTTCTTGTTAATAGTAGGGGACTTCAATACCCCATTGTATTAGGGTTCTCCAAGGAAACAGAACCGGTAGAATGAATATATATGTATAGAGATTTATCAGCTTACCTCACAGGATAGAGTCCAAGTAGTCTAACAATGGCTGCCCACACTGGAGAGGCTGAGAATCCATAGTTGCTTAGTCCATAAGGCTGGATGTCTCAGTAGGTCCAATCTGGTGTTGGAGGTCTGACGAATTCCAAAAGATCAGCTAGTCTTCAGTCTACAGCAGCAAGACAGACTCACCAGCGAGAGAGAAGGCAAGCAGAAAGAAACCAGGTGTTCTCCTCTGCTATGGCCTTTTACATAGGCTGCCATCAGAAGGTAACACCCACATTTAAGGTGTGTCTTCCAGCTTCAGATGATCCAGTTAAGAAGCTGTCTCTCATTTCAGTCAATCCCAGATTCAGACAAGTTGATGCCCAGGATAAGCCATTACAATGTGACTTTTTGTTTTTCTCTTGCAGCTTTTAGTATTCTCTCTTCTGTACATTTAGTATTTTTATTATGATATGCCGTGGAAAGTTTCTATTCTGGTCTGGTTTATTTGGTGTTTTGTGTGCTTTTTGTATCTGTGTGGGTATGTCTTTTTTTAATTTAGGGAAATTTTCTACTATAATCCTGGTGAATATTTGGTCAATGCTATTGGCCTGGAATTCTTCTCCCTTCTCTATGCCTATTATGTACAAATTTGTTCATTTCATGGTGTCCCACATTTCCTGAATAGTTCATTCCTTTTAAAAATTTTTTCAGATTCTTTGCTGAGCAATCCAATTCTTCAACTTTATCATCCAGTCTTGATACTGTGTTTTTCATTTCATTCATTTCTATTGGTAAGACTTTTCCTGCCATTTCAAATTGGCTTATTGAGGTTTTCAATTCCATCTTCATTTCAACCTGGGCTTTCCTCAATATTTCTTTCTTTTTTTTCAAACCCGGAATTGTTTTTGTCATTTCATTCATCTGCATATTTGTATTTTCTTGAGCTTTAGTCGGAAGTTTATCTCTGTCCTCTTTGAGTTGTGTGTTCTTTTAATTCATTGACTTCGTCAATCATGTTTATGATTGTCTTACATTCTGTGTCTTGGGGTTCCTCTAAGTAGTTCTCATTGTGGAGCATTTCTGTAGGACTGGTGGGTTTGGGTTTGCACAGAATTTGTATTTTTTGTTGTGGTTTGGGTATGTGGATTTCATTTGTTTTTTGTGTTTCTGGTATGAAACTCAAGCCTGCCTTTGTTGAGTTGAAGTTTGATTCTGTTTATATTGTTTATGTAGGTTAGTTGTTTTCTGTAGTTGGCCTGGGCTTCAGTTTCTCACTTTTGATTTTTGATTTTTATTAGAGGAAGCAGATGGACCCAGAAAGATTAGGCAGGAGCTTTCCAGGAGGGTGAAGGGGCCCTGGCTAGTCAGGTGCTTTCAGGCAACCTAAGGCCCAAGAAGAATGGATCTGGATAGAGTAAGCTGGTCCCTACTAGCCAGCAAGGAAGGCCTGAACCCTGGAAAAGTGGAAGGGACTAGAGATGGTCTCACAGTGGGGGAAGGGTACACTGGAATTTGAGCACCTCATCCCAGCTAGTCAAATATGGAAATATATTTATTTTTACGTTTATTGTCTGACTGAGTCAAAGGGAATACATATCTGGTGAGTAGGCAAGTACCATGCCATGATGAATCTTTTATTTAATAAAAAATGAAAATGTTTATTCAGCAATAATAGTATATTTTTTAAATTATAACTTGTAATGAGGAAAAAACAAGTTTCTCAGTGTTTTCTAACTTTTGGTATGTTACTCTTTGAAATTCAGGGAAAATAATTTCAAGGAATTCTCAGAAATTTCAAAATTACAATTATTTTAGACATACTTCAGTAATCTTCACACTCTCAGTTGGAAAACTAAAACTCTTGCTTAAAGAATTAAATACATTAAGCTTAGTAGTACTTAAAAATAAGTACTAAAGCATACAGAAATAGTCAAATAATGAAAAACATAATTTAAAATTTAGCTATACCAGTGAGGTAACAGCCCCTCATGGAATCACATAGTAACCCTGCCCATTTAAGGACTTATTTTGCACTGTAGATGTATCATACGTTGAGAGGACTTACCTGAAGAATCCTATAAACATGAAATCATTAGAATGCTTTTTGTCTTTCTTATTATACTTTCTTATTCTCTTTTCTGGATGTTATGCTATACTCATAAGTATATTTACTTATATATATACATTGTAGACTAGGATACGCATATGACAGAGAACTTATGTGTTTTTTTTTCTTTGTGAGATTGGGTGAACTTGCTTAGGATTATGCATTCTATGTCCATCCATTTTTTTCAGCAAATTTTGTGATTTCATTTAGTTTCCTTAGAACTGAGCAATATTACATTTTATAGATGTCCGAGATTTTCATTATTCATTCATCTGTTGATGGAAAGCTAGGTTGGTTCCATTTCCTTGCTATGTAAGCAGAGCAGCAATAAACATGGGGGCTGCAAGTATGTTTACGATAGGGTACAGCACTCTCTGAATATATGCCCAGAAGTGAATTAGCTGAGTCATATTATAATTCTATTTTTAATTTTTTAAGAAAGCTCCAAACTGATTTCAATGATGGCCATATTAATTTGTATTCCCACCAGCAGTGAATAGGGTTAATCTCTGCTGATGGTTTTTCTTTGCTGTGTAGAAATTTTCTAATTTCATGTAGTCTCATATGTTGATACTTGGCACTAATTCCTGTCCTATTGATGCTCTGTTCAGAAAGTTTTTGTCTCCCCCCAAAATCTTGAAGAGCACTTTATAAATTTTTGTTTCAAATTTTCAGCATTTTTCAGGTTTTAAATTAAATTAAGGTCTTGGATCCATTTTGGAACTGATTTTTTATAAGGTGAAAGACAGGAGAAAAGTATTCATTTTTGGAGGGAGTGAAAGATTCTGTGCACATATCTGTTAAGCTCAGTTTGTCCATTATGTATTTCAGCTTGGAAGTTTCTTTACTTGTTCTTAGTTTTGAGGTTGTCACTCAATATGAAGGCGGGGTACTGAAGTCCCACTGTTGTTGTGTCAGGATCTAGGCGGTACTTTATGCCTTTTGGTGTCTGTTTTATGAAATGAGGGAATCTAATATTCAGTGAATGAATATTTGCATCTGTTATATCTTCTTATCTATTTTTAATTGTTTATGTAGGAGTGTTTGCCTGCATGAATGTATGCACACCCATCCATGCAATGTCCACAGAGGACAGAAGGTGGTGGATTTACTGGAACTAGATTTCCAGATGATAGCAGGTATGTGGGTGCTGGGAAACAACGCAGGTGTTGGAAGAGTGCCCATATTGTTGCAAGAGCAACAAGTTCTCTTAACTGCAGAGCCGTTTTCCAGCCCTTGTTACATCCTCTTGATGAATTGTTCTCTTTATTAATATGTCGGGTTCATTCAATCTTTTCTGATATAAGGACAGTTACGCCTGCTGATTTACAGTTTCTGTGTGCTTGTTAGTTTGTTTTCCATCTTTTGATACTTGATATTTTTTATCTTTCCTGGTTAAATGTGCTTCTTGGAAGCAACATACTATTGGTTCTTGTTTATTTAATCCACTTTTTATGTCTTTTTTGTTGTGAGTTGAGGCCATTTACATTCAAGGTTACTATAGAAAGGGGTTTACTAGTTGGGTGTGGTAGCACACACTTTTAGTCCCAGCACTCAGAAGCAGAGGCAGATAGATCTCAGTGAGATCGAGGCCAGCCTGGATTTCATAGCAAGTTCCAAGCCAGCTGTGGCTACAGGAAGACCCTGTCTCAAAAAGAGCAAAACCAAACAAAATAAAAGTGCTCAGGGCTAGATAATTGGCAGTTATCTGTGACTCTGGGGCATTTATAATCTCTGACAGCCATGGAGGTTTTGCATCTAAAAGCAACAGTGGAAGCAAAATACACCCTCAGGCTTCTGTGATGAATTTTTAGAAGTAGAGCTATCTTCACATTAGAATAATATATTCATAGCATATATACATGTATATGGAATTTATACTTTAGAGAGCCCTACACAAGCTGGTAAGGGAGACCATCAATCGAAGGTCCCTCCCCAGTTCAAAGCCTAAAATCCACATCAATCAGCACAGCAAACAACATTTGTGCAATAGTGGCACTTTTATATTGGGGTAATCAACAGCTACCTAATTGGACTCAAAACCCACTCAATGGGAGGAAACTCATGTGTGGTACTGTAAACCTAGCCAAATACACATAACTAGCGAGATTATTGATATTAAAGAAAAAAACCATAGTTGTCACATCCCTAGACAAATGTAATTTCTTACTGTGAGCAAAATATGGATCCTCACATTTCCAGACATGTATCCCAGTCACCACCCATCAAAGAAACTTCTTTTTCAACAGAGATTATTACAGAGTTCCACAACTGGTCACAAATAGAGATTTTGAATTGCCCAAGCCTAAGTGACACATCTACAAGGCAACCTCTACACCTAAGGCTTACGGAGCACAGAATAAGAGATGAAGAGGAAACTAATGCATCTTTCAGTTCTCATCAATGAAACTTCTTCATGCAACAGAGGGCCAGGAACACAAGAGGTCGCAAATAGCTAAAATGCGGAGAATAAGAGTCTGGGTCCTTGGATGGGACTCCTATATTGATATCCACCCACCCAAGGCTCAGGGACCATTGCAGAAGAGGGGTCAGAAAGAATGTAAGAGCCAGGGAGGAGGTGCATGACCGTATAGAAACAGAGTCCTACAGGCTCCTGGGACACTTCTCATATGAACCTGCAACAATGGTGCCAGCAAGCATGCACAGGACCCATGCGAACTCAAGCAGACAAAAACTCAGCACAGAACTGTGGAAATGAACAGAAGACCCAATCTTAGTCAAAGAATTATTGGTAGCTGATTACTGCTGGGTGAGGAAGAACTGATCTTCTTAAAGGAAGGGACTCTAAACAAGCTGACTAGACCTCAGTGTATGATCTTGCACTGAGGGACATCTGGGGACATTAACTTGACATGACAGACCTTAACACAAGTGACAGAATGTATTAATTCCAGTGGTGGGGGGGGCTATGGGAGGAGACTGATGGGGAAGGCAGTTATAAAGATGATCAAGATGTTCTGTGTGAAATATGCAAAATTCAATAAAAAAAAGGAAATCAGGTTGAGAATGGACCAGGGGAGCAAGCCAGTAAACAGCATTCCTCCATGACCTGTGCTTCAGTTCCTAAGTCCATGTTCCTACCTTGGGCTCCCTCAGTGATGAACTATAACCAGGAGATGTAAGCCAAATAAACCCTTTCCTCCTCCCCACCCCCACTCCCCCAAAAAGAAAGGGGTTTGCTGTTTCCTCAAAATTTGTTTGGTGTGTTCTGTTTTGGTTGGCATTTCTTTTCTTGCTCTTGTATTAGCTTCAAGCATTTGCTGAATTCTGAATTGGATGTAGTTGTTTTATCATAGGGTTTAATTTGTTTATCTGTTCTTTTCATAGAGTGTACACTTTCATGTATTCACATGGAGGAGGTTATCTTTCTTCTCCTTCACTGTTAAGTATCTTTAATGAATTCTTAATGAATTTTCTGTAGTACAGGCTTGAAATACTATTATTTCTCCAATAAGTTTGAAAGATAACTTTGCAGGATATAGTGTTATTGGTTTACAGATAATTTACTTTCAGAATAAGAAATACATTATTTTATGTTATTTTGGCTTTTATAGCTGATGATGAAAACTGTGGAGCAATTTTGATATTTCTACCTCTGATGAAAACTGTGAGGTTATCACTAACATTTCTGATATTTCTGAGCTGATAGTTTTCTCATACTGTTTTTAGGACTATTTCTTTACTTTGGATTTTTGACACTCTATGATAATTCGTGGAGAGTTTCTTCAATTGTCATATCTATTTGGAGTTATATATACCTCTGGGATTTGGATATCTACTTATTTTTATAAGTCTGAAACATATAAATAGTCTATTCCATTTGATTTTATCTCTGATTCTTCTTGTTCATCATGAATTCTCAAGTCTGGTTTCTTGAAAATAATTGAGGCTTCTTGGAAATTTCTGTCATGCTCCTTATTTTTGTTCCTCTTCTATATGTCCATTTGTATTACTGTTTCAATTTTGTCTGCCATTCCTGAAATTTGTTCTTCTGAATGGTCTTGTCTATCATTGATGATATCTGTTCTATTTTTTAATAAATAAAATATTTTGTTAATTCTTTGAGAGTTTCCTAAATGCATATATTTTTTATTTTCTATTTTTAATGGAAGTTTGTGAACTTTATACAGTATATTTTGGTTAATATGCTCTCTCCTATCTGCATCCCTCATATAGCCCCCTCCCCACCAGATTTCATGTACTCTGTCATAGATAATAAGGCCTATTGAGTCATTTGTGTCACCAAACATCCTTTAGTGTGAGTTCAACCACTGGAGCCTGTTTAACCAATTGATGGTCCCACTCTTAAAGGAAACCAACTCTCCCTCTTCCAGTAATTATCAGTTGCCTCAGCTAGGTTGGAACTTCTTACAAGCTTCCCTCTTCTTTGCTGGGTTTTGGTGTGACTTGAGTGTGCATGCCGTTACCTTTGCCTTAAGTCTGTATGAGTAACTTCCCAGGTGTTTGTAAGACTCTGTTTCCTTTTGAACTTTCACCACCCCTGACTCTTACAATCTTTCAGCCCTTCCTCCACAATGATCCCTGAGCCTTGGGTAAAAGAGATTTGATATAGGTGTCTTATTCAGGGATATGTTCCCTACAGTCTTTTATTCTCTGTACCTTGGCCAATTGTGGCTTTCTTGGTAATCACCATCTGTTGCATGAGAATGCTTCACTACTGAGAGTTGAGAGATGCATTAATATTCTTTCTGCTCCCTCCCCCCACCCCACTATGTTTCCTGAGTCTTAGGTGCAGAGATTGTACTGTAGATGTGTTACTTGGGGTTGGGCACATCACAGACACTTATTCTGGACATTTGACCAGCTGTGGAGCTTTGTAATATTCTACATCAGTTGCAACAAGAAGTTTCTTTAATAAGTGGTGAAAGGTACATGTCTATAGATATTAGGATACACATATTTAGAGTAAGAAATTATGCTGAGTAAGGGACTGTCAAAAGTAGGTTTTGCTCTAGGATCTATGATTTCTCCAGCCATATGTATTTGGCTATGTTTTCAGTACCTCACAGGAGTTCTCTCCCATTGAGATGGCCTAACGTCAAATTAGACAGCTGTTGCTTACTCCCAAGGTAAAGGTCCAACTACAACAATAATTGAGATTATTTACTGGGATGATCATTGCTGTGGTCCATAGATTTTACATTGGAATGGAATCATTGACTGGTTTTTGGTTTTCTCCCTTAGCAGTTAGCATCGTATTTTTATTTTAAAAGTTTTATTGAAGTTTTTGCTACTTTTATACACTATAATTTGATGGTACTAAGATCTCTTCTCCTATTCCCTTCTCCCCATATTGCCCCCCAAAATTAGCATTAGATTCTTCTTTATGTCCTGTGACCTGTTCAGCCTCAAGTTCCTAAGCCTGATATTAATGTTAGGTATGGGTTCTGTCCTAGGAAGTAGATTTTGAATCCAAGTGAAGAGTGGTTGGTTGCACACAGAATACTCCTGCCACTATTGCACCAGTTGGCATATCTTGCCAGGCCAGTTGTTATTGTAGTTCACTGGATTTACCACTAGGTAAAGATGGTGATTATTTTTTCCTTTTGGTCACATACATAGCAACTTCCAGCTTTATGAATGTTTGCCAGTAGAAATGAGGCTCTGAAGTCAGCACCAGCTTGATTCCTTCTTGTTTTTTCTACAGCTTGTGTATGAAGTTTCTTCAGAAATAGGGGTTTACCATATATTTCTGGTCTGTAACCAAGAGAGGAGGCAATGCCCAGTATTGTTTGAGGGTCTAAGGGACTGTGATCAACAGCTTCGAGAAAGGAAGTCCATTCCTGTCACTAAGACTAAGGTTCTTTTTTTTTCCTTCTTTATTGGCTTCCCATATCTAGAAAAGGCAATGCCCTCCTGTTATCAGAAAACTTCCTTTGATCTTATTTTATGATGTATATGTATATAATTTAAAAGGCTTCTATAATAATAGGTTTCCATATGACTTTGCCTAAAGAACTTTAGAGTTACTTAACCCTCACTATACTGAATATTATTCTATTCTGCTTATTTACCACAATTTCATTATCCATTCATCAGTTGATGGATATCAAGGTTGTGTCCAATTTCTAGAAATAGCAATGAAAAAGTAGCAATGAACTTGGATGAACATATATTTCTCTAGTAGGGTATAGTCTTTTGGGCATATGCCCAAGAGTGGTCTGACTGAATCATATAGTAGGTCAATTCCAAGCTTTTTGAGGAATCTCCATACCGATTTCCAGAGTGGCTCTCCAGTTTGCACTCCATCAGCAGTGGTAAAAGTTCCCCTTTCTCTGTATCCTCACCATCATTTGTTGTTAGTTTTATTAATCTTTGCCATAGTGAGAGGGGTAAGATGAAATCTCAAAGGGGTTTGCATCTGTATTTTCCTAATAACTAAAGACGTTGAGTATTATAAAAGCATTTCTCAGTCATTTGTTCAAATAACTGCCCTATTTTATTTTATTTTTAATATTTTATTTATTATTTTGTGTGTATGCATGTATTGCCTGCATGTATGTAAGTGCACCTATGTCATGCAATGCCTGTGGAGGACAGAAGAGGCTGTCAGATCCCCTGGAACTGTAGTTACTAACAGTTGTTAGCTGCCATGTGGGTGCTGGGATTTGGACCCAGGTCTTCTGCAAGAACAGTCAGTGTTCCTAACTGCTGAGCCATCTCTCCAGCCTCTGTCCTATGTTTTTTTATTGGGTTGGTTGGTTTTTCAATGTTTAGTTTTGTTAGTTCTTTGTGTATTATAGATACTAACCCTCTGTCACAGGTGTAGTTGGTAAGGACCTTTCCCCAGTCTGCAGGTTGCATCTTCATTCAAATGGTGGTGTCCTTTGATGTATAGAAGCTTTTCAGTTTTATGTGGTCAATTTTGTTGATTGTTGGACCTAATGCTTGTGGTATAGGTTCAGAAAGATAGGTATAAGCTCAGAAAGTCCTTTCAATGTATTCCCTAATTTCTCCTCTATCTGATTCAGGATATCAGGTCTTATGTTCAGTAGGCCTTTGAACTAATAGATTTCCTCTGTTTTTTTACCCCACCTAAGCAGTATTTATCTCTCTATTCCCTTCTCCCATATAACCCTCTGTCTTCCCTCCCCAGTCTGTTGAGTTTCTGTTTGGTTTATGCTTTATTTTCCAGATTCTTGAGTGTACCATTAAGTCATTTATTTGTGATCTTCTCATTTTTTAAAATGTAAGTGCTTAGAGCTATAATCTTCTCTCTTAGGACAGCTTTTTAAGGTGTCCCAGAGGTTTTATTGTGTTATCATTTTCATTTGTTCCAGAAATACTTTTATTTCTTTCTTGATTTCTTCTTACACCCCTTCATGAATCAAGGGGTATAAGAATGATGATTATTTAATCACCATGAATTCATGTAGGTACTATATCTTCTTCTGTTGTTGATTTTAAGCTGTATTGCATTGTGGTCTGATAGCGTTATTTCAATCTTTTGTATTTGTTGAGGTTTTTTTGTGCCCCAGGACAGGCTTCCATGGTATAAGCTTCCACAAGCTGCTGAGCAGAATGGCTATTCCTTGGTACTCATGTGGGATCTTCCTCTGAAGATTTCTGTTAGATCCTTTTCATGTATGCTACCATTTAAGTCAGATGTTTCTCAGTTTATTCTTTGTCCAGATGACCTGTGTATCAGAGGTAATAGGGTATTTAAGTCATCTACTATTACTGAGTTGAGATTTATCTGTGTCTTGAAGTCCAGTAGTACTCTTTTTATGCAATTGGGTGCAACAGAGTTTGGGGCATATACAGTCATGATTATAGCATCTTTTTGGTCGATTGTTTCCTTGATTAGAATGAAATGACCTCCTTTATCTCTTTGGATTAATTTCAGTTTGAAATCTATTTTTTCAGATATTAGAATAGTAATGTCTGCTGCTTTCTTAATTCCTTCTGTTTAGAATATTTTTTCTAAACTTTCACACAAAGATGGTGCCTATCCTTGAAGGTAAGATTAGTTTCTTGTAGACAACAAAAAGATAGACTTTTTTTCCCCTAATCCATTCAACTAGCATGAGTCTTTTGACTAGGGAGAGGAGGTCATTGATGTTTAATGTTTATGTTTAATGTTTATTGAAAAATGTGTATAAGGTATTGTCATTTTATTTTGTTTGTGTTCAGTATGGATGGACTTCCTGCCATGAAAAATATTAAATGCCAATGGGGTTGGCATTGGAAGGCTTCATCAGAATAAGTTTCATTAGATTGGAAAGTGTTCCACAAAAATTAATGTTGAAATTTTAATCTGTATTGGGATTGTATTTTATAGTGACCATTATAAAGGTAATTGAGATCAAAGAAGATCATAAAGACAAGGTCATAATCCAATATTCTTAACATCCTTAAGGAAAAAGGGCTAAATACCAAGGATATCTGTACATAAAGAGAAAGTCATAGAGGAACACAACAAACAGACTGTCTAACACCTTTACCTTGGACATCAGTCTACTGGAATCAGGGGACACTAGCTACATTTCTTTTTTTTAACTTTTAAAAAAAATTATTTATTATTTTTATTGTGTATGCGTGTATTGCCTACATGTAGGTAAGTACACCTGTGTTGTGCAGTGCCTGCAGAGGCCAGAAGAGGCTGTTGGATCCCCTTGGACTGGAGTTACAGACAATTGTTAGCTGCCATGTGGGTTTTTGGATTTGAACCCAGGTCTTCTGTAAGACAAACCAGTGTTCTTAACCGCTGAGCCATCCCTCCAGCCCCTACTTTTCTTTAAGTCATCCAAGATGTGGAATTCTGTTATGACCTAAATATCAAACAAATACATTGATCGTAATAGCACATACATTTTCCCAAAATGCATTTTAAACTTAATCAGATGACTGGATGGGATCAGTGTGGGAAGAGAGATGTGTGAAATTTGTAGACAATGCCTTGTTACCATACAGAAATAATGTTGGAACGAGGCCTATATATTTTGAGGAGTCAGAATGAACTTTTTATGGAAGATTATTAGAAGTTGGAAATTAGACAGAGGAAGACATCTTAGAATATTTCTTAATTTTTGCTGCAAAGAACGAGAGAAAAAACACCTATCTGGAGGAAGAACAGTGGACTTCATTTAGGACATTAATTGGTATACAGTGTTCGTGAAACAGCAAAATTGAATTTTGAACAGATATTGTATATGTGTATTTGAAGATTAACAAAATTGCATGGAATTTATAAACACTGAGGGCTACTTGGCCATTTAAAACTAGTTTCTGGGATACTCTAGTTCTTAACTCCTATAATTTTTCAACATGAATATTTGTTCTTCAGTCAAGCTGGTCTCCATGATGTTTGTGGATAATGTCAAAGAGATTCTTATTAGATTTTTGTTCTCAATGGTCTTTCTGCTTAAAGTGTTTTTTTTTTTTTTTTTTTTTTTGAGACAGTGTCTCCCTGTAGCCCCAGCTGTCCTGGAACTCACTATGTAGACTAGGCTAGCCTTGAACTCACAGAGATCTGCCTGCCTCTGCCTCCCGAGTGCTGGGATTAAAGGCATGTGCCACCATGCCCGGTGCTTAAAGTGCTTTTATTCCAAAGTTTAAGCGCAGTTCTTCCTGATGTACATTCCATAAATTTTTCTTCCTTTTGTTTCCAGTTAAGATAGACATTTTTTTTTTCATCATAGAGAAGATAACTGTTTCAACACCCTGTAATCTCCTCCTTCTCTGTTATCAGAATCCCTTCTCCACATATGGGCACTTCTAATTGCTGAATAATAAAAGTCCTGGTGCCTCCCAGAGTCCACAGCATAATTAGGAAAATTAAACTCGTCATTACTTTTAAAGTTGGGATGCACCTGCCTGGTCATGTCCTGAGAGATGCCTTTATTTCAGAAGCATGATTTGGGTTTGAAATTTTCCACAGTGATCATGAAGATCCTTCTCGTGTATATAGTAAAGACATGGGTGGACTTGCATACTTTCCTCTATTGTTTATTCAGGTTTATGTTATTTTTATTACAGGGATGGCTTTGGAGCATTTTCCTCAATGTTCTCTTTCAGTGTGGTGGTTCTGAGGTCTGAGGCCCTGCCCTATTCCCATTCACCTTTGTGTCTCTTCTTCCCTGGGCTGCCCTCACACAACTCTGGTGTTCCATTTCCTCTGCAGTTCCCTTGGAACCAACCTTGTCTGTAGGATTCTCAGCAAAAAGCTTCTGTAGTTGTCTGTGAGCATTCCACAACTGCATTTAATTTCAACGCTCAAATCTAAACGTGAGATCAGTCCCCAGGTAAACCTATCTTCTTTACTGAAATATTAATATTTCTTAGTTTCATCCTTATCTTCCTTCTGAACTATTCTCCTCTGGCCCCTCACATCTCTTCTTAGACTGGGTCATACCTGTCCCTACCTCCCAGTCAAGGTAGATATAAAATATAAACTAGCTTGTTCCTAGTACTTTTGTAAAAGGACCAAGATAAGAACTTCTGTTTAAAAAACAAACAAAATTGTTACATTATGGGCTAAAATTGTTAGACATAGAAAGAGGTATCTACCCTTATGTCCAAATAAATCACAAGAACAAGTGAACCTATATAACAAAGTATAAGTTTACAGCGTGTGCCACTTGATAATGAGTTCTACCAGTGTAAGTTAATACTGTGGGAAGATTTCTCATTAATTGTGATTTGCCAGAGTATTGGATTTTAAGTGGTTAAATAACAGGATGATCAAAGACTTGCTGGCAGTATACTTTAATTCTTGCTTTCCAGGTACAGGAAGCCAGAATCTCTCTTCTGCTTGCTCAGGGAAGCCCATCTGAATGTCATTATTCTGCATGTGTAATACTACCATTTCTCCCGGTTCCTTTGCAGGCTAAACTGCAGTTGGCACTTGGGGACGAAGTGCTATTGACTGACCTTCACAGACTCTTTTTCCTTTCTTTAGGCAAATATCCTGTTTTTAATCACCTTTCCATACACTTGGCCATTTTACAAGGTCAGCTGCTAATACTCACTATACTAATTAAAACAAGAACTCCAAGGTAAAGCATACAGAGGCACTTTGGTAATTGCAATGATAGCCATGAACAGAAATGACAATTAATGAGACCTGTATGCACTTTGTAAATATTCATTTGCCCACTAGTAGCAAGTGAATAGCAACTCACACTGATGATGAAAGTCAACTCTCATGATTCATTTGAACATTCTCTTTGCTGCCTTGCTTACCCAGTCTGACTCTGCTTTGGACATGTCAGAAATCCTTGGAATATAGTTGACTTGGAACAATGCTCTTCTACATAGACTGACTAGCATCTTCTTTGCTTTATTTTAAAAGCTTCATGTAGACCAACTTGAAGCATCTTAGGTGGTTAGAAGGAAGAGTAGCCAGACCGAATGCAGATGAAATGTGGAAAGATGTTGGAAAGAGAATCTTCTAATTTTATAGCTTGTGAGAAGATTATAGAGGAGCTCTCAGGAAAGCTCAGGCCAATTAATATACAGAAACATGGGGAAGATCTCATTCAAATTCAGCATTTGTTTGGAACAAGGACCAAGATATCAAAGGATGGACCTCTGAGGACTTTAAAAGTCAAAGCTTGGACTCAGTTGAGAAGACTGCTTGACAATTTCACAGTCCTGTCCAGTGGCTAAACTGTAATGGCCGATTATCAAGGAAGGAACATTAAACCACACAGATGGAGGAAATAACCAGAAGTTTATTAAGATTGAAATGGAAGGACTCTTTCCAAGACCCCTCTCCAAATACAGGCAAAGTATCTTGGCACTGACTTATGTGATAAAACAGATCTTCATCATTGCTTAGTCACACTAGACAGTATTTATTTTATAAATTATTGTTATTCTTCCTCTGTACACAGTAGACATTTCATCTAAATGAATAAATGAATAATGAATAAATGAATAGGTGTATGAAGGGAAGAAAATGAAGTAGGGAATCATTTTGGAAAATATTAAAATACAGCATATTGCTTTCAAGGAATGTTGTTCAAATAGTGTTAAGACACAATGCCTTTGTACCTTACTCCCTGCTGAATCTTCAGAATCTGGCCGCTTACTTGATATGCAGGTATGTAAGATGTATTTAGTAGCTTAGAAAACACTCATTTCTTAGTTTTGGTGGTAAATATGGCTATTACATTTAAAACTAAAAAATTGGCCTACTATCCACTGAGAAGTATAAGTATGAAAGGATCCAATTTGCCAACAAGACTTTTCATGCTGTAGAAGTTTCAGAATTATACAAGAGTGACATATCCCATCTGCCTGCAAAATGCTTGCTTACACGCAAAGGTGAGATGTGTGGATGAGGATTACAGAGACCATCTAGAGTCCCATTACATATTCTTTATTTTTTTTAATTTTATGTGTATGCGTGTATTGCCTGCATGTAGGTACGTACACCTGTGTCCTGCAATGCCTGCGGAGGACAGAAGAGGCTATCGGATCCCCTGGAACTGGAGTTAAGGAACTGGGGTTGCTTACATGCAAAGGTGAGATGTGTGGATGAGGATTACAGAGTCCATTTAGATTCCCCTTACATAGTCTTTTATGTTTTCATTTTTATTTTATGTGTATGCATGTATTGCCTGCATGTAGGTAAGTGCACCCATGTCATGTAATGCTGGCGGAGGACAGAAGAGGCTATCAGATACCCTAGAACTGGAGTTATGGACAGTTGTTAGGTGCCATGTGGGTGCTGCCCCCCCCAAGCTGCCTTGCATATTCTTATCAAAATATTAAGAACTGTTTAACAATTGGTACTGGGTCAGCTGGATATCTACATGCAAAACATGAATTTGAACCACCTATTTTATGCCATATGTAAAACAAACGAAATGGGTTAGAGACATGAGTATAAGATCTCAAGAAATAACACTTTTAACATACAGAAATTAATGCCCTTGAATGAGTCCATGTTTTCTTTGATATGAAAATGCAAGCATAACTGAAAAAAGAAAAGGAAAATTGAATTTTATCCAAGTGAAAATTCCCAAGGTTAGCATTAGGCAAGTGAATAGACAAGTCACATAATGGGAGTAAACATTTACAAATTAGATATGATAGGGGAATCTGAGTTCAGAGCATATAAATTACTCTTATACCTCAACAATAAAAAGGCAAATTATTTCATTAAAATGAACAAAGGAGCTGGGCATGGTGGCACATGCCTTTAATCCCAGGACTCGGGAGGCAGAGGCAGGTGGATCTCTGTGAGTTTAAGGCCAGCCTCGTCTACATAGTGAGTTCCAGAACAGCTGGGGCTACAGGGAGGCCCCGACCCATAAAGACCAAAAAAAAAAAAAAAAAAAAAAAAAAAAGAAGAAGAACAAAGAAAGGATTGGCACTGTGGCTCAATGGCTAAAGTGCTTACTGGACAAGCATGAGGAACTGCATTTGAATCCCTAGCAACCACACAAACATCAGGCATAGTAGCATGCATATGTAACATTCAGAGGTTGGAGACATGAAGACATGTGGGACTCATTAGTTAACTACTCTTGTGGAATCAGTGAGTAGTGAGTTCCAGGTGCAGTGAGAGATCTTACCTCAAAAAGATGAAAGTTGCTGGGGAGTTGGCTTAATGGATAAAGTGTGTGTATCATATGTGTGAGGCCTGGAGTTCGGATCCCCTGAAATCATGTAATGCTGGATGGGCATGTCAGCCCACCTGTAATTCTAGAGTTTGGGAGGCAGAAACAGGGGTTTTAGAACAAGCTGCCTGGCTGGATGAGTCATAGAGGTGAGCTCTGAGCAGGCTTGAAAAACTGCCTCAACGAAGAAGATGGGACGTGATTGGAGAAGAACCCAGATACCCACTGTGGGCTTTCACAAATGCCTGTACACATGCCCTTGTGCACATACAATCACACATGTGAAGATCACACACATGTACACATTGCACATGCAGAGACATGAAAAAGGAGCATGTGGAAGACATATATTGAAGGGTGTTATTCTTTCATAGAGACAATTGTTTGAATCTTAGAATTCACACACAGAGAGCAATTACTTTATCTCAAGATGTTTATAGTTACTAATAATACAATGAGCCACATCCATCAGTTATCACTAGATATAATGATGAGTTATACTCACAGGATATTGATAAGCATTTCTCATCATGGAGTACTTCTAATACATAGCCAAAGGAATGGATGTGTGACATAGGCATGACATATCTATGATTGGGCTTGCAACTCTATTGTTAGTAAATTTTGTAATAATGGGATGTCAGTCTTTCAAGTGCTTTATTATGCTTATGTTGATATAATCATTTATTTTCCTTCAATCTATTAATATGAGTTGCATTAATTGATCTCAAATGGTAAATTATAGTTAATTACAATTAAAGGTTAAACTGGTAGCATCATGGTGTATTTATTGGTTCTCTTTCCTATCCTGCTGGGTGTCCAAGAGCACATGAAATGTGACATCACTGAATCAGGGGTCATCTGCTCTACACTCAGCCAAACTAAGTCTGCCCCCAGTAGTGTACTTATTTTTATTTTTCCAGAGATGTTTTGGTTCATAATTGATTCTGTCTTGTGTGCATTTAAGACATGTTCTCACTACACAAAACAGATTTTCCTTAAACTCTAAATCCTTCTGCTGAAACTGAGGCCTCTCACACCCTGGCATGACAGGTGTGTACCACCATGCCTGTCTTCAGAGATGCTTCTCTTGTATTTCTTATGGGCATACATGACTATTATAACTCAGGACAAATGAGATTAATTGTGGGGGGGAATGTTTTGGTCATCAATTAGTACAAATACAAATGTCAAACAGGTACGAATTTGTGGTATGAAATTATAAGGGAAAGATGATAAATATTTTAAAAGGCTTTATTTTTGTTTTTTAATTATGTGTATGTTTGTCAGTGTGTCTGACTGTGGGTATGTGCATGTGCATGAGGGTGCCAATGGAAGCCAGAAAATAGTGTTGGATCCCCTGGAGCTGGAGTTACAGGCAGTTGTGATCTACCAGGTGTAGGTGTTGGTACCAAGTTCCATCTAGTCCTCTGCAAGAACAATATGCACTATTAACTGCTGAGCCATCTCTCCAGCCCCAAGATTACTTTATTTTGTATTTTATCTTTTGTTTTGTGTTGCTAAGGACCAAGTGCAGAGCCTCATACATTGTAGGCAAGTACTCTGTCACTGAGATGAACCCCCAGCCATGGTAAATACCTTTACATTTTTCTCTTTGGATAGATATTTTTCAGGCTTATCACAGAAATTGTCAGACTGGTTCTGCTCTGGTTTATTTCATATATTTAAATCTTGCAGTTTCCTAACATTTAGTAAAAGTTTATGTAGCAAAAACTGCCTCCATGACTAAACCACTTGATTCTGCTCCCAGTTCTGCACTGTTTAAGGGGCTTGGAAGAATTGTCTTTTTTCTTGCATGTGCTCAGCCATGTACTAGTGTTTTGTTTGGTGGTTTATTCTTTTTCATCATTAATGGTCCCTTTTTATCTTGTTTAATATTTTATTTATTATTTTTATTTTATGTGTGAGTGTATTACTTGCATATATGTAAGTGCACCCATGTCGTGAAGTGGCCACAGAAGTCAGAAGAGGACATTGGATGCCCTGGAACTGCAGTTACGGATGGTTAGTAACCACCATGTGGGTGCTGGGAACTGAACCCATGTCCTCTGTAAGAACAGTCAGTACTCTTAACTGCCGAAGGATTTCTCCAGCCCCAACGATCCTTTTTTAGATTTCTAGTCCTTACCTTCACTATTCTAATTAAATATAACAGAAAACTCTATTAATGTAGACTTTATTATTGATAGACATTAATATTTTGCTTACTCTAATGTCTCTGAAAGAATGCTACAACAGAGAAATGTTAAGAGCCATGGTCCCCCCAAATTAACACTACTTCAGTAAGATACTTTACTAATACAGAGTTTCCTGATCAAAAAATGCTAGGAAATGTTGCACTGCACAGCCGTACTGGAAGGTGCACAGTTAATGTTTATAGAGTAAACGCTCTGAGAAATCATGTCCAAGTTCACTGTTTTATGTTATTTCCTATTTTTTCTTAAAGCTCATCAACATTTATAGAAAATAATATGGTAAATATTCTCATTTTTAAGTGAAGAAACAATCTTTCTTTTACTATTTTTGCTTCTATATTTTATTTGGTAATATATTCTAGTTTTAATAATTTTAAAATATTTTTGGCAATTTCATACAGGAACTTTTAATTTGATCATTTCCACCCTTCCCACACCTCTCTACTCCTGTGAAACCCCCGCTCCTATTCAATTTCTTATCTTATTTGATAATTCTTATTACTCATGCATACATTTATAAATATAAATATAAATATATACATATTGCACTTAGTTCATTTAGTGGTGCTCATGTGTACATATATTTAGGGCTAAGCACCTGGAAGTAAATAACTGATCAAGGGTATGTCCCTAAAGAAAACTGATTTCTCCTCCCTCAGTGCCCACTGATTGCCTGTACCTCTTTAACCAGAGGCAAGACCATATGAAATTTCCTCCATCCACATTGGCAAATGTGTTAGTTACTTTTCTGTTGCTGTGATAGAAACACTGACCAACATAACTCATAGAAGGAAGAGTTTATTTACCTTTGGTTCCAAAAGGGCAAGAGTCTATCATGGCGAGGAGGCACGGGGGCAGAGGTGGCTGGAGGAGGAGTGGAAGCTAAGCTCTCATATCTTCAAGGAGGCACAGGAAGTAAGAGAGCAACTGGAGATTGGGCAAGGCTTAAGAAGTCTCTAAGCCCACCTCTAGTGATGTGCTTCCTCCAGCATAGCCACACCTCTAAGACCTCCCCAAACAGCACTACCAACTGGGGACAAAAATGTCCAAATACTTGCAATCTATGGGGGACATTCTCAGTCAAACCACCACAGCAAGTCAATTTGTCACAATACAGTTCTTGTTAGGCAACCATACTGTGGCTATTTAATGGGCACACACCTTCCCTGTCATGTCTAGAATGCATTATCTAGCAGTAGACATCCTGTTCTTTGGGCTTTTACCTTTCCACCTGTGCTTCCTCTAAGTACCCTGAGCTGTAGGTGCAGGGGTTGCATTGTTGAAAGTGGCAGTACTAGGCTTTTCTCCAGGGTCCATGACCTCTCCAACCTTTTGTATTCAGCCATCTTTACCTTAAGTCCAATTGGACAGTTGTTGATTAACCTCATAATGAAAGTGCCAGAATTGTACCAGTAGAGATATTATTATGCTGGGCCACACATTGTTGGGGTTCATAGGCTTTATAACTGGGTAGGGCCATTGATTGGTTTCCTCCTTTGGCAGCTTGCATAGCACCCCCTGATACCATGACCACTGGTGTCTGGGAAGGAGGCTTCCAGATCAGTTGCAGCTCAAATTCCCCAAATCTTCTGTCCAAAGTATGTGGTGTCTTTAACAAGAGGGTCTTCCCATCAAGTGCTGGGAGGCAGCCAAAGGATATGACAATGCCCTGTATTGTTTTGAGACTCTCTTGGACTACCCTGACCAATAACTCAGATGGATTCCCATGCCTGGTACTGGCGTAATTATTAGATGACCTTCAGCTATAAACATGCATTTGCTTATACATTATGTGTATATTTTTTAAATAGGCTTCTGAAATAATACATTTGTCTAGTTTTTCAGACAACCTAAGTATTATTTTTCTCTCTTTCCTCACTCTCCCTCAGTATAAAGCCCCACACCCTTTCCCCAGTTAAAGTACACCCCTGTTTTCCCATTTCTCCCTCGATAGCACCTGTGCCTTGCTGTCTCCCTCTCTGGAGCTCCTTCTTCCTCTCCCCCATGGTTCCTTTCTACTTTCCTGTCTTCCTGTAGTTTATTTGGAGATGTGTACAAAAAAATCTAAAGACTCTGAGCTGGGACCCACAAAAGAGAGATAAAATGTGATTTTTGTTTCCCTGGGTCTGGTTTGCCACATTGAGTATAACGGTTTCCAGTGCCATCCATTTTATCTGAAAATTTCATGATATCATTTTTCTTTACAGCAGAATAGAATTCCTTTATGTCAACTTACCACATTTTCATTATCCATTCATCAGCTGAGGAACATTTTGGTTATTTCTATTTCCTAGCTATTGTGAAAAGAGCAGCAATAAACGTGGCTGAGGAAGTTATCTCCTGTAGTAGGATACCTGTTCCTTTGGGCATAATTCAAGGAGTGGTATAACTGGGTCATATGCTAGATATACTTTTAGTTTTCTGAGAATTCTCCACACTTATTTCCAAAGTGGCTGCACCAATTTGCAATGCTACCAACAGAGAATGAAGGTTCCTATTTCCTCCTAAGTGAGGAAACAAACTGGAAGAGACTTATTGATGACAGATACAGTTAGCACAGAGTCAGAGGAAAAATAAGGGCATGCTCTGGGTTCATTTTTCTTCCTACACATTGCACACACTTTAATTTAGAATAGTAGGGATTCTAAATAAATGAGTTTCATGTTATATAAATTTCCTGTACATATGATTAATAAGAGGCCCCAATGAGTTCTAGCACATTAAAAGCTCTGCAAAGTTATCTCTGGGATATCTGAACAGTCAGGGAAAGGACAAAAGCTACTCTTTGGAACACTGGTTCTACAGTAGCAAAAGAAGCCCTGTAAGAGAAAACTGGTCAAGAGAATAAGAATTCCAGGCCTGGGTGGAGTCTTAATTTTAAATGTTCCAGGTCAATTACCTTGACACAGCACAACCCCAATGAAGGCAGATTCAACTTAAAACATGGTAAAAAGATCGGGGGAATACAGTGCAATAATGAGATGGTGAACTTTTTCTGCCTGTGATCCCATCCCTACTGCAGTGCTTGTGGACCAGGCCACAGACACATAGCTTTCTGTAATTCTGCCTGCTTTAAAAAAACAAAAAAACAAAAACAAAACAAAACAAACAAAAAACCCAGAACCTCTTACTTTCTTCTAATCATGCTTTCCTTAACGCTTTGGGCTGCCCCATTTGGGGCTTTCTTAAAGTCTCCCCACCATGTGGATACTAGTCTGTCATGTGTCTGTCCTCCATGCAGGCTCTGAACAGACATGGCTTTATGGCTTTTTTCCTTCTCTCTTCCATGCTCCTCCTTAGGGTAGCTGTTGAGATTTACAGCTTTCCTGCCCTGGGGATGTTTATTTAAATTCTAATAAAATGGTCCTAAAGCTTCCACTTGAGTACATTATTAAATTCTTTTCTCAAATATATTATATAAATATTCTTACTCTTTTCTCTGTCATAGGAAGCTTTTAAAAAGTAAATTATTGGGGCTGGAGAGATGGCTCAGAGGTTAAGAACACTGGCATCTCTTGCAGAGGACCCAGGTTTGTTTCCCAGCACCCACAAAGTGGCTAACAACTGTCCACAACTCCAGTTCCAGAAGATTTAACACACTCTTCTGTCCTCCATGGGCATTGTATAACATGGATACACTTAACATATATGCAGGCAATACACTCATAAGCATACAATAATTTTTTAAGAAGTAAATTATTACATGAAAGGCCACATAGAGCTTTAGTGATGAGGAAGTGGGATTTGCAACTCAATTTCCTTAGCTATTCTCTAAACACCTCTGAGTCAGGGAGCAGCCTCTTCTAAAACCTTCAAGACTCCACTCAAACACTGAAAATTTGTGGAAACAGATGAGGTCCTGAAGGTGTGTCTCTACCCTGTCTTTTTTCTTATGCCTTCTTTCTTTAGCTGTCCTCAAAAAGGGAAAGTTGCCACCCCTCCCCATTGCAGTTCAGCCTTTATTCTTCTCCTTTCTTGACTCTGAAATGGTCATTGCTATTCTTAGGCAGTTCTTTGCTGTCTTTTATTTTCTCTATGCCTTCTTTCTCTTCCCTACATGGGTTTGTTCCAAACCAGAAATTCCATGAATTCATATAGTTAAAGCATCTGGCTTTGAAGACTTGAGGATAATCAAACATAAATGTATTTAAGGGGAATTATTTGTTGCTAAATATGTCTTTTTCTCTTTAATATTTATTTATTCTCAGTAGGGTTTGGGGGGAGGCAGAACATGCCATTGCCCACCTGTGGAGGTCAGAGGACGGCTTTCAGGAGTTGCTTTTACCTGCCTTCTCCTTGAGCGGGGTCTGCTGTGTTGCGTACGCCAGGCTCACTGGCCCTCACACCTTTTTGGCAGTTTTTAGTTTTCTGCCTTCTAGCTCAGGCAGGAGTGCTGAGATTTCATATATGTGCTACTATATCTGACTCTTTTAAATGGGTTCTGGGATCAAATTCAGGTTGTCAGGCTTGCATGATAAACACTTTTACCTGCTGAATATCCCTGGCCCTTAAATATCTTTTCTAGAGCAGAGAGAAGAGATGTAATTTGCATCCATTTATAACACTTCCTTGATGGGAAAATTCTTGTTCCTAGTTTTGCCTCCCCAAGCTAACACCATATTTTTCAAAATAAGCCACATATTTATGCCAGTAATGTGAACATATAACCACTGCGGAAAAACTTGTTTTAAATTTACTAAGATATTTCTTACTCTATAATTAGCCTCTCAATCACCACTTCTTTTTAGTCCAGGGAAATTCAAGAGTAAAATAATTCTACTTCTAGAAATGTTGGCTCTGACTTGAATGCTAGGAACCAGGTGGATGTCAATAGCAAAATAAGGAATAGCCTTAAACAGGTCAAGCCCTTATTCTTTCAAACTTTACTCTTTCCTTCTAGATTCTTGTCACTTGTTAAATATTGGAAAGTAAAGAAACTTACAGAAATCTAAATACTAATAATATACAAGGTGTTTTCAGAGACAGAAATTATATTTATAGAAGAGAAAAAAATATTTTTCATAGAGCTCTATAATATGTTGCCTTTTCTTGGCATTTTACAAAATTACACAATGAGATGTAGCTCTCCAACTCTGATATTTTCTAATGTATAGGAAGATAATTTAAATGATTTTTTTTAGTGATTTAAACATTGGGATAAAATAAAATCTTACAAATATCTGCTTGTTTCTTTTGCACATGTTGATATTTTACTCACATGGATACAAAATATGTCTCTGGGTTAGACTTGTGAACCAAACGTTCCCAGAAAAAATCCTGCATCTTGGACTGAACTTCCTTCAAGGCTGACCAACTGGTTAGCATTTCAATGACTGTGCTGTTTGGAATGTTGCAGATCCAGAGCCTGTTTACAAATTATCTTTGGCCTATTTAACCCATAAATAGTCCCTCCTTGACTACCTCTGTTTCTGACTTAGTATCTTGTGCCTAATAGAACATATTAACAAAGAAAGAGTTCTCACTATCCAAAGGTTAAGGCTTTAACCAGATAGCATCTGAGATCAGGTAGCAGCCCTACCTCCCTGTTTTTCTATGATGTGCCTACTGAATGTCCCCATCAGTTTTGAAAACCGTCTTGATTTATGACTTTCTTTGTTCTGTTACTATTAAAAACTTCATGAAACTGCTACCACATTGGAACATAGAATTTGTGGTAACCTGAATCTGTGTTCCCAGGCTATGGCCACTCATTTGACTCTACAATAAATGGTTTCTTGAGGCTGGAGAGATCGCTCAGTGGTTAAGAGCACTGACTGCTCTTACAGAGGGCCAGGATTTGATTCCCAGAGCCCACATGGTGGTGGTTAACAACTAACCTAGTCTAAGTTACTACATTTTGACCAAAGCAGCCATTTCAGGAGAAGTGATTTTTACCCTACTTATGAAAGATATGTAGAGAGAGAAGCAACTTTGCATTCTGAGAAAGGGCCTGACTGCACGCCGCAGGATATTGTAATCTAGGCCACTTATCTAAACCGATAGTTGATTGGTAAATTTGAAGTTTGCTATGTTCAAACTTTGCTGTGTTGTATGAACCTGATTGGCCTACTTGTTCTGCTTTCTGTATTCCTATAAATATTCTGGCTGACTGGTGTTTGAGGCTGCTGCTCTTCCCAACATAGACAGCCCAGTTGGCTGGCTGTAATAAAACTTTACCTTGCTGATTTCAATTAAGTGATGTTGGTGATTTTTATTTGAAATCCAGCATATAACAACAACCATCTGTAACTTCAGCTCCTAGGGGAATCTGACCTCTGTGAGCACTGCACAATACAACATGGGTACACTTACACACATGTATACAGTACATTGTGAAAGAAAAGTTCCCAAAAAGAACTTTCGACTGAACTTGCTGCAAGGCTGACCAACTGATTATCACTAGGGAGACTGTGGAGAGTTTGGAATGTTACAGGTCCAGAGTCTAGTTACTATTTATCCCAGGCCATCTTTAGCCCCCTAAACAGCCACTCCTTCCTCACCTCCGTTTCTGATCTAACATCCTGTGACTAACAGATAGAAAACCTTTTAGAATGTATTATCCTAGCAGACCACCCTGGTTTCACCAATCAAAAGGCTAAGAATGTTATCAGATAGCATCTGAGGCCTGTAGTAAAAAACCCCTCACTTTGTTGCACCTATCTACTGAATGTATCTTCCAATGTATTTGAAAAATGTCTTGATTTATGACTTTTCTTTGTTCTGTTACTATTAAAATGTAAGGCAACTGTTAATTTGGGGTAACCTGAATCTGTGTTTCCCGGCCATAGTTACTCATATTTAGCTCCAAAATAAACAATTTTTTGTCTCCTTTGAGGTGAGAAAAATATATTTTGTTATATATATATATATCTTTTATCCCCTTTGAGGTAGGAATTTTCCTTTTGTGTCGACAGTTATGGTACCACAAGATGGGACCCCAAGAATAATCCATTTTTCATCAGAGAAGTCAAATGGATGGAAACCAGGTCCCTGCATGGCCCCACTGAGTCCAGCCATCTGGTGTCTCCTCAGGTGGATTGTTGTGAGTTCTTTTGTGGGTTCCCTTGGACCTCCCTTGGTTTGGCGTAAGATCTATTTGTTTATTCTGAGCTGGCTGTTTAAGGATCCTATTTGTTAGATATCATTTTAGTTTTAGTTTTGTTTCAAGATGTTAGATTTTAGCAATGTATTTGTTTGTGTTGAAAGTATTATGGTTTCAACATTTAGTTTGCTTTTTCTCTGCTTTCACACTTCCAAAGGCATGTTTGATTCTGGCCATTTGTTCATAAAAGTTTGTTAGTAAGTAATTTTTTTTTTCTTTTTCTTTTTCTCTGATTATTTCTCCCTTATCTAATCTAAGAAATGGAGAAATGTTTTGAGAAAAACAGATATTTCATATTCCAGCTGCTTTTAGATTTCATTAGTATATTCCTTCAACATAAAAATGTAAAAAAAGTAACTAAAAGTACATTTACCTCAGTGAGGAACATTTCTTAGCTCTAAACTAGCTTGTTTGAGTGCTTAAATAGAAGTCCCAGGCAATACATTTTAAAAAGTCACAACTGGGAAGTGTGCTTTGATTGAAATGTAAAATCATCTGAAGAAGCAATAGAAATTATAAAATTGGTAACTTATAATAATAAGAGTTCTAAAAAAAATCCTGCATGTGAGTAAAGGGATATATTAAATTTAAGAAATACATTTAAAATTTTTAGAGATTATATAAGAACTAAAGATAAATTCTAAGACTATCTCATCTTTTCATGACATTGCCCTTCATTCTTTATCTCCTACAGCAAAGCTTTATATCCAAATAGATGATGGCCTGTTTTAAGAAAAACCATTTTCCTTTGGGAAGCTCTACTCACAGAGATATATCTCACAGTTCCCCTCCTTGAGCACCTCTTCTGCCTTTAGCTCTCATTCTTAAGTCAGCATTAAAATGTTGTTATTATACTAGCTTTTCCTAAAGTTCCTTTCAGCAATTGAACCCACATTGGTTTGAGTGGTGGTCTTAGGAGAACTCCTGAGGCTCCTAAGGATGACCACAGGGCAGCTATGTCTCAGTTACTCCTGAAGATTCTGGTGCTCTTGATGAGAACCATTTTGAAATATTGTTGGTGAATTTCCCATCTGTTACATGTAGGATCTACCCTGCTAAGCACTTCAGTTTCTTTTACTTCTGTTTTTCTGGCAAGAGATCCACTTTAAAATTCCCTATACTCATCCATAGTCTTGTACCTGGGTCAAATACAACAGCACATGGAGACTTTTCATGGGCTACATCATAATAGCTGACCCCCAAGATGGACTAAGCCAGTCCTTGCCTCTAAGAGACTGAGACAGAATGAGATATCTGCAACATGGTCACAATAATTACCTTTATACTTTCTTATTCATAACTTGAAGTCTTAAAATGTTTCCTTTCTTCTTTGTATAATACTAGTAGCTTAGACAAGGGAAATCTGTTGGTTTCCTTTAGCTCTTGAAAAAAGAAAGACCTATTACCCTAAGCCTGCATGGTAAACTTCACCTTCTGTTCATTTAGACTTAGGCCTTTCTTACATCTTAAAGAGCTAGAGACATAATCTATCTTCCCCAACTCTGGGTGCATCTAGATTTTACATAATTCTTGTATAATACTAGTAGCTTAGACAAGGGAAATCTGTTGGTTTCCTTTAGCTCTTGAAAAAAGAAAGACCTATTACCCTAAGCCTGCATGGTAAACTTCACCTTCTGTTCATTTAGACTTAGGCCTTTCTTACATCTTAAAGAGCTAGAGACATAATCTATCTTCCCCAACTCTGGGTGCATCTAGATTTTACATAATTCTGTCATATATGTCTACGATAATTGTTTTCATTTGTCGTTTTGTTCAAAACAATTTTTTATATTTTATTTAAGAATTTTATTTTATGTGTATGAGTGTATTGTCTGCATGTTTGTAAGTGCGCCTGTGTCAAGCAATGCTGTGGAAGTGAGAAGAGGGCTTTGAATCCCCTGGAACTGGAGTTATGAATGGTTGTTAGCTGCCATGTGGGTGCTGGGAATTGAACCTGGTTCCTCTGCAAGACCCAGTGCTCTTAACCACTGAACCATCTCTCCAGCCCCCAAAACATTTTTTTCTTAAACAAACTGGCTGCTTCAGTTTTTTTTCAATTGCGTGCTAAAATTTTTTGTTTCATTTTTGGCATGTGTGATTAAAATGCATATGTGCAGAGTTATAAATGTGAGTATTTTGCTGATGTATTGAAAAGGCCTGATATATGCTATATCATAAACTTGGGTACTCTGAACACCTTAAAACCTATTAAACAATATCTTTGGGTCAATTAAATGTTTCAAAAACCTTTTAAATGATATTTGTTTGTAAAAAGGAGTATTCATTAAAATAATAAGATAAATATTTTATTATGCCATAAAATTTAATGTTATATACATAGATTTTGATGAGGATTCCCTTCCAAAATAGGTTCTAAACAAATATACATTAATTAAAATTTTTATTTCAATTGTATAAAAGAGTAACAAAATTATTTCTCTTTTAAAATGTTCTTAATATGAAAGTGTTAAATGAAAGGATTTTATTAAGATTAGACTACATGAAAAACAATGGCTATATGTTTGCTAAAGATCTTTGTATTAATATTCCTTTTCACAATGAGGATTTTAGGAGATATAATCTCAACAAAGAAAAATTGCAAAATCTTGTTGCTAAAAATCTGGTCTTATATATGATTATGTGTATGTACTGTCTACATGTACTTAAGTTTAAGAAAAAAATTACTTGGTATCAAACTGTCTTATGTAAACTGGAGTTGTTAAATTAACCCTGCTTCCTTTCATATCATAGTAAAACTACAATTTTAAGGGAAACGGTTCAAACTCCAACATACTAAGTTAGCTTGACCATATATCCAGCATGTTAACTGAGGATATTAAATCAATGTGATTACTATGTATGTTTAAACATGTAGAAGTGACTATTGTCCTAGATATTTATAAAAACATTAACTTGTTTCTAAATTTATATATTTAAAGAATTAGATATTTTTGAAAGAATTAACAGAAGTACATATTTAATTATAGAGTTCTGGTCAAGATGTTGTCTCCTTGATCCTTGTCTTAAGTCTAGCTCTCCAATATGGTTCCCAAGACTTGAGGATATAAGTTAATTTTAAAAGATGATTACTTCTCTCCATGGTGTCATTTCCCCTATGGAAAACTGCTCTCGTGAGATGCTAAGCTTTTTATTCTGTGCTTTTAGATTTTGTATGTATGCTATGTATTCATAAATATAAACATTTTAAGAATTTTAAGGCCACTACTGCCTCTTTAAAACTGGTTTGTCAAGGCACATAACATTTAAAAAGAAAATTGATCATTTTAACAATCTACTTCAAGGCTTAAAATGTCTTCATAAAGTTTAAGACATGTTAAAGTTCATAGATAAGCTTGATGTGTTACATTATAATAATATATTTGAGATTGAATTTTAAAGAAAAGAACAGTTTAGCTAAATACTTGTTAAATGATTGACATAATTACTACAAAGGTAAAAAGGTGGCAAAAAGTGAATAGAGTAAAAAAATACCAAAATTTATCTTTTTGATGCCTCAAATTCTAATGAGAAGTGAATACTTTTTAAGCAAAAACAATTTAAAAGAGCCTGTTATAATGTTATATCTTTAACAATTAATTAGTTTAAGTTGGTTAAGGAAAAAAACAAGATTATTAATATGTTTTACCACTGTTATTATATATATTTACCATAATTTACCATATTATATATATTTACCATTATTATTATATATGTTTTCTATGTTTTAGATATAGCCTCCTGGATTTTCATTTAAAATTATCTTATTAAAATGTTTTATAAATTTTATATTAAACATCAACAAATAAGGAAAAGAAAACAGAGACTAAAAGGTTACAGGTATATATTGACCAAGGAAGGTTTAGAAAAATGTTTTCAGACACCAGGTGTGGTAGAGAATGCCTTTCACCCCAGCATTCAAAAGGCAGAGGCAGGCAGATCTTTGTGAGATTGACGCTTGCCTTATATTTTTAGTGGAGCTCCAGGTCAGCTAGTTTACAGGGATACCTTCTCTCAAAAATATTTTTAAAAAAGCTTTTGGATTAAAAAGAACTCTGTCAGGTAAATTAAAGATTGTTCCAAAATGGAAATGGATGAAAATAATGTGTTAAAAGATTAAAGTATGTTGTAGAAAGAATTAAAATTAAACTTTAAGAAAGTATATTGAATTCTAATTAAGTGGGTTATAACATAAAGACTATTAATTTCTTAAAGTAAAAATTCAATACCACAAGGAAAAATTAGTGCTTGATTCCCTGTTTACAATAACAATAAAAAAAGTATCATTTTGCTTAGAAAAACAAGGACTTTTAAATATAATTACTAAAATTCAGAACTGGTAGCAGAGTCTTCCTCAAAAGTTAAAAGAAAAAACAAAACAAAAAAACCCAAACATGATTTCATCAACTGAAAGAAGGACATCACATCAGACTCCATTCAACTGGAGAATAAAACAGAATCAGGTCGTTCTAACCTGCTCCTGCACTACAATCAAGGAGATGAACTTTGAGATCCACTTGTGGCCACTTCATCTGAGAACTCATCCAGGTAGACTTCAGGGATGCTGGATGGGACTCATCTTCAATTAACTGACAATACCAAGAACCAGTACTCCCAAGTTACCAAATATTTCCCTCATTTTTTGATCCTTAAACACTTTAAAGGTGTCATGCCAAATTCCCGACCCTCCTGGGAGACCTGCATGCATGCGCTCTGGGATTTCAGGGTCCTGCAGTCCTAACACAGATTGACAAGCCACCACATTGTCCCTCTTCAATTGCAGTTTGGGGAATACAAATATTTATTCTGGTTTGCCAACAAAATTTATGCTGTTTTGGAGAGGGCCACTTATAAAGACATGAACTCTCATGGGCACTTTCTCTCCCATATTTGAGATCTGCGCCATCAGCCCTGTCCCCAGTCTCTATGCTCTGCTCCAAAATGGTGACTACCCTCCTCTTTATCCCAGTGTGCTCAGCTGTTTCTCTGCATCTGTCTCTAGACCAGACCCCTCTGAGTCTCTTGGGGTTCAGTTCTAGTTCACTTGGAGAACAACACCTACCCAACATATGAGTAGATATTTTTAATGGTTTCTGATATTTAATATTTAACTTGATATGTTACTGAAGTAAAATACTAATTTTAATTTGAATAAGTTATAAATGATAATGCTACTTGCTTTCATTAATCTTTTTTTGTTATGATTATTTGTGTACATAGAACCTCTATCTTACTCAAAATTAGTGGTCATAGTTAATAAATTCAAGTGTTTTCACTCTTGGTAAAAATCCATATGTATTTTTCTAATTATGCAATATAATTTGGATATTTGTATTAAAAGGCCAGTTTTCAAATTTGCATATATATGAAAATTTACTATATTATATTATATAATACTATATATATAAATACTGAATCAAGAAAATTAGATCAAAAGGCCTTGCAATATGCTCCAATGCTTAACAAGTTAACTGCAGGCCTATTTTCTCTAGATACACATACCTAAAGATTTGGATTGATTCTTATTTAAATTATACAAAAGGCCTCACTAATAACAACAATATTCATAATATTTTATACTTTAAGTACTGATGTTCCTTAATTAAAACATCTTAGATATCCTATATACCACAATTATCTGGGATAAAAATAATAACTCAAAAATAATTCAACAATATTTAGTAATAATGTATGAAAGTGTGTGGTGAAGGCAACTGACCATGATAACTCCATGGGAGAGAGCAATTCATTTGAGAGCAAACAGGGCACTGGGCTGCCTCTCAGGGAGCCAAGAAACAGCTGGGGGAAGAAACAACAGGGGAAGTCAGACATCCTTTACAGACAGATGCTTTCCCTGAGGAAAGGCTGGAAAGTTTAGTTTGGGATTAGTTGGTTTCCCAATATGTAGAGGGACTTGCCTGGGCTGTTTGGACCCTTCATTTTAGAATATTGGGATCTGCACCACCATCTTAGGAGTCTGCCAGGAACCTAACAAATAAAATAAAATAAAATAAAAAAATACTGAAATAACCTCTTGTAGAGTTCCATTTCCATTTCCAATCATTAAAACAAAAAGAAATATTTGGTTATGCTTACAAGGCCTATAAAATTCAGATTTCTAACAGACTTGATCTCTTGTTTCTATTAATGTTATTAATATTTTGTGGTGGTGTCACCCAGGAACTCTTGAGGTCTCTTGATCTGGGCAAAAGAAATGAACACCCGGTGTCCAGCTCTGCACTGTGGCTCAGACCCCACCATTCTGTTCTCGCTTCTGCAGCCCACCCATAGTGACTGCTAGCTTTGGCCCAGGCCTCACAGGCCTTCAGTCTCACCCCAGGTCAGTAAATAGCAGGGTATTTTGTTCTTGCATGCCCGGATCTTCCTGAGTTCTGTCCAAGATGGCACAGAAAAGTCCCTCCCTCCATGGCTAACATTCCACAGTCAATTCTCTGCAGCAGGACAAACACCTCCCCCACCCCCCCATCCCTGCCTCGGAGGAAACAGACTGTTTGGTACACAGGTGATTTGAATAAAAATGTCCCCCATATGCTCCAAGTATTTGGACATTTTGTTTCCAGTTTTTGGTGCTGTTTTGGGAGGTCTTAGAGGTGTGGTTATGCTGGAGGAAGCATGTCACTGGGGCCAGGCTTAGAGAGTTCTTAAGTCTTGCCAGAGGGCCAGTCACTCTCTTGCTTTCTGTGCCTGCTTGAAGATGTGAGAACTTAGCTTCTGCTCCTCCTTCAGGCACCTTGCCATCATGCCTCCCTGCCACAATAGAAGGTAATTCCCCTGGAACTGTAAGCTCAAATGCAGTCTTCCTTCTATAAGTTGCTTTGGTCAGTGTTTCTACCACAGCAATAGAAAAGTAACTAATACATATTTGGTATGCAAATGAAGACATTCTTTTTTGAAGAAAGTTTAAAGAATATTATATATTTATGTAATATTTTCTATAAGATTTTTCACTTACTTTTCCAAACTAAATATGGTATGATACCAATATAATAAAACAGATCAAGTCATTATCCACAGGTACAAACTACTAGAATTAGAGCTAGCTACTCCACATGAGGTTATAGCTGTAACACCTAAGTGGGCAAAAGAAAAACCAAAAATTAGATGATAGATTTTTAAAAAATACTCCAAATATAAATAAAACACTCATAGAATACAAACAACTGAATATATATGGGGAAACATAGTCAATATCACTTTTGTAATGTTTTGTGTTCTTAATCTGTAGATGTACTGTGTTAGGTCAAGTAATGTTCTTGCTTATTTTAATTTTATGTATAATAGTCCTATTATATGTCACATGCAATTGTTATGTCAGATACAGAGAACAACAACAGCAAAAAGAGCTAAAGCCAAATATGGAACATGATGACTAATGGTTTTGATATGGTCCAGGAATTTCTTCCTTAGTGGATTACTAGCTAACTACCCTCTGTCCTGAAGTGTTCCCTTTCTGCCTGCAACTCAGCATGTTCATTAGATCCTAGGAAGTCTTTCCTAGCAATGTGGGAATGAACATGTGACCCCCACATGCACAAAATGTGATTATTGACCAACAAGGGGTACTGTGAACAAAAAGATAAGAGAAAAATCCTTCATCTTGGACTGAACTTCCCTCAAGGCTGATTAACTGATTATCACTTCAATGAGTGTGGTGAGTTTGGAATGTTGTAGATACAGAGCCTGTTTACTATTTATCTTGGGCCATATTTAGCCTCTAAATAGCTAGTCCTTGCCCATTTCTGTTTCTGATTTAACATCTTGTGACTAACTGAATATATTAGCTTAACAAAGAAACAGTTAATAACAAATTGACATGAATGGTATCAGCTGGAATCTGAGACCTATGGTAGACCCCACCCTCGATTTTCTATGACCTACAGAATATATCCACCAACGTATTTGAAAAGTGTCTTAGTTTATGACTTTTCTTTGTTTTGTTACTGTAAAACCTTCACAAAACCCTTACCAAGTTGGAACATGGCATTTGGGGTAACATGAATCTGTATTCCCAGGCCGTGGTCACTCATACATGGCTCTAGAATAAACTGTCTCTTATCCCCTTTGAGGTGAAAGTTACACTTTTGCATTGACAAGCTCATTGCATCCTACAACTGAACATTTCCAAGTGACATTTACTCTGAGTTCTCCATAGCTAATTGCTCAAAGAAGCCAGGGATGAAGGGAGAGGTTATCCAAGTTTATTAGCACCCCTCTGTTCAGGTGCCTTCCATATTTTTCTGGATTTGATTATTATATTCACCATATAAGTGAGAAACTGAGAGTCCAAGAGCTAGTGACCTAACTGGGCCCAGGACATGGACTAGTAAAAAGCTAACGCTTGCAGCATATTCATTTAATTTTCCTGCTGAGCAGAAAAGGTAATCTCTCTAGAGTAATTTCTTATTTAAATGATGAAGCTGTTAATGTTAATATTAATATTGTTAAATGAAGTCTAACTTTATAATGGGATAGGAGTAGCACTTTAAAAAGTAGCTCATTATATTTAGATGATTTATAACTGAATATTCCATTTCTAAATTATGCTCAATGCAGGGAGCTATCTCCAAAGTGAATTTGGTAATAGGCACTTTAAACATAGATTATTAGTATTTCCATTATAAAATGAAGAAAAAAAATCTTTACAAGTAAATATAGTCACAAGTTATGGTTGCACGCAGTGAAACATATATAATTTTTTCATTAGTCAACTTCTAAAAAATGTTTGCATGCATTAATTTTAAAAGATAACATTTTGAATTACCATTATTTTGGAGTCTCCTAAGGTTTGAAGTCTATGCAAAAATCAATTTATTATCACGTTTACTATTGCTTCAGGAGGTAGTTTGTATATTTTTTTGATATTATCTTTGATAAACCTAAAAGAATAATGAAATGTTCATGTTTCAATATTTTGGTAGTCTTAATAACAATGATCTAATTAATATCTAGTACTCAGAAGATAATATAATCTTGCACCCAAAGCTTAAAGATGAGCAGCGTTACTTGTCTTTACTATCTTTCTTTAGGCAGCTAGATCCTTTTACCAGCTGTGTGACTGGTCAAACACGGCATCTTCTTTCTCATAAAGAACATGGCAGCAGTGCTATTAGGCATTCCTGTGAACTGGGTCACAGCCTGGTAACACAGTGCAGAAACTGAACAGTGCTGCAATGAGTGAAGCACCCAAAGGGAGCTGGAATGAAGGATTTTTCCCCAACCCACTTTCCATAAAACTAAATGTAAATCTTTGCAGAAAAAAAAAACAACTCAACCCAAATCACTGTAACACTATTATTGGAATATGCACAGAATATAAATGAGTAAATGGATAGTGCTGGGAAGGAAGGTCAGGGAAATGGTTTGGGAATGCTTGTTTTATTTTTGGTTTTTTGACAATCGTTAGGGCTCTTTTTAGAGACTACTTTATTTAGCCAATGCAGAAAATCCTGTGAGTTGACATTATTATCTACATTTCATTATTAAAAAAAATATGAAAGTTTGTAATGTTTAAGTAAATTTGGCTGGTAGTAAATTATATAAATAGGATATATCTATATCTATTTATCATCTATCATTTATCTAATCTACCTATCATCTGTCTATGTATGTATGTATGTATGTATGTATGTATCTATCATCTCTCAATCTATCATCTATCTACCTATCATGTATCTATCATGTGTCTATCATCTATCATCTATCTATCTATCTATCATCTATCTACCTATCTATCTATCATCTATCTATCATCATCTATCTATCTAACATCATCTATTTTATTTATTTTGTTTGTCTGTGGGGAAAATGTCCTTCAAACAAATTATACTGCCTTCAAATGAGCAGAAATGTTTTGAAGCAAGGCTGTATCCTTGAGTTTTTCAGAAAGGAGACTTTGAGACAGAATTTAGCATGCAGTATGCTTACTAGTGTTCTTAACACCTTTGAAAAGAAAAAGATGAAATCACAGAGGGCAGAGTTGAGTCACAGGTTTGGATGGTTCTACCAGGATCACTGGGAAGGCTGTGGAATTTTCTTAGTTCTGCTGAGAAACCCGGTTTTAACTTCCACAGTCATTCAGTACAAGTGGATGACAAAAGCAAGGCCCAGTGAGTTGGTTCTGAGCATTGGAACAAAAGGCTGAGCAGAAAATTAGGTCCTTTACTGAAAGCAGGACCCGGGTGGCATGTCACAATGTCCACTTCAAGTTTCAGGCTGCAAAAAAATTATCTAGCTTAATAAAAAGCAGTAGAAAATGACATTTTAGAACTGTAAGATATTATGACAGAATGGCCAGTTAGGCTATTATAAGTTCCTAGGTAATCACATGCATAGAATGTACATAGAATAATGAATGGTGTAGTCCAAGACAGGCAATGTTTATGGAGTATGTTTATTATATTTCTTATTTATTAAGTATTCATCAGTTTTATTCTTTATTAAAATTCCTTGCTTGGTACAGTGAAAAAGTAAGACACAAGGAATGATATTTGCTGTTTTAATCACAAATCTACTATGCAAGGTTTCTTAAGATCAACACGGGATCTAAAGAAAAATGGCAAAGGAGCCATATTGCCAAGGGAGTCCTGAAAGTCCTTCACAGGGAGGCGGAAAGCTAGCCATAGCAGCAGCTCAATACATGATTATCTTGAGAAAAGGCAGATATGATACAAATGTTATGCATGTGAGTCAAAACACATTCTACAGTCATGATTTTAAAAGAGGTTTTTCCCTGACTTGCACTGAACCCACAGGCATTTTTCTTAGAACACACATGTTTTCTGCCTGTGTTCTAGAAGGGTAAGCTGTGTGACTGCTGGTTTTAAGCTTCCTCTTCCTCTTTCTGGACCCTTCTATTCACTCTCCATTCCTGCTTACTTTAGATCTTCCATTCAGAGATTAGCATCATGAAAGGGAAGAAAATAGTGAAGGCTGATAACCAAGAAACATTGCCTTTACAGGAAACAAGTGGAAGTTTGGAGAAAAGACTGAGAAGTGGGATGAAATTCTTTTGTCATGTGCTCATGACCTACCTTTGAAAACCACCTCAGTAGGCAGCAGACCCCTGGGAATAGCCTACTAGACTCTCAGCATATAGCATGTCAACATCAAGTCAAGGACAGAAGAATACAATTTAAGCACCATAGAAGTGCATTGGGGTTATTTTGTGCAATAACGTGAAATTCTTAATGAACTGTTAGGGTGTTGTCTGAGCCATTCTCTGTAATACTTACAGTTGGGAGATTATCATCTTTGATAATATCCAGAGGTATTGCTACACAGTTAATAGCTAAGACTTCCTTGTTCAACTAATGTTTTTTGAGATATCTGTGGTGATACAATTATTTAAAAAATACATTTTCCAAAAAGCCTACACATTGGATCTGATAATAAATTTTACAAGAGTTTAGAGACCATATTTTGAAAATAAATCTGAGCCCAAAATTTCTAGCTATATTAAAATGTCAACAAAGTAAAGGAAAAAGGTTTAGTGAGGAGCAGGACATTTCTGTTATCAGACACAAAACTTGATATTAAATAGCTTCTCTTGATCCTCCTGATCTTGAGACTTAGAAAGCTTAGTGACTCTGAGATGAAATCATTGCAATACACAGAATGAGATTAAGATGTTGAGCAAAAGGCAGGAAAACATTGTATACTTCTGTGGAGAAATAGTGACTTATGTGGGAAATCAAAATTGTTAAATTTTAGACTGGGAAAAAACAATGGATAAATCTGCTCATCTAGTAAGGACATTTCCCTTGAAATTGTTGAAGAGAGGAAAGATGATAGCTTTGTTTCCCTTCAAAACAGTGGTTGTATGAGTGTCCTGGAGTGCGTGTGTTACACTATCACACCCCTACAGAAGCCCTAGGACTGGAATAGGGGTCAAATGCCTTCATTAGATGGACTCTGCCCTACTGTTTCCAATGCCTGCTGTCATTTCCCAGTCAGCAGCTCTTTATAGGAGCTTTTCTGTGGCCCAGTGATTGCTCAGTGATGGGGATCTATCTTGTTGATGTTTCTGGTTTTGTGAAAAAGAGTAACCAAAAGAACTCATGCACCTTGGATTGAACTTCCTGAAAGGCTCACCAACTGATTATTACTCAGGAGATTGTGAAGAGTCTGGAATGCTGCAGATCCGGAGCCTATCCACAGATTATCTGGGGACATCTTTAACCCCATAAATAGCCAAACATTGCCTACCTCTGTTTCTGAATTAACATTCTTGAGACCATAAAATGTATTAACTTAGCAGACCACCAGGTCTCACCAATCAAAAAGCTAAGAATGTCATCGGGTAGCATCAGAGACCTATATTAGAAACCCCCTGCTTTGCTATGACCAGCCTGCTGAATGTATCCACCAATGTATTTGGAAAATGTCTTGATTTATGACTTTTCTTTGTTCTGCTACTATAAAAATGTATGGCAACTTACATGCCAGAACATGGACTTTGGGGTAAACTGACTCTGTGTTCCTGGGCCATGGTCACTCATATTTGGCCCCCGAATAAACTATTACTTATCTCCTTTGAGGTGAGAGTTATGCTTCTGCATCAACATTTTCTTAGTTTGGATACCAATACTAGGATGAGGACACTTATTCTTATTTGGGGAAAAGTAAGCTATGAAACTATGGGAAAAATTTTTAACCTATGAAATTTACGGATCTGTCAGACAAAGCTCAAAGGGCAAATAGTTCTTGCCTTTCCTGGTATCCTAGTCACTTTACTTAAGTTCCTAGCATTTTTATAATCATTTAAAAATACTTGTAATATTTCATTTATTATTTTTATTTTATGTGTATGAGTGTATTACCTGCATATGTGTAAGTGCACCTGGATTATGCAATGCCCACAGAAATCAGATGAGGGCATTGGATCCCCTGAAACTGGAGTTACAAATGATTATTAACCACCATATGTGTGCTGGGGATTGAACCCATGTCCTCTGCAAGAGCTGACAGTGCTCTTAACTGCTGAACCGTCTCTCCATCCCGATTCTGTAATTATTAAGAAAATAATATTAAATTTTATGTACTCAGTTTTATTACTTAAGTGAACTAGACTTCCTACAGTGGACCACTTGGGTTTCATTATCAATCTTGAAATCTTCCTATGTGACTTTTATAATTTACTCAACACATTCTGAGTTTTGGTTTCCTACCCATTGCAGGGATATAATATCAGCATTTATACCATGCCATGGAGTATCAGCTCAGACAATGCTTGGCCTGACTATCTTGTTTTTAAATTATATATCTATATCTATAGATATATAATTTATTTTTTAAATTTTATGTGTATGTGTATATTGCCTTCATGTGTGTAAGTGCACTCATGTTGTGTAACACCCGTGGAGGACAGAAGAGGCTGTTGGATCCCCTGGAACTGGATTTACTGAAAGTTGTTAGCTGACATGTGGGTGCTAGGTTTCGAACCTGGGTCTTCTGCAAGAACAGTGTTCTTAACTGCTGAGCCATCTCTCCAGCCCTGCCTGAATATCTTTGAACTGCTCATTAATTATTCAAGTTCTCTTTTGTGTTATGCAAATTATTTTTCTTTGCAATTTAGGGAAGCGGGAGGTTGGGTGACCAAAACCCAGTTTCTACACTTTAAATTAAATCATCTTAGTAGATTTTTTTGTTTATTCACACTTTTCCTTTTTGGGGTGATTGATGTAGTCCTGAAGATGCAATCTTGGTTGGCTCTATGGTAAGGGAGAAGGACATGAGGGTAACACATGCACTATGTTAATCGATGATGCTCCATCCCGGCTTTCCTGGGAATACATCAGACAATCATGTCTTAGCTATATGTCTCTACCTGTACATGCATATATACACATATGGTTATTTAAAAATCAAAGAGAAATGAAAGACTTGTGGGTTTCACAGTGATATGATAGAAGTTCTTGTTGTTATCCAAAAGGAAAGAAAGCAACTAGAGGGAGGATTGACTCTAAACAGTGCCAGATGTCAGCTTCAGATTGTAGTGACCTTACACACAATATACTTTTATTCATTTAAATGTGAAATATAATGAATAATTTCTAAGTTCTGTTACTAGCCCCCTAATAGGAAATTAATGCAACGTAAAATGAATTTGTGTTACACAATTCTGTTTTTAATTGACTTTTCAGTGCTAGCTATTATAGAACATGCTTGGTTTAATTTAATGCCTTTCTTATATACACTATTATAGTAAAGTAAGATGATAGTTGATCTGTCATTCGTTGTTTTATGCTGTTTATGTTTTACCATTCTACTCAGCTTGAATACCTATGTGGAGGATACTTTATTTCCTTGATCAATTTATTAATTTTCAGGCATTTAGAAGAGCAGTTACTTAAAATAACAATTTAAGTGTTACCTACTTTGTATACCTACCACAGTTTTATTTATTTTCTTATATATTATTTTAAAATAAGTAAACTAAAATATAATGTGAGGTTAATAAGATTCTATAATTGGAGGATGAAAGAGAGTTTGGAAATTAAAATTTTTCAACCATTGTCTTATATAATGGGTATTTGTGATTCTAAATGTACCTAGATATTTCTGCATAAAATTCATTTTGGGGGCTGGAGAGATGGCTCAATGGTTAAGAGCACTGGTTGCTCTTGCAGAGGACCTGGGTTCAATTTCCAGCACCCACATTGTTGCTAACAACCATCCATAACTTCAGTTCCAGGTTTCTGACAACCTCTTCTGACCTCCATGAGCATTGCACAACATGGACGCATTTACTTATGTGCAGGCAATACACTCAAATGCATAAAATAAGAATAAAATATAAAATAGATTAAAAATATTTTTAAAAAATGATTTCATCTTTTAAACAAGGTCCATGAGAGGCATCTGAAACATTGTAAAATACTTTTTTTGTCTGAATATTAAAAATTGACCTTCACAGGCATTTTAAAGAAGACGTGGTAATCTTAAATAAAAAATCTTTTCAATAATCATGTTCTTGATGCAAAATGTCTACAGGTGCTTTCAGAAATCACTTTCTGGTCATGATAAACTTTGTGTACAGGCTTAATAAAATGCCTCTAAGTGCATATTAATTAAAGTGATGTCTGTCCAAACTTCATTTATTTTTTGCTAAAAACAATAATCCTGAGAGTCCAAACCCAAAAGAAAAAAAAATGTAATAATAATTGGCAAATGGATAAATATTGCAATGCTACAAATGTTAGGTTTGGGAAAAGACCAGGACTACCAGAGACCACTTTGAGGCTAGAAAATGAGAAATTTATTGGGATGTACAAGCTGCTAGGCTGTTCTCACAGGAGAGAGAGAGAGAGAAACCAACAGTTTCACGGCAGGCTGCGTTTTATATAGTTTCTTTTTGTGGGTAGGGGGAGGTGAGGCTATCACAAGTAAATAGCAGGTGCCTGGGGGGAGGGCAAGTTTCAGTTGGATGTTTCTTAATTTCTCAGTTGGCTTTGATGAAAAATTGCAGCTATGGTTAGGGTGTGGTGTTAACAAAATGAGTCAGACCCGCCCTCATCTCCCTTTGCTTCCTGGCTTGCACAGCCTCCAGTTTCCTGGCACCAGCACTTTCCCTGGGTAAGAACAATGCACCCACTATTCCTTGACTCCCCCAGCCTCTTTCACCCTCCCAGCTCCCCTGCCTAGTTGCTCCTCCTAGCCTGGTACAGGCCCATTTCTTGTCTTAGCACCCCAGACACCAGGGCTATCCTTTCAGCCTAGAGCCACCACGGCTTCCTGATCCTTTGCATTCTGACCAACCCAGTTCCTCCCTGTGGCCCCCAGGAACCCTCTAGGCCTGGTTCCACCCTCACCTCCCTTTATTTCCCTGGGTGGCACAGTCACAAACTTCCTGAGACTAGCATCTATCCTGGGCCCTTCTCCCAGGCCAGCCCAGCCCCCAAATCCTGAGGGCAGCATCTTTCCTGGAGGGACCCAGACCTTAGAAGAAAGCCTGAGAGCATCTAATCTTCATCTCACTTGGGCCTCTGTGGGAACTCCTGAAGACAAAAGCAATTAGGCCACTCCAGCATAAAATCAAAAGAGAGAACCTGAAGCCTAGACCAAAGAGCATTTCATGCCCAACAAGTACACCACAAAGGCACATAAAGTTTAAAAAAAGAAGCAGATCTAAACTCAACAAAGGAAGGCTTGAGTCTCACACAAGAACCAGAAACTACAAAGGAAATTCACATGTCAAACTTACAGAGAAAAAAATAATAACATGAAAAAACAAAATAATATATCCCAACCAAGTACCAATAGTCCTCTAGAGGAGTACAGTGAGAAG
>NW_008334871.1:1105378-1108751 GCF_000622305.1 Nannospalax galili | reverse complement strand
GGAGAAAGCCTCACCAATAGGATGAATGAAATGGAAAACAGACTATCAATACTGGAAGATAAAGTGGATGAATTAGAGCACTCAAGAAAAGATTATGAAAAATTAAAAAAAAAAAACCACAAGAGTGGACTATGCAAGAATTGTGCGATACCATAAAAAAACCAAACTTATGAATCATAGGCATACAGGAAGGAGAAAAATCTCAAGATAATGGATGGTATGGACCAGATCTTCAACAAGATTATAGAAGGAAATTTCCCAAAATTAAAAAAGACATGCCTATAAAAATACAAGAAGCAAATAGAACACCAAATAGATAGGACCAGAAAAGAAACTCTCCACAGCATGTCATAGTAAAACACTAAACTTTCAGAACAAAGAGACAATACTGAAAGCTGCAAAAGAAAAACAACAAGTCACATATAAAGGAAAACCCCATCAGGATTACAGCTAAATTTTCAGTGCAAATTATGAAAGCCAGAAGAGCCTGGACCAAAGTATTCCTAGCTCTAAATGACCACAGATGCCAACCCAGATTACATTACCATCCAAAACATCTATCATAGTTGAAGGGGAAAGAAGACTCTTCCATGACATAAATAGGCTAAAAGAATTCATGTCCACAAAACCAGCCCTTCAAAGAGCTCTTGAAGCAATACAAAGAGCTGAAGAAAGGAACGACTATACACAAGGGGTGACAGAAAGAAACTTAATGAAGGTATAACTATAGAAATGTACAGCTAGATCAAGAATGTGAACAGAAATAAAAATGACAGGAATCAATACACATCTTTCATTAATAACTTTAAATATTAACAGACACTTTAAATATTAATGGACTAAACTCCCCAGTCAAAAGACACAGACTAGGTGAATGGATTAAGAAACAAAACCCATCTTTTTGTTGTCTGCAAGAAATTCATCTCACTTTCAAGGACAGGTGCTATCTTAAGGTGAAAGATAAAAAAAAAAAAAAACAAGCGAATGGTACTAAGAAAAAGGCAGGCATTGCAATTCTAATATCCGATAAAATAGACTTTAAACTAAAATGAATCAGAATAAACAAAGATGGCCACTTCATTCTGATCAAAGAAACAATAAACAAAGAAGATATTACAATCATGAACATATATTCACCAAACTCTGGTGCACCCAACTTCATAAAAACAGTACTACAGAACTTAAAGACCCAGATTAATCTCAACTCATTTGTAATAGGGGACTTCAATACCCCACTGTCGCCATTAGATAGGTTAACAGGTCTGAGACTTAACAGAGAAACATCAGAATTAAACTATACCATATATCAAATGGACCTAACAGACATCTACTGAATATTCCACAGAAGCAGCAAAAAAATATACTTTCTATTTAGTGCCCCATGGAACCTTTTCCAAAATCAACCATGTACTGGGGCTCAATAAATACAAAAATATTGAAATAATTCCATGCGTTCTATCAGACCACAATTCAATAAAGCTTAAAATCAACACCAGAAGAAACCACAGTAACCACTTGAACACATGGAAACTAAACAACACACTTCTGAATGATGAATGTGTCAAAGGAGAAATTAAGAATGAAATAAAAGTATTCTTGGAACTAAATGAAAAGGACAATACAAAACAACACCACCACTGGGACACATTGAAAGCAGTCCTTAGAGGGTAGTTTATAGCTTAAGTGCATACATTAAAAATCAGAAGGAACACAAATAAATGACTTAACATTGCAACTCAACACACTTGAAAAGCAACAGCAAACGAAACCCAAACCCAGCAGACAAGAAGAAATAACAAAAACCAGAGCAGAAATTAATGAAACTGAAACAAAGAAAACAATAAAAAGAATCAATGAATCCAAGAGCTGATTCTTTGAGAAGATAAACAAGATTGATAGACCACTAGCACAGTTAACCAAAAGAAAGAAATGGCACCTCCAAATCAACAAAATCAGAGATGAAAGGGGAAACATCACAACAGACACCAAAGAAATCCAGAACATTATAAGGGAATAGTTTAAAAACCTATATGCTCCCAAATTTGAAAACCTAAAACAAATGGACAGGTACCTAAATGCATGGGAACCACCAAAACTAAACCAAGAAGAGATTAACAGCTAAACAGACCCATAACATATAAGGAAATTGAAACAGTAATACAAAACCTGCTGACTTAAAAAGCCCAGGGCCAGATGGATTACAGCAGAATTCTACCAGACATTTTAAGAGGATCTACATCCAATACTATTTAAGTTATTCAAAAACATAGAAATGGAGGGAGAACTTCCAAATTCCTTCTATGAAGCCAGCATCATTCTAATACCAAAGCCAGGTAAAGATACAACCATAAAAGAAAAGTATAGACCCATATCCTTAATGAACATAGATGCAAAAATTCTCCAAAAGATACTTGCAAACTACATACAGACACACATCAAAGAGATCATCCACCATGATCAAGTCAGCTTTATCCCAGAGATGCAGAGATGGTTCAATATACATAAGTCAATAAACATCATAAATCATAAGTTTCCCTCAAGTGATGAGTGGATAATGAAAATGTAGTTTGTTGGGGGACCCTGATGCTAAGGTTGCAGTCCACCATGTCCGGATAGCTCTAAGCAGCTCGGTGCTATATGGAAGGACTCCCTTTCTCAGCAGGGGCCTCTTGTTCTCTTCCTGACTTATCTGGAAAGTGCCTCCAAGCACGGATGCCTGACCTTGTTTGGAATATGAGCTTGGGAGGCATTGCCTTATAGCCAGATGATAGGCTCCCCCAACCACATGTAAATAAAGCATACTATGAACACCTATCAGCTTCTGCCTCCACACTATATTTTTCCCTGACCCCAACTGAATAAGCAGAGCTGTATCACTGAATCTTACTCCCCGGAAGGTTTTTTCCATCATACTCACTGGCTATCCTGACTCCATTCGTCACTTCTACTCCCTTTGTTCTTGTGGGTCGGTAGCCAATGGCCCATGAGGGGAGGGAGAGACCCACAGTTGGCACCCAATGTGGGGCTTCTAGGAAATCATGGAGTTTGTGAGTACCCCCTCTCCAGGAGGGTAGCGGCAGCTTTGCCTTGGCCATCCCACCCTTGAGGATCAGCAGTCTCTCCTCTTTCCTCCTTTTACTTTTGGTCTGAGTCTTTGAGGCTTGTGCTATGGACAAGCCAGGAATTCCCTGAGGCCTTCAGGTCCTGGGAATCTTCCTGTAGGAATTGGCATTTCACCCCCTTTCCTTTTCTATCTTGAACAACCCCCCTAGAAACAAATAATCCCCAAAGTTCTATAGTGCAGGGATTTTCACACACATTGAATTCAACTCCTAAGATAACAAACTTCCTTTTCTGTTTTGTTATCTTGCCC
>NW_008334871.1:1104220-1104676 GCF_000622305.1 Nannospalax galili | reverse complement strand
GTTTATTGTGATATTGCCTCTTTGCAAGTTCTTTTAGGTACCATTGTTTTCTGTGTTTCTTATTCCCCAAGTCATGGGTACTTACTCCAAGATCATGTATAATAAATTATAAAATGTTTTTTCCAATCCAGTCTGATAGCCCTCTTCAAAGGAATTCACCATGCAGGTTAACAGTCTTCCCTTAGTTTAAAAGTAAAATATGGATAAACAATTTTAAAAACTTTTAGGCTAAAGAAAAAAAATGTCTTTTTGTAATAATTATATTGGTAAATTGTCACATGCTGTTTGAGATTACTGAGACACTGACTCTGGAGATGGGATTGGCCCTCCCACTTCAGACTCAAGCCTATTATATCAAGATATGTTCTCCAAAACATCTCCAGGCTCAGCATGGACACCTGACCCTGTGACAAGAAAAAGAGAACAAAAGAGCCTATGAATAAATACACTGTACAA
>NW_008334871.1:1101655-1102236 GCF_000622305.1 Nannospalax galili | reverse complement strand
TTTAAAAATGTTTGGATTTTGCCCAAGCTCTATCTACATAACACATGGTAATTAAAAGTACCAGATTGGTGTAAGCAATCTTCTTGGATGTTTAATAGCCAGACTTTGAGGCCTATACTAATCTGGTCAGAGGAACTTAGAGGGACAATTTTTTGTTCCTTGCCCTTCAAGGTCAAAAACGTTCCAGGGGCTATGGAGCATCTCTCAAAATGTCCTGTAACTTTGGTGAGTCACCTGTCCTCTTGTTCAGGGAGGCTGTAGAGACCCCAGAAGATGGACTTGAACCAGTGTCCAGTCTGCAAAGAGGAGGGTCAACACAGAAGAAACATTTCCTCCATGCTTCCAAGTGAAGCCGAGGTCAAGCAGAACCTCTTGACTTATCTTCATGTACATGGAACTGGTAAAGAAAAGCCTGAGGAGCCAGGGGCTCCCCCCAAGCCCATGTGAGCGAAATCCTCATATGACCTTAAGAGTAAAAATAAATTGGTTTATTTGGGCTAACAGTATGGTCTTAAACACCCAAAAGGAAAGTATAACCAAAGAGTAAAGTCATCAAGTATACTTTAAGAGTTCACGGGATC
>NW_008334871.1:1100162-1101376 GCF_000622305.1 Nannospalax galili | reverse complement strand
CACTATTGTTCTAAAATGATGGCTAAGTTTGTTTTCTCTCCTTATCTAGAAGCCATTTAAGAGGGAGCTGAGTCTAGCCACTTCAACAGTTATCAAAGTGCCTGACAACAAATCCTGAGTTCATCAATCATCAGTCCAGCCCTAACAGACAAAAGAAAAATGAGGAGAAACCCGTTAGATGGATGCTCCTGGGAGCCCTTATCAAGAAATTCTGATGGACTTTAATTTGGACATTTTCTGGTTCCCTGCCTAGAAATTGTAATACTAACTACTCTTGCCTTTATTCTTACCTTTACTTTTCCTTCACATCTCCCAGGCACCAATCAAGCACCTTCCTTTTCTCCCTTTGGTTAAGAGTTATGCAATTTGGGAATCTTTTAGATAGACCCACTGAAGGAGGTACCCCAGTTGCCTCGCCCTGCATCCCTGTTTGGCATGGAAGAAGCCAGAGCGGTCTGCGTCCCAATTCCCTATTGGCAATTTGGGTAAGCCTCTTCAGAGGGTAGTATGAAAAGAATAGGAGATAGAAATTGGCTAGGCAGCTAGGGTAAAAAGACCCCAAAGTAGTTAGTTTCTTTCTTGGCTAAAAGTCAAAATATCCTTGAGCCTTTTAACAAAGTACTCTGTCCCAAAGGCCCAAAACATTAAAAGTATTTGGGAGCTCTTATCCCCAAAAGACTTTGGGGTTACCTCTTCAGAGGGTGGAAGTTACAATATCAATAGCCCCCTGATTATGCTGTGTTATTTTGATGCTTGATCCCTGCTTCATACAATTTCTTACAAATTGCCAACATCGGAAAAATTACTACCAATCAGGTCATGGTCAATTGTCAGACTTTGGATTCTCCCATTATAGATGAGTTGGCTCTTAAAGCTTGTAATGACACTTTTCCATTATAAGAAAAATAGGGGGAGATGTTGGGGAACCCTGCTGCTAAGGTTGCAGTGTACCATGTCCGGATAGCTCTAAGGAGCTTGATGCTATATGGAAGGACTCCCTTTCTCAGCGGGGGCCTCCTGTTCTCTGCCTGACTTATCTGGAAAGTGTCTCCAAGCACAGATGCCTGACCTTATTTGAAATATGACCTTGGGCATAGTCACCTGTGTGCTGGATAGCTTTAGTGTCAACTTAACACACCTGGGTTGAGGGAGCCTCAATAGGGGAATTTCCTCTATTGGACTGGCTTGTGGCCATGTCTGAGGGGCATCTTCTT
>NW_008334871.1:1099192-1100080 GCF_000622305.1 Nannospalax galili | reverse complement strand
CCAGGGAAGCAAGTCAGGGAGTGGCATTCCTCCATGGCCTGTGCTCCAGCTCCTGCCTCCAGGTTCCTGCCCTGAGTTCCTATGTTGGGCACCCTGATGAACTGCGACCTGGGAGTTGTAGGCTGAATAAACCCTTTCCTCCCCAAGTTGGTATTGGTCAGAGTGTTTTGTCACAGCAATAGAGAAACAAACTAAGACAGAAATTGGTACCAGAAGTGGGGTATTGCTGTGAGAGACCTGACCTTGGTGTTTTGGGGAGGACTGTGGAAGTGCCTGGAACTTTGGGCTGGAAAAGCTATTGCTTGCTCAGAGTTTGTTGCTGTGGTGCTTGGAACAGTTATGCTGAAAGAGTTGTAGACAATGGAGGCCTGGCTTGTGAAGCTTCAAAGTGAGGTGGAGACTATTAGGGCTCTTCCTGTGATATTTTGAATTGAGAATCTGTGGGTTCTGGTCAGCTGGGGCTGAAGAATCATCTGCGATTAAGAAGAGACCAGAACCTGAAGTAAAACATTGCTTTACTGGGACAATTGATGCTGGTTAGCTGGGGCTGAAAAATGAGCTGTAAGTAACAAGATATCAGCATCACTGCAGTGAAGTCTTCTGGGAGGTATTTCCTCAGGGTCAACATACAGAGAGGAACCGTGCCTCTATCTCAAGCTGGAAGCAGGACTTGGTAATGTGTAAGAATATTCTGCATGGTTCTGGTGTTGAAAGCGTGAAGGGATCACAGAGAGCAGCTGAGGCTTGGCACTCTGAGAGGCCAGGAAAGGCCACAGGTGAAAGTGCAGCTTCAGTTGCAGTGAAGACGCCATTGGTGAAGGTGTAGCCTCAGTTTCAGTAGAGACCCCAGCTTTTTGGAGATGCCGGGACCATGGGATGACCACCAAG
>NW_008334871.1:1095866-1098610 GCF_000622305.1 Nannospalax galili | reverse complement strand
CTGTGTTGCATAAGAAAGCAGGCTGAGCAGGGGCCAGGGAAGCAAGTCAGGAAGTGGCATTCCTCCATGGCCTGTGCTCCAGCTCCTGCTCCAGGTTCCTGCCCTGAGTTCCTATGTTGGGCTCCCTGATGAACTGTGACCTGGGAGTTGTAGGCTGAATAAACCCTTTCCTCCCCAAGTTCGTATTGATCAGAGTGTTTTGTCACAGCAACAGAGAAACAACCTAAGACAGCCTGCAACAAAACTGCTCCCAGGTTTTTTCTATATGATAATTAGGCATTGCCCTATAGCCAGATGATAGGATCTCCCTACCACATGTAAATAAAGCAAACTATGAACACCTATTAGCTGAAGATTTGGCTGCTGCCTCCACACTATATTTTCCCCTGACCCCACTGAATAAATGGAGCTGTATCACTGAATCTGACTCCCGGAAGGTCTTTTCTGTCATGCACACTGGCTGTCCTGACCCTGTTTGTTGCTTCTGCTCCCTTTGTTCTAGTGGGTTTGTGGCCAAAGGCCCACAAGGGGAGGGAGAGATCCACAGTGGCTCATTTATGCTATGAAATTTTACTCAGCAGTAAAGAAAGATGAAATCATGAAATTTGCAGGTAAATGGCTGGAACTAGGAACTGTTATGCTAAGTGAAGTAACACAGACTCAGAAAGAAAAAAAAAAAGGCATATATTCTCCCTCATATGTGGATCCTAGCACCAAATCCTTATAAGTGAGTATGTATCCAGACATAACTACAGGAACCAGGATAATGAAGAGGAACCAGGGAGGTAAAGGAAAAGAAAGAATCTGAATGAGAAGAACAGTAAAAAACAAATGTTAACAAGGGAGATATGGATAAAAATGGGGTTATTTTAAGGAGGGGAGTGAAGGTTATACAAGGAACCTAGGGAATAGAGGGAAAGAAGGAGCTCAAGAGGGGTGGGACTATAGGAGAAGGGTGTTATTAAGGGAGAAATGGGAAAAACAGGGTGTTCTGGTTTGTTTCTTCAATGCTGTGACAAAATACTCTGACCACTACCAACTTTGGGAGGAAAAGGTTTATTTAGCTTAGATATCCCAGGTCACAGTTCATATAGGAGACCAACATAGGAACTTAGGGCAGGAACCTGGAGGCAGGAGCTGGAGCACAGGCCATGGAGGAATGCCACTTATTGGCTTGCTCCCCTGGCCCCTGCTCAGGCTGCTTTCTTATGCAACACAGGCCCACCTGCCCAGGGGTGGCACCACCCACAGTGGGCTGGGCCGTCCCACATCAGTTATCAAGAAGATGCCCCTCAGACATGGCCACAGGCCCACATCACTCATCAAGAAGATGCCCTTCAGACATGGCCACAGGCCAGTCCAATAGAGGCAATTCCCCGATTGAGGCTTCCTCAACCCAGGTGAGTCAAGTTAACACTAAAACTATCCAGCACAATTGACCCCTTGTCAACTTGACACACAAACACATCACTATTAAACCATAACCTTTCCAGTTCTTGTCCCCAAGATATAATGTTAACATTAATATCACAACATGGCAGTACAACCTTAAAAACCCCACAGTCCTTAAAAAAATCTAAACACTTAAAAGTCCATAGTCTCTTAATAGTCTCTTAACTGTGGGTGGGCTTCTATAAAATCCAAAACAATTACTGTCTTATTTCAAAGGGAAGAATCGGGCATAGCTAAGCAAAACCAAAGTCCAGCAAAGTAGCTGGAGGCTGGACATCTGGGATTCACTCACAATCTTCTGGGCTCCAAAGGGTACTGGCAGCTCCACTGCTCTGACTCTGCATTCCACAGAACACTCAGCTCATCTTTCAGACCCAGGCCAGTTCAAGTGTATCAAGTTGACACTAAAGTGTATGAAGTTGACACTAAAATGTATCAAGTGTATCAAGTTGACACTAAAGCTATCCAGCACACCAGGGCACCTGAAATGGGGAAACCATGATGGAAGGCCTAGACAATATGAGAGATAAATAATGTCTAGCTAGTTTTAGAAAACCAGAGGGAACCATATTAGGCTAACAACTTACTGACAATTTATATATACAACCAGATCAAAGACTAATATATGTCTAGGCAAGGTTTATCTGAGAGTGTTTTGTCTTTGCCCAACCTCTGTGTATGTGGCATATGGTAATTAAAAGTACGAGACTGGTGGAACTAACCTAGCCATACTTTGAGGCCTATACTAATTTGGTCAGAGGGGTAAAGGATAGTTTTTGCTCCTTGCCCTCCTAGGTTTACTAAGTTCCAGGGGACTATGAGCATCTCTCAAAATGTCCTGTCACTGTCATGGGTCACCTGTCTTCTTGATCAAGGAGGCCATGGAGACCCCAGCAGATGGACCTGAACCAGTGTCTAGTCTACAAAGAGGAGGGTCAACACAGAGGAAACATTTTTAACAGCTGATCTTCCTAAAACAAGGATCTCTAGATAGGCTGACTAGATTAATCAGAAGGGTAAGTAGTGGGGAATGGCTGGGGGTGCTGATAACACAGTGGACAGTAACAGGGATGACAGAGTATATCGGCTCCAGTGTGTGCGAGGGGAGACTATGGGAGGGTGCCATTTGTGAAGTGGGTATATAGATGAATAAGATTGTGTGGGATGTTCTGTATGATATACACACAGAAAAGTCAACATTTAAAAAAAGACATATTTGAGGAGGAAGCATAAAAATTTACTTCATGTTAAATAGTAGAGGTGATAAACATTACCAGTGAAATCTACCTGAT
>NW_008334871.1:1080005-1095527 GCF_000622305.1 Nannospalax galili | reverse complement strand
AACTTACTCTATGTTAATTAGTAGAAGTGATAAACATTATCATTGAAATCTACCTGATGACTTTATGTCCATACTCAGGTGCCAAGGATCCAAGTGTAACCGACTGTGACTAGTAATAATCAGATACATAGAGATTAAAGGCACATTTGCAAACATCTAAGTGTTGGTAACATTAAAAACGTAGGAAACAATATATTTTAAAATCAAATGGAGATCTTCTTTAAAGGGTAAAAACTCATTCAGTTTTATGTCTTACAGAGTTTATACTGAGTTCAATATTGTATAACTGCATTAATTCAACTGTGAACCTAAAAATTACAGCCATTTTTGAAAGAGATGCATCTTAGCTCTGGAAATTGTTATTGAATATGTCAGTGCTGTTGTAATGAAATGCTTCTTCTAATTATTTGGTTATTAAATAAATAATTTTTAAAGAAAGGAGTCAGTTGGTTACTGAGAAAGTAGGAGGAGTTAGTTTCTGTTTTCTGGAATGCTGCCACTGGGTTATAGTCACCATGTTGTTGGACAGTAGTGACTCCTTCTTGGGACCCACTTCTGCCTAACACAAAAGTTTCAGAATTTGTCTTTAAATAGGAAAAAATGTTTAAAAAGAATGCACAAGATCTTTCTAAAAGACCTTTTACAAATCACTGTTGGGAGCTCAATTCAAAAATAAGATTGATGTTTAAAAGAGTTGTTTGGGTGCAGCTATAAAAATCTCTGAATACATCAATCTGGAAGATCAATCCTGAGTCCTAGTGTGTTTCTTTCTGTATCAGCTATGTGGTGCATGGGCCTCACCTTAGCTGAAGTCTCTATATTGAGGAGCAGGCATAACTGGTGGCTTCTGTCTCTGTCATCTCTGGATTGTTTATTTCCACACCTGTATCCTTGTCGGTCAACTGTCTTATCTTTGCCTCATCTTCTCCCACCTCTACAGTAGTTAGGACCCCACCACTGACCCAGTATTATTTTTCTAGTGCAGTGACCTGGCAAGAAACAACCCAAGGAAGGGCTTCTTTTGGCTACAGTTCTAGGGGAAGCAGTACATCATGAGCGGGAAGGCGAGCATGGCTGCAGGAGCACTGAGGAGGCAGCTGGTCACACTATCTGCAGTCACGAAGGAGAGAGCCATGAGCACTCTTGTTTGGCTTCGTTTCTCTCTCATTTTTATTAATTCTGGCAGTCAGGATTGGATTTCCCACATGAGGACTTAATCTCATCTGTAACATTCCTCACAGACGTGCCAGAGACCTATCTCCTCTCTATGATTCTAGGTTTTGTCAAGGTGACACTCAATGTTAACCATCACAAACCTCAAAGCACTCCTGCACGGACCACTTGGACTCAGAGACTCATCACTCATGGTTCTCATGGCATCAGAGGCTTGCTCTGGATTGGGAAAGTCGATGAAACACAGATACTGGGATCTCTGCGTCTCCAGCCTTGACAATCATCACCATGCAGGAGTGATCGCTAAGCACCTATACATCCCCCCTGCCACAGTTTCCCTCCTTCAGAAGGGAAATACAAGATCTGAAATTTAAAAAATGGGAGCTTTGTGAGAGAATGCAATTCCCAAGGATCAGGAGTAAGAGGAACATCAATACTTAGACAACCAGAATAAGAGACAAAAGAATGTTCCGATTAATATGATCATTTAGTATTTAAACTGTAGCTTGAATTTGAGCCCTAGTTTTATATTTTTCATCCCATTAGCCTAATAAGAAACATATTGTCATTACTAATTTACCAAAATCATTAAATTCAGTAACTGAATTCTTTTCAGTAATTTATAATACATATAATGTACTTATAGTGGCAGACATTTAAAATGATTTGTTTCATTTATGAATATTCAACAATATGTACTAAAATTTTATATTTTAACATTTTTCATCTGAAGTACTAAAGTTTTAGCCATTTTATTGAACTTCTTTAAAGTATACACATGGGGCTCAGTAAATATTAGCACATTTTAATCTCCTCTTTGGATGAGAGCTCATTCTTTAGATGCTGCTAGGAAACATCAAATACATAATGTCAGGGGCTGAAGAGATGATCAGCAGTAAAATCCAGTTCCAGGGGATCTGACTCTTTCTTCTGACCTCTGCAGAGACTGCATGACATGGGTACACTTACACACATGCAAGCAAATACACTCATGCACATAAATTACAAAATAATGAATAATATATATTATGTTATATATATATATAATCTTCCCTGAGGGTATCAGCATCTAGAAGGCAGCTGTATTATTAAAAATTGCCATAGTCTTTATTGTCTAGACTTATTATAAATGTTTCAATCTAAAATGCACTTACTGTTGGGACTGGAGAGATGGCTCAATGGTTAAGAACACTGGTTGTTCTTGCAGAGGACCTGGTTCAAATCCCAGCACCCACATGGCAGCTAACAACTGTCCATAACTCCAGACCCAGGGTATCCGACAGCCTTTTCTGACCTCCATGGGCATTGCATGACATGGGTTCACTTACCTACACGCAGGCAATACATGCATACACATAAAATAAAAATAAATAATAATAAATTTTTAAAAATGTACTTACTGTTAAGTGACTCAATCATGAACCATAGTCTCTAAAAGTGCCTTTAAATTGGAGAAAAGCTACACTTAGTGAACTGTCAATAACCATCCAAGAGATGTCCAAATACTGTTCATAATATTGTACTCATGTTCAAAGGTAACTTACTTGTTTATAGTGACAGCTTTAAAAGCTGATTTCTTTCAAACCATCACCAAATGTTAGATTAACATGAAGAATCCCCTTCTAAGCTTTCACATTTGTCACACTTCCTAATTTTGTGACTCTATTTATGTTAAAACAGCAATTTAACCTTATTCTTGAAGTTACTTAATATTTAATGAAAATACCCTTGTCAGGGAAATGGAGATCTTTTTTAAGGGTTAAAAACTTATTCAGTTTTATGTCTTATAGGGTGTGTATTTAGTACAATATTGTATAACTGTATTAATTCAACAATAAACCCAAAAATTTATAGCCAATTCTGAGAGATGCATCTTATCTCTGGAAATTTTTATCGACTATGTCAATGCTGTTGTAATGAAATGCTTCTTCTAATTATGTGGTTCTTAAATAAATAATTTTAAAAAAGAAAACACCCTTGCTATTACTATATTGCTAGAAAAAAAATTAAAGCTAACTTGGAACTAGCTATGAACAAAGAGCTTTTCTTTTTCTATACACAAAAATGGCATTTTGTGAAAACAGAGTGCAATTTCCATTTAAAAAATTCAAAATTGAAAACATAAACCAATACAATAGTTTTCTTCCTGTAATGAAGTTGAACATGGAGTTTTGCTTTATGATTATATTACCAAATCTATATCCAGTTAAATGTGATTGCTTAAAGTATTACATATAACGATTTCAAAGTCTATTTGATATGTGGCTAAGATGTTCATAGAATACTCAATTTTCCAAATAAAAATTTTAAAATCAGCTTGCTTAGTATGTGAGTTATTCTCTCACATTCAATTATGTCTGTATATGGTGGACATTAGGATGTTGTGGGAGGTTGGACGGCAGAATTCATCGGTAGTTTCAATCCTCTCAGAAACAGTAAAGCATTTTAAAGTTCCTAAAATACTTAAAGACTGTTTCTCTAACACTCCAGTTTGGGGAAAAAAAGCTCTTTTGTTTATTTCTTTATTGGATCAAAGAAATGCTTTGGACCTAAAATAATTTGATAGATTATCCAAAATCCCCTCAGTGTTATTCATAAAGACACACCAGTTCCAGTTGTATAGAAACTCAGATGAGCTAAAAATTAAACTCTATCTTATATTGAACAATATTATACTGTATATTTTTTTACTTCTAGCCTCTCTAATTATAGCTGCCTTCCCTTTTCTACTGCCTGGGGTAAATCCCTTCATATTTCTCCCATGGAGTTACGTGTGTTAATTTAACAGAATATTAACATTGAAATGGATTGAATAAACTATATTTTATGAATATCTAATAATTCTTAAAGATGTCATTGGTTATATAAATGTTAGGTAAGGACAGGAATGAGGTTGGTGTATGTAAATTTATAGCTGATGAATCAACAGCTAGAAAAGTGTGCAGTTAATTTCTGCCTTGGGTTTAGTAAAGTAAAATAGTACTTTAATGCCTCTGGTAATACTTAGAAATCTCAGTATTTAATCAAATGAGTAGCAGAGTGTCTTAGTTTCTTTTCCTGTTGTGATAAAAATAACATGAGCAAAGCAACTTAGGGGAGGAAGAGTTTGTTTTAGGTCAAGAATATATTTTATCACAGGGGTGGGGGTGGGGATGGTGGTGGTTCCCAGGCAGTGGGGCTTGAGGCAGCTAGTCACATGGCCTCTAGTAAGGAAACAGGGAGCTGTCCTTTTATCCTTTAAAGACCAGGTTCCAGGTCAGGGAAGGATGCCACCTACAGGGATTTCCCTCCTCTATTAAGATGACCAAAGTATTCCAGGACATGCCCAGAGGCCATTCCACCAGGTGATTCTATATCCTATCAAATTGACAGTTAACACCATCATAACATTTTCTCTGTTAGAGTAAAAGATAGACGGAAGGTAAATGTGAAAATGGAGCCTGAATGTTCCTCTAAATTCAATTCCATCATTTCATTTAAAATAATTTATTTTGTAAATATTTGTTTAGAACTTGATATTGCTTTGAAGACTGCATCAAATGAACTGCTCTTAGTCCCAGCTCATTGTACATGAACATTTTAAAGCTGTTCTTATCGGGGCTGGAGAGATGGCTCAGTGATTAAGAGAACTGGCTGCTTTTGCAGAGGACCCAGGTTCAAAGCCCAGCACCCACATGGCAGCTAACAACTGTCTGTAACTCCAGCTCCTGGGGTTCCGATGCCCTCTTCTGTCCTCTGAGGGCACTGCATGACATGGGTGCACTTACACAGATGTGCGTGTAACATTCATACACATAAAATTTTTAAAAAATTAAAGGCTATTCTTATCACTAGAAGATTTGTTTGCAGTATCCTTAGAAGGTCTTTGAATGAGAAATGTCATAAAGAGGCTCATGTACTTGAGTATATGGTCCCCAGTAGGTGACACTGTTTGTGGAGATTTAGGAGATATAGCCCTACTGGAGGCTTACTGGAGGAAGCATGTCACTAGGGATAGGCCTTGAGAGTTTACAGCCTGGTTCCACTCCCAGTTTCTGTCTCTCTCTGTCCCTCCCTCCCTCCCTCCCTCCTCTCATGCCTCCTTACCATTATGATCTCTCCCTCTGGAACAGTAAGTCAAAATAAGCTCTTCCTGATGTAAGTTGCCTTGGTCAGGTGTTTTATCATAGCAGAAATATAATCAATACCAGATACCAGAGAGTAGGTATTGCTGTGAAGATCTGGACCATTTATTTAGAGGAGAAATGTAGAACACTTTGGACGTTTGGAGTTAAAAAAAGTAGTTGAATGCTGTAAGCAGAGCTTGACAGGCTGGAAGATGAGAGTGCTGAGAATAATGTGGGTGAGTGCCCATCTCCTGATCTTTCAGAGGGGATCAAGGCCTTTAATTCTAACTAGGGTAGAGGTCATTTGTGTGGTATTTTTACAAAGAATCTGGCTGTCTTATTCCTCTGCCTTGAGAATTTGCCTGAGGTTGAATTACAAATTAAGTAACAAATATCTTTGGCATAGAAATTTCAAGAAAGTCTAACATTGAATCTGTGTCATAGTAGTCAGTATGACTTTTACACATATCTAAAGTGTAAAAGATCAAATGGGGCAGAAGGAAATACAAAATGTACAATTTGAAGATTAAAGAGCACTAGGAAGCTTAAGACTTCTGTGGAAGAGAGGCTTTAATTGTTAAGGACCTTAGTTCCATTAAAGAAGGAGCCTCCAATTCTGCATTAGAAAATGGAAAGGGTGCCTTTAGGGCAAGACTCCACCAGCTAAGCTTCTAACTTGTGAAAGGAGAAAGCCTAAGGGGTTACCCCCTCTAGAAAGAAATTGTTTCAACATAGAAAAGCTGCTGCTCACTGGGCATTGGGGTGCAGACCTTTAATCCCAGCAGGTAGGAGGCAGAAGAAGGCAGATTGCTGAGAAGACACCAGTTTTTGATGGTCTACATATCAAGCTCCAGACCAAATGGAGTTGTTAATGTGATCAAAAAGGGCCAGGGTCCATCCCAAACTGGAAGTCAAAATTTACAGTGTTGTTCCTGTGGTTCTGGATTAGAGGCATGAAAGAAGCACGAGTGAGGGGGTTGTTGATTCTTACTCTGGAGTTTCAGTGCTGCTGAGGGCAGGCAGCATGTAGTCACCATGTAAAGCAGGCACAATGGAGTCACCATGTAAAGAAGGCTCTGGAAAGCTATTGCATGAAGCTGTGAAGTTCAAGACTAGTTGACAATGGATATCCCAAGTTTTTAGAGATACCAGTGCTGTGAGATATCTGCTAAGGAGAGCTGTATACAGGGAGTAGAACCAGCCCCAAAGAGATGTGTTTGTTGTAGGCAACAAAGCTGAAAGCCATCTATGCCCTTTGAAAGAGAAATCTCAGACATCTGAAATGGAGCTACAGGGGTTGGTGTTTTCCCTGAAAGTTCTGGTCTTGCTTTGGTTCTGTATTTCTTCACAATGCCCATTCTTCCCTTTTGGAATGGGAATGTGTATTCTGTAACACTGTATGTTGGACTATATAATTTTTCAATTTTACAGGATCTCTCAGAAAAGAGTATGGGTTTTGAACAATGTTGAGATCATTAAAAGCTATGGGAACTTCTAAAGTTGATTCAATGCATTTTGCATTATGATAAGCCATGAGCCTATGGGGGCCAAGGAGTAGACTGTGGTGATTTGAATGAGCGAGGTCCTGCACAGGTTCCTGTGTTTGAACACTTAGTTCCCAGTTGGTAGCACTGTTTATTGTTTAGGAGGTGTGGCCTTGTTGGAGAAATTATGCCACTAGGGGAAAGCTTTGAGAGTTCCTAGCTTTGTCTCTCTTCTATTTTTCTCTCCCTCCACTTCTGGCATGTGCTTGAGATGCAAGCTCTGAGCTGTGTGCTCTGGCTGCTTCCTGCCATGTCTTCCCATCATTATGCACTCCCCCTCTAGAACTGTAAGCCCCAAATACTCTTCTTTCTATAAGTTTTCTTGTTCATAATGTTTTTTCACAATATTAGAAAAGTAATAGATGAAATATATCAAATACATTTATAGATACATCACTTTAGCATTTGTAGTGAAACAGTATAAAATGGATTCAAGCACTGTAGCGAGTCTCTGCAGTGATTTTAGTCCTATGAAATTGTCATATTAGATATGGTAGGTAAATAATAGACATCAACCAAGTAAATTCTTGCAGTGATACTAAGCCTCATTACGGTGATGTTTAAAAAAGAGAGCTTGACTCAGAATCAATGTTGGAAAGGCTGAGAATACCCAAACTGAGGATCTGTCCCTTTATGTATAAAAACCATCTATAACTCCAGTTCCAGGGGATCCAATGCCCTCTTCTGACCTTCGCCTGCATTGCATGACACAGGTACACTTACATACATGTAGGCAATACTCTCATACACATAAAATAAAAATAATAAATATTTTTAAAAATTATCTTAAAGTTCAGGAATAACAAGAAAATATGAAGAATAATTTGATAAAATCAAGGAAATACTAAAAAAATATATTAAATAATATATAAAATTGATACAAAATCCAACAAAATTTGTTAATCAGAACAACAACTCTGTGAACTGATACTGTCAAAAAGAGATAAGAATGAAGAGGGACGAATATCATAGGATGATGAAGCAGTATCAAAGCGCAAATAAATTATCGTTCAAGAAGATTAGGAGATAAAAGGTATAGAAAAATTACATAAAGAAATAACAGCAAAAGTCAGGCATAGTGGTGCACCCTTTTAATACCAGTACATTGGTGGCAGAGGCAGGAGGATTTCTGTGGGATGGAGGCCAGCCTGGTCTACATACTGAGTTCTAGATCAGCTGGGGGTACAGAGAGACTCTGTCTCAAAAAAGAAAAAAAAATGGACCAAAAGAAAGAATGAAAGAATAGCAGGGAAAAAGTTATATCTGAAGACAAATATGCAGTCACAGGAAGGTCAAGGAATTCCAACAAGATAAATACAAATAACGTTAGATCACCGTGTACAATCAAGCTGTCAAAAAATAAACACAGAGGCGTCCAAAGCCATCAGGATAAAAGAAACCTATCGTTTATAAGAAATTTTCAGTAAGGCTAGCAGTAGTCTTCTAAGTAGAAAACTTAAAGGACAAGAGAGGGTGATGATATTTTCCAAAGTGCTGAAGGGGAAAACGATTGTCAACAAACAGTACTTTACTTGGCAGATCTGTCTTTCTGAAGTAGTGGAGTGATACAGACTCCCAAACAGTATCCGAAGGAATTCGCTTATTCTGACTGTTTTGAACAAAAATGCTAAAGGGGTTTCTTTAAGCAAGATATTCTTAAACATTTTTCATTCATTACTCCTTTACCATCTAAAACATATTTGCAAGGCCCTGTAGGTGGACTGACTTATAAATAGTACTCAAATCAAGCATTCACTGATAATAACTCATAGAAATAATTATTGTAAAATATTTTTGGTATATTGTTATTACTATTTGTTAAGGACAAGAGCATGTTTACAAACTGTGAGATTTCTGTGAGATGACTGCAAACTGAGATTACTGTGCTCGTTTATTTTTACATAAATGATTAAACTTTAGTTAAATGTTGGTATTGCAGCATATACAGCATCTTCAGTGGACTTCAGGGGTAGCTGATATATTGATTTTATAATCAACAGTGGTGAGAACTCCAATTCAAATAAATACAAAATACAAAACAGCAAAAGAATTTTTAGGACCATTTCAGAAATTGTTGGAAATTCTGTCCTAATCCCAAGTCAACATTCATTTATTGAGGCTTTATTAATTCAATTCAGCAACTCAAACAGAAATTTTAAAATAATATATTCTAACACAATAGAATCCGAAGATATAGTAATACGGTAACTTTATGGTAAGGGATGACAGTCGGAAACTATTAAAAGTCTTTGCTTTCTAAAATTAAGCCATTATGTGTCTATAAGAAGAGAAAACTGTGCATATGGTTAAAATGCTGCAATTTGTAACTCATGGTGTTCTCAGATCTTAGCCAAAGTGTTTTGAGCAATGTGCAGCACAGTCTACTGTGGCCTGGGAGCATGTAGAGTGCAGTCATGTGGGCATCACAGGAGGCAGCAATGGGCTCAAACTGCCAGAACACTTCAAATCTATCGTGGAAATTTATCTTGAATTAATCTTTTGTGATTGCTGTTCAGAAAAGTTTTTGTGCTGCCAAAATTTTTTACAACCCCCACATTAAATTACATGATTATATATGGGGTTGTCCCCACAGTTTAAGAAACTGGACTTCAAGCTTAAACAAAAGCATTATAATTATTATTAAAAATATGAAATTATATAATTCATTGGTAAACATTCAATTCAGAATAGAATAGTAATGTAACAATACACCTTTAGTATAAAAGTTAAATGTCAAAACTATTAAAATACAATACCCCAATAATTTAGTAGGGATTGCACATTATTTAAACAACATAAAGTGTTGAGACTGGAGTAAAAGTATAGAGATGGTTATGTGGTTCCATTAACCTGCTATCAACTTAAAATATAATTGTAAAATGATTACTGGAAGGCATATGATAAGCACAAAACAAAAACCTGCAGCATATGGAGAAAGATGGAAAGGAATATGAAAGTATATTAATAGAGAAAATTACTTGGTTACAAAAGAAGCTAGCTAAGGGAGTCACAAAACAACAAAGGAATTACAAAATAAGAATAAACAATGAATGCAATGTCATTTCCTATATAACAATAATTATTTTGAATGTCAGTGAATTACATCCTCCCATCAAGTCCATAATGGGAGGGGGGGTATGGTGGCAGGAGGCAGCAGAAGCAGAAAGCTGAGACCTCATATCAATCACACACAGGAAACAGAGAGAGAGCAAGCTAGAAGTGGGACAATGCTGTGAACTTTCTAAACCCACCCCCAATGACTTGCTTCCTCCAGCAAGACTATACCTCCTGAATGTTCCATGATCCTTCCCAAACAGCACCGCCAACTGGGGCCATATACCAGATGTTTAAGTGCTTAAGTATGGGAAACATTTTTGTGACTTTTTTTTTTTTGTCTTTTTGAGACAGGGTCTCCCTGTAGCCCCAGCTGTCCTGGAACTCATTTTGTAGACCAGGCTGGCCTTGAACTCACAGAGATCCACCTGCCTCTGCCTCCCGAGTGCTGGTATTAAAGGTGTGCGCCACCATGCTTCATTTTTGTGACTTTTAAAGAAACATTTACACTGGAAATTAGAGGGAAAAAAACTTAATGGAAAAATATATTCCATGCAAATGGAAACCAGAAGAAAGATATTTAGATAAAAACAGATTTTTCAGTGAAAAAATTACAGACAAGGAAAATCATCATATAAGAAAAATAATTGGTCAATTCACCAAGATCATAAAACAATTGTAAATACATGTATCTGACATTGAAATACTGAAATACACAAAAATAAATTATGAACGTATTGTAAGGGAGAAATAAATGGTAATATGATAATAGAAGGGGGTTGGAAATAATGGTCCCAGGAATGGCCTGGTCATCCAGACAGAAAACAGATAGAGAAACATTATGCTTGTAGTTTATGTTAGAACAAATGTGCAGACCAGCCATACATAGACCATTTCATGAAACAGTAGCAGAATATATATTCCTCTCAAGTGCACATGGAATATTTTCCAAGATCACATACTAAATCCATAAAAAAGTAATTACAAATTTATTAGGATTGAAACCATAACATGTATCTTGCCAATCACAATGATGTAAAGTTAGAAATCAACAGCAGGAGAAATTTTGCATAATTAACGTCATATTCCTGAAGTCAATCTATTAATAACGAAATTGAAAAAGAGATTTAAAAAATATTTTATCATTTTTATTTTATGTGTATGAGTGTATTGCCTGCATGTATGTAAGTGCACCCATGTTGTGCAATGCCGTGGAGGTTAGAGGTTACGGACAGTTGTTAGCTGCCATGTGGATGCTGGGAAATTGAACCTAGGTCCTCTGCTAGAGCATTCAGTGCTCTTAAACGCTGAGCCATCTCTCCAGTCCCAAAAAAGATTTAAAGATATCTTGATGAGAATGGGGACCAGTTTGCCAGAACTTTCTAAGTACATCAAACGCCATTCTAAGAGGAAAGTTTTAGCAACAAATACCTAGCAAAGTAGAAGAAAGATCTTTTATTATTATTAATTATTATTATTATTATTATATGTGTATGAGTGTGCTGCCTGCATCTATGAAAGTGCACGAGTGTTGTGCAATGCCCGTGGAGGTCAAAAGATGCAGAAGATGGTGTCAGATCCCCCGGAACTGGAGTTACAGATGGTTACAAGCCACCTTGTGCTTGGAATCGAACCGGGTCCTCTGCAGGAGCAGCCAATGCTCTTAACCGCTGACCCAACTCTCCAGCTCCCTAGGGGAAAAATCTTAAGTATACACCCAATCTAATGCCATATTTCAATGACTTTGAAAAAGAACAAACTAATCTCAAACTTAGTTGAGGAAAGTAAACAAGAAAGAGTGAGCAGGAACAATGCAACAGTGATAACAAGAGCAGTGAAAAGATCGAGGCTGCACACCAGAGAAGGAAAACAGAATCAAATAAATGTAAAATAGGAAAATAGTAAAACAGTAAACATCACACTCGATACCAAAGAAATGTAGAGGAACATGAGAGATTGTCATGAACATTTATAAACCAACAAACCAGAGGAAATGGATTTATTTTTGAACAATATATCATATTATGACAAAATTTTTAAAAATTCAAAAGGTTTCCAGGCCAATGATAATTAAGATCGAGTGAATTAAAAAAAATCTTCTCTTCAAAGAAAAATACAGGTCTTTCTGTCTGCATTGATGAATTTTATCAAGCATTTAAAGTATCGACAAGACTACTATTACAAAAAAATGCAGGCAAATATCCCTGATAAATGTGAATGCAAGAACAGTAAATAAAACCCCAGAATACAGAAAAGGAAATGGTAATTATGACCAAGGGATATTTACTCCAGAGATGCAATGAGGGCTCAAAAATCACAGGTATGTGGCTGGATGTGGTTTGTTCCCTCATGTGCTGGAGGTTGATCCCTATTGGGCTGCTATTGAGAGATGGTGGACTCTCAGAAGTGGTGCCTAATGAGAGGTAATTGTATCTCTATAAAAAATTCTCATAACATTTTTCACAGAAATAGGAAAAAAAATCATGACCAAAAAGAATATCTCACCCAGTCAGAAAATTAAAACAAAACAAAACTAAAAAAATTTGCTGGTATGGAAATGGACAAAAGGGAACACTCATTCACTGTTAGTGGAAGTGTAAACTTGTGCAACTACTATGGAAATCAGGGTAGGGGGTTTCTCAAAAAAGATTGAAATAGATTTACTATATGATCCAGCTAAACCACCCTTGGGCATATTCCCAAAGGACTGTACATCCTGCTACAGAAATACACACACACACACACACACACACACACATATAATGTATATATAAAATATACAAAGTTTAAATTGAGTCACTCAGTAACAGGAAGATAACACTTCTCTATACCATTGGCTACAAATACAAAAGCCCATTTGTCTGGTATGGGATACCTTTTTTTAGGCTGTTGGTCAGTTAGTTCTCAACTAGAGCCCTAAATATTACAGACTATTGCTGCTGTTCTTGGTTATGCTCCAGAACTTGATGATAAGACTCTCTCACTGAAGACACAACATACTTGAGTCATAGGCCATAGAGAAATCATATACAGACCTGGAAGATTCATCCCTCCTGAGTAGCTTTCATAGAGATAGATAAGTCTATGGATGCTGCTAGGAGAGAAAAGTCATCAACAGTCTTATCCAGTTGTGAACCCTGAAAGCTACAGTAATGAATTGCCCAGAAAGATATGCCTACTATGCAATAGTGGCACGAATGTTATAGGTGTATCCAAACACTTTCTTGGATTGAAGTCCTGTTCAATGAGATGAAGCTTATGCCTGGTACTGTTAACTAGACCATGACTGCCTAAGTCATATGGGAGAAACTAATATGATTACTCTCCTAATGTAACATAGTGATGCCCTGCTTCCTAAGCTGTTATCCCTAGACCAATACTCAGCCCTCATCAGAAAAGCTTCTTTTTGCAGTAGATATTGTTTAATATAAAGGTCTGTGACTGGTCAACATGTAGAGAATAAGAAACTGTGTAGTGCTCAACTCTAAATGGGGTATCTATCCATATCCCCTCCCACAAATCTCAGGGTTCATTATGGAAGAGGAAGTAGAAAGAAGAGCCAAAGGTAGTGGGCGACTGCAGCAATACAGCATGTGCTGTACAAGGTTGTTTTACACAATAACTCAGCAACTGTAACCACATATGCACAAGATCAAGCCAGCCAAAATTCCAGCTTGGATGGGGAAACAGTTCATGAAGCTCCAACATCAGCTGTGGAACTATTGGCAATTCATGGCTGCTGGCAGAGAGTCAGTTTTCTTCAGGATGTGGTCCCTGAGCAGCAGCACATGCTCCAGTAGATGGTCCTAAACCCACACCTGTATAGTAGCACCGCTAGGACCCAGTGGGTTTAAAAACAAAGCACATGGATTTGGGACAAAAAAGTGGTGGGGAGATAGGGGAACAATTGGATGGGAGGGATTAGGGGGTGGGTTTCCTCAAAATTCATTATATTTATGTATGAAATTCTTGAACAATAAAAAGAATTATTTGAAGTAGAACATGTGGAATACCTATATTTTTATAATTCCTTTATTATATCAAATAAAGACTTTATTTCTTAAAAAAGAACAAACCTTAAGTCATCATATTGACTTATAATAATGAAATAAAAATATAAGTATAAAAACACATGGATAAATGCAGCTGAGAGAACACAGAACTCAGAAATAAGTCCATGCATTTAGTTAATTGACTTTTGAGAAATTTTCCAAGAATGGGAAATTGTTAAGAATAGATTTCAAATATTCTCTCCACAAAAAATTTATATGTGGGCCTGGAGAGATGGTTCAGTGGTTAAAAACACTGGTTGTTCTTGCAGAAGACCCGGGTTCAAATCCCAGCACTCACATGGCAGCTAACAACTGTCAGTAACTCCAGTTCCAGGGGATCTGACAGCCTCTTCTGTCCCCTTGTGGGCATTGCACGACATGGGTACACTTACCTACATGCAGGCATTACACTCATACACATAAAAAAATTATATGTAAGGTAATAATCATGTAAATGAACTCAGCTGACCTATTTCTTAATGTATAGATATTTTATACCATGTTGTGTATAACAAACATTTTCATGTTTTTCAATTAAAAGAATCTAATTAAAATATACTAAAAGAATCAATTGCAAAGCACTTGGAATTTTTGAGGCCCCCAATACAGGCTCTTGCTAAAGATACCATATATCCTGAGTGCAAGATACAGAAAATGCAGCTGGAGCTGAGTGGGAAGCTTCCTTCCTGCAGGCTAGCTTCCACAGTGACAGAAGTTGCTATTGAGGAAGCTGGGGGAGAAAAGGCATCAGTGATTTTACCCAGCTGTGAACGCCACCCACTAAAATACCAACCTAGCAGGCAAGATGTGCCCACTTGTCCAATAGTAGCATGACTTTACTGTTGTTCAGCTAACTGAACATAGCATCAAACTGCCTAACCATCTATGATTAACCACAGATAATTCAACTCTCAGCCTTAGAGGAACCTTTCACAATGAGTGCCAGTGCCTGTGGACACTCCTGACTGCTCAGGGTACTGAGAAATAAGGTTGACTGAGTGCTCAGCCCTAAGGGGACATATATACAACCTCTTCTAAAGCTCAAAAAACAGCTCAGAAAAGGGACTTGAGAACTAGAATATGGGAAAAGGTGGAGACACTGTGTCTTCAGGGTACGCCCAGCCATTTCCACTGCTGAACCAGAGTTGCTTTGGGCCTGACCATACCTGCAGTTTAGGCCATGGATGGGTGAGGGTGTCCTAAATTTGTGTGCCCAGTCTTACTACACATAAAATATAGTGTCAGTAAATTATTCAATTTCTAGTATCTTTTTCTTTTATCTCTTTCTTTCACCTCTCCTTGCTTGCTCAACTATAGATCTTGGTGGAGGAGGTCTTCGTCTTTAGCTGTATACCCACTGTGAACCCTCCACTGGAGAGCTGTACACCTATGGGCACTCTGACACCCCTGGTTAGACTCAGCAGGTCACAAATCAAAACACAGGATATGAACAAGGGAAAGGTATCTGTAGGGAGGAGTGGGCATTGCTGGGGTGAGTGGGACACAGAGGGTGAGTGTGAGAGTTCAGAATGCATTATAGACATGCATGACATTGCCAACGAATACATTTAATTTTTAATTATTTTTATTAAT
>NW_008334871.1:1050856-1079299 GCF_000622305.1 Nannospalax galili | reverse complement strand
ATATATTTCTAATTATATATATATATATATAGCACATGGGAAAACAAAACTTCTTAGAGTGTACTTGAGTGTTACAGATAAATAAATTTTTTGTTACATATTTCAGCTTTTTTAGTAGTAGGAAAAGTCAGAGGGCATAATACTATTATAATGTGTTAAAGGTTCCTGGTACTTTTCTACCATCAAAAATAGTGCTCTTTCATGGAACTGGTCTGCAGAATTCATTTTGATAAAAAATAACTATATCGATTGCCCAAATTAATTCTCATCTTCAAAAACCATGATGTAATTATTTGAAAATGGAATATATTTAATATATTTAATAGCTTCTTATCTGTATTTTCACTTTCCATAAAAATCCTTTTAAATAAAATTATCAGGTGCAGTTATTACTTGATATATTTTTTTATGGGAAATAACATCTACTATACTAATAAAATGTCATTTAATTCATCACATAAATGTGATCATTAAATTTTTATCTCATTTTATATTTGTTTCTTTTCTTTATCTCAATCTGAAACATGAATTGTTTAGAAGAAAGAAATCCTTTGGGATTTATGGCATTCAGTGTGTCCAAGATTATATACCAGACCACTAATCCAATCTTCTTTGATTTTGTCCCAAAATAAATCAATAAACAAACCAATAACTCCATCTAAAATTTAACTGAAAAGACACAGCATCATGTTGTATAGTTACATTTGGTTTCTTTCCTTGAGATATTTGAGGAATGTCAGTATTGTCCTTAGACTTGGCTGGTCACGCCCTAGGGACTCCTCTGTTGCAAGGGTCTAGGCTGATGTTCATTACTTTCTTATTTTCCTTGGCTTAATTACACAGGCATTCTGAAACTAGACTTTACATAGCACCTTTTACATATCTTACACAATAACAGTTTTTTTACATTGCTCATGTTACTGAATCTGTTATTTTTTGCTTGATTTCTGTATGAATCCTACACTTTTGTGATTCTGGTGAAACAGTTCTGAGCAGTTTATACCTTTAAAAATGATGTAAAGGAATCTGGGAAAGAATGGGATCTGTACCCTTATTGGAGTAGTGAAGAGGTCTGCAGTAAATCCCCAGGACTTATTGCTGCAGCTTTGAAGCTTTGAAACAGGCCAATTTATTTTCCTTTCTGTAGGGCCTAATTCATTAGACTCCTGCCATAAAACTTTTATTGGAGAAGTTGGATCATAAAGTGAACAAGAAAGAATGGGTTAGGTAATAAGTGGCATAAGTGTCATAATGTGAAGAATAAAATGCTGCAGATGAAATAAAAGTATTTATTCACTGCCATTAGAATGGAAACAGAATGAAAAAGATAAGACTGCATTCCCAGCAACAACAGATTTGTTTTGCAAATTCTCCATGGTCTAGCAGAGCAGAATACTGATGTGCTTACTGTGCCCGCATCAACGTAATTTACAAACACATGCATTTATGTGTGGACATATGTGCATGTATACATATATTAAGTACACATACCCATGGGTGCAAAGATGATTCAGAAAGTGTGAAGTGTATTATTTATTTATTTATATAGTCAGTTATTCCTTTATTTATCTGCTTTGCAAGCTTGGAAATTAAACCTTATACATACAAGGCAATGCCCTACTGCTGAATTATTACATCCCAAGTCCCCTTCCCTCCTCTTTCTGTCTGCCTTTTTATGTAATTTTGAGGTAGATATAAGCTTTCTATTCATAAGCTTCATCCTTTAAGATTTGACTAAGGCTTGGGTAGCTGAATTATTAAATAAATGAGCAAAATCAAAAAAATACCTATGTAGAAAACTGTCTACCAATTTACTAATCAAACATCACTTGTAGATCACATGGATTGTGTTCTCCCCACCTTGGTTTCTCTCTTCTCTTTCTCTACCACCTTCTGCCTCTCTGTCTCTCTCTGTCTCTGTCTCTCTCTCTCCTTTTACTTCATAACCTTCAGAACTGAAAATTAAAAATAGTCTGAGATTAAATTTTAAGAATTTCCTGAAAAATTCCAATTCAGACTGTTCTTGAATACTTAAGGACATGTGAATGCTACTGTTCTATGTAGTTCATCACATCTCCCCAATTTACTAAAAGTTTCATTCTATGAAGAGAAAGAATAGCTTCCATTTTTTTGTATGGCTCTTGGACAGATACATTTTTCAAACATATTGGTATTCCTATGACATTTCCTTTCCTGTGACAATACCCATGTTTTTGTTAAAAGCATTCCTATCTGGTACTCAGAAACTTCATCCCTACTGGCTAGCTACCATAGCACAGTTACCCATGCTATTCATGAAAGAGAAAAGTAACCACCATCCTGACCCAGCTGTGAACCCTGGGAGCTACAGTAACAACTGGCCTGGCAAGGTCTGCCCACTGCTGCAATAGTGGCGTGAATATTAAGGGAGTAACCAATAGCTGTCCGATTAGGTTTAAGGTCCTCAAGATGGAGCCCATTCCTGGCACTGTTATCAGGGCCAAGAACATGGCTAGGCATGTCACAGGCTCTCAGGGTGAACCTACTACTACTGTTCTGCTAAATGGACATAGTATTAAACCAACTCCTAATGACTTAATGTTATACTCATAGCTTAGCGATTACTCAACTCTCACCAGAAGAGGTTTCTTCTTGCAGCAGATGGTCTTAACACAGAGACCTACAACTAGTCAATGCAAGAGAATAGGAGACTACAGAATGCTCACATCTAAGGGACACCTATATCACACCCTCTCCTTCCAAGGCTCAGAGATCATTGTGGAAGAGGGGGCAGAAACATTAAGAGTCAGAGATGGTGGATAGTCTTAGGGAAAGTGCTGTCTGGACAGCAGGGCAGTTGTACATATAAACTCACAGCAGTTGTGACAGCACGGACAAGACCTGTGAAAGCCCAAGGAAGGCAAAACCCCAGCATAGGGGCAGGGAGGTAGACATGAAGCCTCACCCCTAGCTGGAGAGCGATTGGCAATTGACAGTCACTGGGAAGGGGATAGTCAGTTTTCTTTAAGAGTTTGACACTGGGTAGATTGATCAGGATTCAGGGAATGGACTCATACCCAAGAGAATTTGGGGACACAAATTAGACTTGGTAGACCTTAATAAATAAAGTAATAATAGGAGACATGAAAGCTGGGTTGGGGGATAGTAAGGCAGGAGCAAATGTAGGGGCGGAGGTCTGAATATGATCAAAATTTATTGTATGAAATTCTCGAAGAAGCAAAAAAAAATAAAAACATCTTCAGGCTCTTCATGTGTTATGGTTTCCTATTTTTCACATATAGTTTTTCTTTTAAATTCATCATTTTAATAACTATTACTGCAAACATATTGAGATTTGGTAGAGCTCTCCGGTACAGAGAAAACTACAGCGGGCAGAACCTTCTGTTACACGGTTCATCACGTAGTTAGTGGAAGCAGCAAACAGAACAACTCATTTACCTTAGGTCACAACTCTTAGCAGAATAATAAAGCATGAAGTGGACAGACAGGTGGCTGTTCAGGAGTCTGAAAGGTGTGTCTAACAAGATGGCATTTAACCAAAGACCAGGAGGTAAGAAATGATGTGGTATCTTGGAAACTATTCTTATGCAGAGAATGTGATGCTGCTTGGTAAGTACAGAAGAATGTAAATAAGCTAGTCTGGTCATAAGATGCTAATGGACAGGGAAAGTTAGTCAAATAATCACTGAATGGTTTGGCTATGATTGGAGTGTGGCCCTGTCATGTGATTTCTGTCAGGGATGTAAAGAAATGTCTCTACACCTCAGCTAGAGAGGGTACCAGCAGACTAAAGAAAGGATTCTGTGTAAACTTGGCTTGGTGAATCAATAAATACACTGGGGTTACTTTTAGGAGCATGGGACTCTGAAGCAGCTAAGTCTCTTAAAAGTACCCCTAGTGAACTCATAGGCAATTAAACCAATGCAGTTGCCCCAGTCAATAGTTTACCTCTTATGCAAACTTGGAAAGAGAAAAGGCTTTGTGAAACTCTTGTAAAGGCTGAGGAGTCTCATAACTTGTGAGTCTCCCTCCCATACACACTGACTACCACCAGAAGGGAATTTTAATAGGCCCAATTTTATGAGCCATCAAAGATGCTCTTATTCAATATAGCAATGACCATGGATGACCCTGAGAAGCAGCTCCATTTCAATTCTGGGATTTTGTGATGGAAGTTTGGTCCTCGGCATAGTGGAATTAGGAGCTAGCGTAGAGCATTTATGAGGTAGGGGCATTGGTTAGATCATTAGGTCATAGTCCCCAGAAGGGACCAAGATAGTTTTCTGGGATCTTGTGTGAGTTCACATGAGAGACTGCTATAAAAGTGGGAGGCTGGCCACTCCTCAGTAGTTTTGGATCTCTCTCTCTCTCTCTCTCTCTCTCTCTCTCTCTCTCTCTCTCTCTCTCTCTCTCCCCTTACTTTCTCATTCTAACCACATTTCCATCTGCTATGAAATCCTTATCAGAGTTGAGGATGTCAGTGCCATCCTGAAGCACCTCAACAGTGTGATAGTTTACTTCTTTTTCATCAAATATACAGACTCAGGAAGTCTATTAAGTAACATAGAGTGGACTAAAACAAGTACTCTGGCTGAAATGGTGCCTAGTCTATAGGAGTGCAAGCCAGAAGTTAGGAATAGCTAATCAGGTCATTTTCAAAGAGATAGTACAGGCTTAAATTAAGATGCTAAGGTTGGAGTTAATGGAGAGGTCTAAGAAGTTTGGTAGTTTTTGAGATAAAGTTGACCAGATACATGGATAAGTAAAATGTGTGAGAAAAAAAAGGCTACTCTTTCTAGATGTAAGTGGCCCATTTCTCTTAGATAAGGAAAGTACTCTATGTGGCCTATAACCTATTTTAATAGGTAACATACAAAGTAATGGGATTAATTCTCATATTTTCACACATATATGTCATTACACTTTGTTCTAATTTGTCACTCTCCCATGCCTACACTCCACTCTCCACTTGTTGGTCCCATTAACCCCTAAGTAGTACTTTATTCTGCTTTTATGTCACACATACCACATTACCCACTCCTGCTCCCTTCCTTGTAAACTTCTTTCTCCCCTCTTATAGTGCTCCTTCCCTTTTCATGCAACACACACACACACACGATCACATACAGTCACTCATTAGCAGTATGTACTGTTGTGCTTGTGGGTCAACGTTTCACTGCTCTCTGTCCTGCACCTGTATTTCACATACACCCCCCCCACACACACACGTGCGTGCACATGCACATGTGTGACATAATGATCTCTACTCTCAACTATTTTCCTTTGATTGTCACCAGGTCATTCTTTTTTTTACTGCTGAATAGAATTCATTATGTATGTGTGTGGTTTGCATTCCTTTTCATCGTATTCTATTAATTTTTAGATTATTTTCTCCTTAATTCTTTCAGTGACCAACTTGTCATTGAAGAAGTTATTGTCCACTCTCCAAGTATTTGTGTAGTTTCTGTGGTTTCTCTTCCTGTGGATATATAGCTTTATTCCACAATAATCTGATAAGATAAGAGAAATTATTTTGTATTTGTTAATATTTACTTCATGGCTTGTAATGTGATACTCTTTAGAGAAGGCTCCATGGCCTGCTGGGAAGAAAGTGTTTGTATCTTTTGTATGGAATATTCTGTATATGATCTGTTAAATCCATTTGATCTGTGGTACAGTTTAATTCTGAAATTTGTGGATTTTTTAGATTGGATAATTGTCTTAAAGATGAGAGTAATGGACTAAAGTCTTCCACGTACACTGCATCAGGACCTATCTGACCTTTTAGGCCAATTTGTGTTTGTTTTGTGTAATTGGGGCCCTAGGATTTGGTGCATATGTAATTGCAATTGTTATGCCTTTGATGATTTTCTTTGTTAATATGTAGTGGTACTTATCTCTTCTGACTAAATTTTGTTTGAAATCTGCATTATCAGATCTCAGAGCAGTTACTGCAGTCTGTTCTTGTTTTCATTCACACGACAGAGTGAAATCCATCCTGGGACTCTCAGTCTATGAGCATCATTGCCAGTAAAGTGTGTTTTGAAGAATGCAGGTAACGAGTTTTTTATGGAGTCAGCTTATTTATAGTTTGCTTTTATGGTTGGTTAGATTATTGCTTGTTCTTTTATTTTCCCCCTGTATTAGACATTAACTGGTTAATTGTGTTGAAGACGATGGATTCCGTCCTATCTTCTTCTTCATTCATCTCTTCCTTTCTTAATTCATTCTCTCCTGTGTTCTCACCACTGAGAGTGCCTTTCTTCTTCCTCCGAATCTGGTACACCCTGAAGCCCCATCTGCATGCTGGCATGGTGGTCATGGAATGCTTCAGATAGTATCTGTCTTGAAATGTGTTTTCAAGATTCTTCTCTGGGCCATGTCTATTTGAAGTTCCAGATGTGTCTTGTGTTTATATGTCACTTTCTTTCTCAAGATTAGGAAATGTTTTCCACTAATTTCAACAAATAGTTGCTTTAGTCCTTTGGGTTTTAATCTCAGCAACTTTTTCCTACCTTGTAGATTTGTAGGTTGGTCTTTTGATTGTATCCTAGAGTTCAAAGGCAGTTTAGTCATGCACATCCATTTTTTGTTGTTTTTTGATTTTAAAAATTCTTTATTCATACGTATCTGTGGGAACGTATGCCATGTGTGTGGGTGCCCAAAGAGGGTAGACCTGGGTGTCAAATCCCTTGGGGTTGAAGACACATGCAGCTGTACATTGGTGCTGGGAACTGAACTCTGGTCCTCTCCCTCTAGAAAGACAGGAAGTTTTAAAACATATGTCCAGCTCCACTTGCTGACATTCTTTTTTTTTGGGAATCATCCGAACACAAACAGAATTATACATTTAAAAAAATTTTTCATTTGGGTAACAACAAAAAGACAAGTATAACAACAAAAAAATTTTCCTTTTATACAGGTGGACAGCGAAGTGGACCTAGTTCAGTTTTCTTTTTAAAAGCTTCCAGAGACAAAAAGCAGCTTAAAACGTAACTAAGATGAATAAAAATGTTGTTTACTAAACTTCTTGTCTCTAGCACCACTTTCTCTTGTGTGGATGCAGGTTCTTCTCTGTCTCTTCTTTCTCGTCCCCTTTTCATTGGTCCTGAACCATGACGGTCATCATCATCAAATCTTGTTCTCCTTCCCTGAAACTGTACTCTTCCTTTAGCAGACCCAGGATGGGCAGCTCTATTTCCCTTTCCTTTACCTTTAAATCTGGGACCTTTTGACTTCCATTTGTTTAGGGATTCCTTCTGATCCTCTATGATTTTATTTTTAATGCTTCTTTTTCCAGGTGTCCTTCTAGCATTTTCCAAGTGATGTTTTTGTTCCTTAATTGTAGGTTACCATTATTTGCATTTCTGACTTTATCCAGTGCCTCCTTAGCTTTATCTTTAAAAAGAATTATTCCCTCCTTTGCTCCTATGAAATCCATTTTATTTCACCGTGATTTGAGAAAAGGATGTGTAAACATTCTCTACAGATCTGGTCATCTAAGTCACTCTAAAACTTGAGCAAGCATCCAATTTTTCCTTCTAGGGATCTCATCTCTGCACCTCCTGACTTATGTCTTCCTTCACGTTCTTGTTTAGCTTTTAATTTAGCTTCCACTTTGCTTTACTTTCTTTCCTCATTTTTTTTTCCCACAAAGCAGTCTTCCTTAAAAAGTATTAGCAGGCTTGTGTCTTTGTACTTCTGGCCAGGTGTCTCTACAAACTTCTTCGTAGACTGAATACTATCAAACACAGCAAAAATTGATCCCTTAAATGTTTTGTGCAATGTTCTTCTCATCTGAATGTTCAATATTTAGCCTTTATCATCTACCATTCTTTCATGTCATCAAGGGTTGCATCAGTTGGGAAGCCTTTAATATAAACAGATCTGTTCTTTACATAAGTTTTTTACTCATCAGTCACTTCAGGGAGAGGTTTGCTTGGAGATCTTCTGATTTTAGTTTTGTCTGCACTGATTTCCAAGAGTTTTGCCTTAGATTTGCTCAGTGCTTGCACAATTACACTTAAAGTCTGTTGTTAGACGGTTTAACCTGTTGAATTTTATCATTATTTCTAAAGGTACCCAGCCTTAATCCAATTTGATCTGTTCTTTTTAAAAAATTTGTCCCGTCGCAAATTAAAGTCTCCAAAATAATACTCAATTTGAGGATAGATTTTGGCTTCCAAAACAGCCAGTTTTTCATTATCTCCATTTTCAGCCATTGTGGCTATCTATCTGTAAAAGTTCCCACACTCAAAGGTCTGGAACCGCAGATGCCACAAGGCTCAGGAACAATGAAGGGAGCACCTCCACTTCTGAGCGCTGTGGACCAGCCAAACGCGCTCAAAGATGCGGGCTGTCCCGGCAGCCCTTGCACCACTTGCTGACATTCTAATGCCATAATTCCGTGGCTTTGCCCTCCATCCCAGCTTTCTTTCTTCTGATTCATTGTCTATTTATTGATACTTTTAACTTTGATTTTTTGTTTGATTCACTGACTTTTCATTCCCAACTTTCTATCTTTGAATTCATTTGCTAGTTTGTATCCTCCTGGAGGTCACTGAGCATTTGAGGTCTTCACTCGGCATTTTACCAATTTTGCACCTTGTGTCTTTGAGCTTGGTGTCCGAGAAGCTTGACCCTGTGGGGGAGCTCTGCTCCTTTAGCTGTTAGACCCTGTGGAACAGTCTAGATGAGAAGCAGCACCCTGGGGAGGAGTCATGATAAGACTCTAGCCCTGCCCAGGACTTACACGTCTTTCACTGTTCACGTGTCTATTGTTTGGGTGTTGCTTCCTCTGCATCCATTGGTTTCGATATTTCTTCAGCTATGAGGGGAGTCTTTTTATTGACTAGCTTACTGTTGAAGCCCCAATCCCAACTTCCACTCAGAGAAAACAGACTACTGTAATAACAACAACATCAAAACGTAGAAAATACAAAAATTCAAGTAGAAATGAAAAAGGTTGTAATACATCATCCATGATCATAAAACAGAAGATGTGAAAACTAATGTAGACTGTACTATGAAGTTAAAATTATCTATGATAAATATAGATACAGGAACTGAGTGAGATACAAGAATCAGACAATTTTATAAAAAAAGAACAAGACATTAGAAAAATGAATACAAAGTAATGAGAAAACAAAGTAAGATTTCTTAATAATGACAAAAATGAAAACAAAATTATATAAATGTAGGAAGGGGACTGAAAACATTAGTTTTTAAATTTTTTAATTACATTTATTTATTTCTCTCAGTCTCTCTGACTCTCTCACTCTGTCTCTATCTTTCTGTGTGTGTGTGTGCATGTATGTGCATGTGCCATGATACACTTGTGGAGATTAGACCACACCTTGCAAAGACTGTTTTCTCCTTCCGTCATGTGGGGTCCCAGGGAATAAACTTTGTTTGTTAAGCTTGGCAACAAGCATCTTTATCCTCTTATCCATCTGTTCAGCCCCATAAGAGCTTTCAAAAAACAAACAAGCTAAAGGAAAAATACTACTAAAAGTAGAGAAAAAAGAAAGAAAATGAGGGAAATTGGCAAAAATAAAATGTAAAATATAAGAAAAGAAAGGAAAATTTAAAAGATTACCTAATAATAGGAAAAAAGGTATAAGCAAAATTAAATGATTATATGAATGGGAACATAAAACAGAAATACAACATTTTTCTTAGTAACACAATAAAATTAATATACTACTAAAAGAACAGTAGAAAGAAAAATGGGAACCACAAGGGACAGAAAGAAAAAAACAAGATCTGTGTTGGATAAGTGTGTCAGCAGAAAAAAACAGCTGAACCCTAAGAGACTCCGTAGGAAGGGAAGGCCTTGGCCCCCCTTCCCAATTGGTTAGCTTCAATTTCATGAGGGGGAGGGTCTAAGAACAGACATCGAAGAAGCCAAGGAGGAGGGGGGAGCTTTGCCATCTTGGGCAAGTTGGTTGGAGGGTGCTGATCTGGAAAGCTCAGCCGAGATGTGGGGAGAAATGCCCATGGGTGCCCATACCTTTGTAAGTAACCCCTTCCAGACATCATAAACTCTTTACGGAAACCCCAATAAATATCTTTATTCCTTAAACTGTACCTTAGAGGGACATTGTGGACAGCATGGGGAGAGAAGATCACAGGGCACCTCACAGAGGGCCTGGGAGCTGAGCGCACACACAGCACAGGCCTCCCAGAAGTAAATTTGACTTTACAATGTATAGTGCATAATTTTGTTCTGGGTCTTCAAACACTGGAGACTACCAAGTGTGGTGGCACATGCCTTTAATGCCAGAGCTTGGGAGACAGAAGCAGGTGGAGCTTTGTGAGAACAAGGCCAGCCTGGTCTATATAATGAGTTCCTGGCCAGCTGGGGTTGCAGGGAGACCCTGTTTCAAAACAATAACAAAAAATATTGGAGAGTACCAATTACATGCGCAGGCAGAAGGGCTGAGGTTCAGTTGAACTTGTGGTTTAGCCTTTCATGTGGTTATGATGACGTTGAGCCTGTCTTAGACAAGTGTTGAATGTCAGCCAGAGCTGTGTTCATCTTAGTAGCTTCCTTTCCGTACAGACTAGGGGCTTTTGCTGGTCACACTTAGCTTTATTGTCTGTGGGCTGGACAAGTTCTCCTAACTCCAGAGTCTCCTTAGACAACGCCCCTTTGGATGATCAATGTTCTAGTTGGGAGTGAAAGAACAAACCACAACAGAGATTGTGGGAATGAATTTCTGGACAAAGAGAACATTATATAACCTTGCAAGCCACGTTAATTTTATGTTTCGAGATGATCTATCATGATTTCAACTTGTTTATACTATAAACAAGCTTACTAGACCTTGAACTCCTCTTGTAACCTAAACATACACCTTTAATCCTTCATGACCCTTCCTTGTATTTGGCCCAGAATAATGAATACATATGCATATGCTGTGAAGAGATCATTACTGGAAGCAATGAATATTCATTGGAAGTAACAACTTATCCCTCCCATTTATGTTGTAAACAACAGGGGCCATTAAATGTTGTAACAGCTGTTTGTTGTCTGTGCTGTTCCTGGTCAGTAGAGGTCAGAAATAGAAAATCCATTCTTGATAAGACAATGTTCTACTTTTCTTTCCCCATTTCATGCATGTTTAAACAATTAAAGCAAGGCCTTGGTTTGAGACAGTAGTTCTGAGAGTGCAGTTCTGCAAGAAATCTGAAGGAACACCTTCTCAGAACAGATCAGGGGCTTCAGTTTTGTTTTAATGGATGCTAAGATTCAGGCATGGACAGAAGGCGTCTTTACACTGTCACAAGAGATCTGTATAGGTAGAGGGCTTGCCTTTGCATGTACCAACCTTCCTGACTATTGATCATAATTTTGGAAGGATATAGTTATGCATGTTAAGTATTTTGTTAGATCTTAAGTGTTCTCAAACTCTGCAACAGTGAGTGGTGTGTAGGGGAGTCCAGGGGCTGATCCACTCACTTACCTTAGGCTTAGAGTCATCAGGCGCCCAATTTAATCCCATTGATGATGTCTGCTCCTGGTCACCAAACATAGGACTATAATTTCTTGGGCACCTCCCTGTCTGACCTGAGCTCTTGCTGCATGCAGAGTTTAGCTCGTCCTTGTCCAGGACTCTTGAGCTGCACATCTGCCTCTCCAGGCTGTCTCTTGCCTGAGGCTATAACATGTTAAATATGTGCTCTCTGACTTGTGTTTGGGGAGAGTTTTGGGGGGTGGAATGTATCTTCTCAGGCCTCAAGCCAGTATGGTGTAGCTCAATTTTAAATATTAAATTCCATTTCCATATGGAACCTGGCCAATGGCTTTCAAGTCATGTAGGGTGACAAAAAGAGATTCCTCTCCCCTGCTGACCTACTACTGGGGAGATATTGTTGTTTCATAAAACTGCAACAGGATTTGAGGTGTTTAAGGGCTGAAGGCTGAGGGCTGATCTAGAGGGCAGGACCACAAGGCCCCTTGAAAAGCTGCCAGGTTTACTTATTCAATAAAGCTTCTATTTCCCCTTCTCATCCCAAGAAAACTTGTGTGTGAAGCTATGTTTAGTTTGCTGACTTTTTTTTTTCAAGTTCAACACCTGTCTTTGCTTTCACAATTTTCAGCAGCTTCTGCACAAGCATGAGAATCAAATATCAAATGCCCAGAACCCAATGAAGTGCTGGGTAGGTTTGACAGTGTTCTTGTAATCCCAGTGATCTAACAAAACTGGAATCAGGGCATTTGGGGCAAGCTGGCTAGCTAGAGCAGCTCTGGGTTCAGTAAAGCAATCAAGGAAGACACCTGATGTCAACCTCTGCCCTCCCCACTCACAAAGACATGAATACTACTATACTGATCCAACAGGTAAACAAACGATGGCAAATGCTGGCATGGATGTGAAGAAAGGAGAACCCTAGTCACTGCTGGTGGGAGCACCAACTGGTACAGCCACTATGGAAATCACTGTGGAGGTTTCTCAAGAAACTAAAAATACAGAACTGTCATACGACTGAGTTCTACCACTCCTGACATATACCCAAAGGACCCAATATCCTACCACAGACACTAGCTCATCATGCTTATTGCTGATGTCTTCACGCAAGAAAATGGAATCAGCCTAGATGTTCATTAACTAATGTAAAGACAATGAAATGTGTTACATATATACAACACAACTTTATTCAGCTGTGAAGAAAACTGAAATTAGAAAAATTTCAGGAAAACTGATGGAACTGGAAAATATTGTATTAAGTGAAGTAACACAAGGTCAGAAAAAGAAATATCACACTGTCTCTGAGGAGGAACTTAGCTGCTAATTCTTATAAATGTGCATTTAAGTGGGAATGAATGTGTAAGACTAAGAAACTAGAAAACAGACCCCGAAGGGGAGGAAAATAAGGCTTCAAGGGGAGAGGGGATGGCAGAACACAGGAAATGAAAATGGAAGGGAGCTAGCAAAGGAGAGAGGGTGAGGCAGGGGGCGAACCACAGCTAAGAATTCACAAAAAGCCAGACGGAAACTTGCTAATCGGTAAGCTAATCATAAAACAACAATTAAAAAATACAAGATAGTTTAAAAGAGAATGCCCTATGTGGATGGGTAAAGCTACTCCTAGGGCTATTGGGTGAAAATCCCACTACCAGACGTGGGCCACCTCAGTACTAGTACCTGGTTACAGAGTCCTCTGAAGCCCCTTAAGTAAAATAGGCATTTACCATGGATGTTGGTTGCCCACCAGAACTAAGTCATAAGATCGTATTGCTAAAGAATCTACACATTTTGTTACAGGCCACAGAAAACACAAGTTGGACCCCCAGCAGTAAGGCTGCTTCCTAGTGGCCTGCTCACATGGTGCTGGAAGGTGCTATTCATCATACTATGGAAGAATTGTCATCAAAAGTCCTACTTGGTTGTGGACTAAGTGCACATGCTCCATTACTGACTAGCTGGGCAAGAGGTGCACACTGGTGCAGTAATGGTGATTTGGTACCATGGGCAACCAGCTGCTCTCTGATCAGATTTGAGGCCTACTTTACAGGAGGGAATCCATGCCTGGTACTTGGTCAAAGCCTGTGGTGGGGAAGTTATAGATCCTTGTGGGGCGGGTACTGATATGATTTTGCTAATTGGGTATGATGTGTCCATCGAATAATAATGTTTGTATGCAGAGATTAACATTACCATCGGCTTTAGCCAGAGAAGTCTGTTTTTGCAGAGGGCAGCAGTGACTGCAGAAACTCATCAAAGTCCTGAGAATAAGGAAATGTTGGTGTCTAGACATAAATGGGACTTCTATGTTACCCCTCCAAGGCTAAAGGGACATCACAGAAGACATGGTGAACTGAATTTTAGAGCTCTACGAAGGAATGGAGTGGGGCAGGAGGTTGCCTTTGGAGCATGCATTGCATTGCTCTTAGTACACAGCAGTGTAGACTGCCTGCGCAAGACCTATATGAGATTAAGCTTGTCAGCATCCTGCCACGAGGGGAGAGAAGGACCCATGAGCTCCACCCCAGGTTGCCAGTTAGGAGGGGCTCACGAAGCCCCAGCTCTCCCTGTATGCCCATAAGCAGTTAGTGGTCTCTGGTAGGAGGTGTGGGGAGAGACATTTTCCTCTATGTTGTAGACACTGACTGATAAAGAGACATGTTCCTGTAAATAATCCCTCACCAAGCACTGTGTAAGCAACTATAATGAAACTCATTAAGCCATAAAAAGTAAATGAATGAATGAATGAATAAATAACAAGGCATGAAAGCAGAAGAGCACATATGCAGGAAGAAAAATGTGATCGCTGAGAACTAGAGGGGAGTGGATGAGGGTAATGGAGAGTGAATATGATCCAAACACATTATATACATATATATGTGTGTGTGTGTGTGTGTGTGTGTGTGTAAAATGCCATAATAAAACCAATATTCTGTATAATTAACCTATGCCAATTAAAGGCCCCTGAAGGACAGCTTGAAAAAAAAGATAGATACCAGGTGTGGTGGTACTTGCTTCACCACAGCACGGGGGAGGCAGGGGCAGATGGATCTCTATGAGATCGAGACCAGCCTGGTCTACACAGTGAGTTCCAAGACAGCTGAGGCTACAGGGAGACCAGTTCTAAAAATAAGTTAGAAAGCCATGTTACTGTAAAAGAAGAATAACTTCTGTCAAGTTCGTTGAGTGGAGGGAACTGCTAATGCAGAAAGTGATTCAAGGATTGGTGTGAGGGCCACAACACTGGTAAAGCTGCCATGCATGATGAAAAACCTTTTAGACTGCATTTCTATGGTACATGCTGAAAAATCAAATACTTTTGGTTATAATAGAATAGTCCATAGAAGAGATGGGCTCTGCTGAAAATTATCTGTATGGTTGGCAAACACCAAATGCAAACTCCAGCCATTTTAAGACTCAAAGATTTGGAGAATCTGTACTCTGCTAAACTTCAGTGATATAAGATTTAAAACTTTCAGCCACAAAGGCCCTTTACTGTTGAGCTCTGTGACAAAAGTTAATATTAAAACCCATCTTTTTGTTTATACCTTATGTCTGTGATAGCAGCCATTGCATTGAGAGAGGGAAGAAGAAAGATATCAAAGAGAAGAGGAGAAGGGGAGAGACTCTGTGAGTTCAAGGCAAGCATGGTTTACATAGTGAGTTCCCGGCCAGCTGGGGAGGAGGAGGAGGAGGAGGAGGAGGAGGAGGAAGAGGAGACAGAGACCGGGACAAGAAAATGATAGCAGCAGATAAGATGAGCTTTGAGCATGATCAGTGGCACAGTGGAATCAATAGCAACAGCTGTAACAGAAGCTTTTGAATTAAGTACAAGAAATCTTAAGTTCAACTTTTAGAAAATAAACCAAAATAAAAGCAAACCAGAAAAACACCAAATGTGGGGATGGGGGAGCAGAAAAATGGATTTAGCTCATTGGCAAAGCACTTGCTCAGCAAGTGGAAGGCTCTGGATTCTCTCTCCAGCTTGGACACACAGGTCAAGTCGGTCACTTTTACAAGAAAAGTTCAGGATCTAATCATGAAGAAATGTCCCAGCGCTAGGTGTTCTCAGCTTTTCTGACAGAAACACATAATTCTTAGTATTTACTGATAATCCTGTGGCTTACAGCTTTCCATGTCCCGATAGTCTTTTTTATGGTCATCAGGCTGCTGGCCCCCACGCCTTGTCTACCTAGATGAGAGAGGGCAATTTGTGCTTGGTTTACAAGTGTGCAGGGAGCTGTCTCTGGTGCTGATGGGGGAAAAAGTCACATGTCTCAGATTTTCTATATTAAGATTTTGCACCTACATGCAAGTAATATTGATTCTAAAATGTAGCTTCTTCAGCTCAAAAGTTGGCTAATTTTCTTTTTTTAAAGAGCCACACAATCTATTTTAAGTTTCTTAGGTCATATAGAGCTTTTGATTTTTATTTTTCTTTGCTGTTCTTTTCACTGCCTTTGTTATTAATTAATTAATTAATTTAAGGCAGGTACATGCTGTATGGCTCAGGCTGGGCTTGTGCTCCTAGTCCTTCTTCTTCAGCATCCCGAGAGCTAGTATTGCAGGTACACTGTCAACAAGTAACATATTCTTTTTAAAGATATTTTATTTATTATTTTTATTTTATGTGCATGCATATATTGCTTGTATGTACACAAGTACACCCATGTCATGTAATGCTCATAGAGGTCAGAAGAGGCCATGAAATCTTCTGAAACTGGAATTACAGATGCTTTTTGGTCATCATGTGGATGCTGGTAACTGAACCCAGGTCCTCTTAATCCTGAGCCATCTCTCCAGCCCTAGTAACTTATATTCTTATTTTTAAATGTTTTAACATCTTTAAAACATATAAAATCTTGATTATCTCTTGAATGGAAAATATAAAAAAAAGACCTCGACCCTCAGTGCAGTTTGCTGAGATGATCTTGCTTTTCAATATATGTCCTTTCCCTTTTGCAAGCCATGAACTATTACCACAAAGGGTATTATGCAAAATAATAAAAAAAATCGTGTTCAAACACTTTTGAGGAGAGTTTACTGTCTGCAATTCTCATGGAAATCTACAAAGTTCATCAACATAGTAGATTTAACATACAAAGATTAAAGATGTCTAGTCAGATCTTTCTTCAGCAATTCTAGAATATCGAATCCTTTTTCTTTACTCATGGCTCCTGTCAGCATCTTGAAAATCAGTTTTCTGTGGAATCCTTGTGGGATGTTTCAGATCACCATTCTAGAAATTTAGAATCTTGCCTCTGTGCAAATATTTTTAAGGTCAGTGGATTATATAATACACCTTTTTTTGCCCAATTTCATAAACTAAGTTGGTGTTTACCACTCTGTAGTCTTCTAGAACTTCATTCTTTTCCGTTGCTCTTCACCTAAAACATTTGTGTTCTCCTCTACAGATATGCTGATGCAGTTAGGAAGCTCTCTTCATGTATGGAACGATCACTCCTTTCCAGAGACATGATTTCATAAGAGGGGTTCAGTTTCCTATTATTTCTTTATTCACTCAGTGTAGATTTTGGCTTCAGTTACCAGTGCTCTATCTTCAGGTTCTTCTTCGTCAACTCTTTATGTAGGAAGAAATGAGTCTCAGAAGAAGTCCATGATCTGGCCAATCAATCACACACATGCTGTTGACAGAACTAGAATGCTAAAAGCACACAGACATTGCAGGTCCTGTTGTCACCTGAAATCACCTTGTGACTGTAGAGTCTCATCTTTTTAAATATAGTTAAGTCAACACTTTTGAATTATGTTTTTAAAAACATGTGATTTGTCTATAAATAGAAATGCAAAATAGAATCATTGTTGCAGTGTTTGCTATGCCAGCCACTGTTCTGGCACTTTTATGCTTTAATGCATATATTCCTCCCAATAGCTCATGGGGCAGCACTACTAATACAGGGAAATGCCTGGAGAACAGCGCAGGACTAGTGCGTGGAAGTATCTGGCTGTGGGTTATCATTCTGTCTTCACACTATTCTGCCTTGTCCTTTTGTTTGAAAGTATTATAAATAGCTCCTTGGTTCTCAGAATAGCAGCTACAAGATATTGATATAGGTTTGGTCTTCTTTAAACAATTGCCCATAGCTAGCTGCTTAATGTTTGCATTGTATCTATCTACTAAGGGTGACTGAGAAAAGAGGCAGCTTGTATGTGTGGCATAATTTCTTGTGATCTAAGTCTGTTGTCATATTTCTTATTAGTTTTTTCATGCTGCTGTGATAGTGTCCAGGTGTTGTTAGAAGTCATCTGTAAGAGAAATTATTTCTGTCTTTAAGATGTGCAAAGGCCTAATTTTGTCAATAATATAAAGGCTTCTGGTTAAGGACACTGATTTCTATGGCAATGTCCTGGATGCATTAGAGAGAGGATGATGGATCTCCACATAGAATTTAGTCCATAAACTCATACTTGAAGGTACAAGGAGAAAACCTGCATCTGTGTCTTCAATCTGGACAGTGTAGACTACGATGCTTATTTTTGGTAGCTTAGATAAATCAGTCTTCACTTGAACATCAAACACAAGTGAGTTAGTGTAACACATCACCAAGACTCCCCATGGCATCACTGATTTTTATGGTCTATCTTCATCAGTAAATAGAGGAAAAAATAAAATACACAGGTTGTACATCTGTGTCTGTGTACTAAGATGCCACTTTGTGATGCCTGTCCAAGTAGTTGATATTTCTTCCTGCTGTTGTATTATGTAAGATTTTTGTCTCTAATGCCAACTCTATGAACTAGCAATGACCTTTGGCAGCCACAGAACACTGGCATGATTCTCTTTTATGTTTTCCAATAGATTCCTGTTTCTCTGTTCAGCTGTATAGTTTTACTGTAGTATTATATCACATTTCCAGCAGATCATTTAGCCTTCTGAAAACATTTGTAAAATTTAAAGACATGTGAATAGAGTCTTAAATAATTAATAATATTTAAGAAATACTTGTATTTACATGAGTGCACCTGCTTATAAGGAGATAATTTGAATTCAAATGAGAAAAGTCTGAAAGTTTTGGCATAATAATTCTATTTATCTTTTTTTCTGGCAATATTTACACAGATGTATTAAACATTTCATTAGCAATTAGTATTACTGTCTTTGTCATTATAAGAGAAATGAATGGTCTCCATGGTCATATATCAAGACACTAATATCTGCCCTCTTTAGTGTGTTAAACTTCTAAATTTTAAGCCATGTCCCATCTCCACACTCAATGCGTTGAAGACAGGTAGCTTTTAGCTTTGTTCTGGTTACAAACAAACATATTATAGAAAGCAACACTGAGATCTTTGAATCTACACAAAAAAGCAACAAAGTTGCTCAATTCTTATGTCTAGGGATGATTAAATTCATATGTGTGGCTGAGAATAAGTGTGAGCTTAGAAAACCAAGGCAGCAGATGGAAATTTACAACATAAAAGCTTCTAGAGAGCAGGCAATACTCTTTATCTACATACTCTTGAAAACAGGCCTTGGGCCTATGAATCACTAAAAAGAGAATGACTTTTTATCTGTATAAATATATGCTTAGAAATTGAATTTCAGTTATTTTCCTGAGTACAAATAGATTATTCATGCGTTCATTTAATAATTATTTTGTGCCTTATTCTGTGTTATACACAAAGAAAAATACAATGCCACTTATTTTAATAGGTTAACATGTAACCTTAAGTGGAAAAATATAGGTCCATAGCATAATCTAAAATATCAAACTACCTGAATTCATAACCAGATACTAATGGCCTAATACCTAGGGAACAGAGAGAGTAGTGAGCAATTTAAAGACCAAGATCCAAGTCAAGTCTTACCAAAGGTGAAAGCATTAATATTTCTGTATTACAGACATAGCAGAATTAGGGAGGCAAGGGAAACGAATCTCCATAGTCAGTGATATTGCTTAAAGTTCCAAGCATTAAAATGTTATTGAATCAACAGTGCCAATTCATCTAAGACATCTACTAAGGAAGGAACAAAAATAAAAGTATTTTAAGTATTTAGGAAGTTTAGGTAGCTGCTTGTGTAAATTCCTGGAGTCTAAAAACTGTAGGTTAGTTGAAAAACTGTAAATGAATTGTTACTTGAACTTTTTAATAATTTTTATTATGGATGGTTGTTAGCCACCATATGGGTGCTGGAATTTGAATCCACGTACTCCGAAGGGTCAGTGCTCTTAACCGCTCAGCTATCTCTCCAGCCTCTTGAATTTTTAATGTAATTTTTAATGTGGAAAAAAAGAACAATCTGAAAGGCAAAATCTCAAATTATTTTTAAGAAATCACCACAGACCATCTTATGAAGGTTGAAAAACTTTAGTTCATAGGAATATTTGAAGGTTTTGAAATAGTGAATGGTCTGGTTCTATTTACAAGCTATAAAGTCCATTTCAATGGTAGTGTGGTGTCTGATTTACAAGAAGTGAATGATCCAGCTCAGAGGCTATGACAGTAAGAGAGCTAGTGAGAGTTTGTCATAAAACAGTATTCAGAGGTTTAGGGTGAAGTCAATAATTAAGGCTTGCTGTTATGACTGCATTGACATCTCATAAAACCAGGAAAACATCAATAGGTCTAATCTCAGGTTCCATCTCATTCTGTCCCTTCACATGTGATCTTATTGTTCCTAATCAGATGATCCATGCAGTTTGTACTTAACCCTCAGTAATGGGTTTACTTCCCTTCCAGCCTACACCCCTATCTTCCACCTGTGGGAAGTAAGAGTTGTCTCATTCTTGGCACCATTAGACTTGCTATCCCACAGCCCCTAGTATTTTTCTGATCCCAAGTATAGCCCCACATGGGTCTGTTTGGCACGTGCATCCTTTTGTTAAGCTGTTTATATATGTATGTAAACTACTGTGGATTCCATCCATCTAGTGATGGGTGCTAGAAGTTTAGTTATTTCTCAAAACTCTTTATAGAAATCCCTCTCCTGCCAAGAAAGTGAATAGTAAAATGTCAAACAAGTAGGAGAGTTCATAGTCATGCTGTTAAATATGGTAGCTTTCACCACACATGACTCTTGAACATTAGAAATGTGTTAAATCAAAAATGTATGTGCTACCCTGACCTGGAAGCCTCCTCCCCAAAGACTAGTACTCAGAGTATCAAAAGCTGCCAAGGGAGAAAATTGATCAATGATCCTACCAAGACGTAAAGTTTATAAATTACAACAATGACAAGCCCAGTAAACCATCTCTATTGGTACAATAGTGGCACTTTTATCTCAGGGTTGGGTGGGGTGGGGATAATCACAACTGTCTAATTGGACTTAAGGCCTGCTCAATGGGAGGGAACTCATGTGTGGTACTGTAAACATAGCCAAGTACACATGGCTGGACAGATCATAGACCCTAGAGAAAAACCTATTTCTATCAGTTCTCTAGACCACCATAATTTCTTACTATAATCTAAGTTCACATCCTTATATTTACAGACAAGTGTATCTCTCAGGACTCATCAAAGAAGCTTCCTTTGCAACATATAAAGACTATCACAAAGTTACACGGCTGGTCAAACACAATAAGTTAGGTGCCCAGCCCTAAGTGACACATACTAGCTAATGCATTCTAGGCATGACAGGGAAGCTACAGCAATGAACTCTCCATTGTATGGTAGTCTAACAAGATCTGCACATAATGACAAAAGTGGTTGGCATATCAAAGTGTATAGGGGAAACTTCATGGGATCCTACCTCAAGATGAAGAGCTACAGGCCGTCAATGGATGCTGAGGAAAGGGGGAATTAGTTTTCTCTGGGGACTAGTTCCCTGAGAGGTTATCTAATCCCAAGTGGGCTGCCCTAAATTCAAGTACACACAAGCACCACTAAATGGACTCAGTGCATTATATATGTATATTTATAAATGTATGTATGTATATGTAAAATAACCCAAGAAGAGGAAAAGAAATTGAGAGGGTATGAGGGAGACTAAGAGGAATGTTAACAAGTAACAAAAATATAGAAATTTTAAAAATTAAGGGTCAGATGTCAGCTAGATTTGAAGACTCAGGTTAAACACAAGAAAATACATAGCTCAATAATAATTTTTTGTTTAACTATTGATATATATATATATCTGTCATGGGAAAATACAGAAAATTTTAATGCTTAATATTTATAAATCTATAATATGAACTTATATAATATAGTGTTCTCATCTATGGATAAAAGCTTCCACTAAAAGGTCGAATTTGGAACTAGAGAGATGGCTCACTGATTAAGAGCATCAGGGCTTGGTTCTCAGTACCCACCTGATGGCTCACAACCAGTTCCAGAGGATCTGATACCCTTTTCCGGCCTCCACGGGTACTGCCTACACATGTGCACTTACATGCAGGCAAAACCTCATGTACATCAAATAAAAATATAACATTTTAAAAAATACTTTACTTATTATTTTTATTTTATGTTTATGAGTGTATTGCCTGTATGTGTGTAAGTGCACCCATGTCATGCAATGCCTGAGGAGGTCAGGGGTATCAGATCCCCTAGAATTGAAGTTACAACAGGTTGTTAACTGGACTCGAACCCAGGTGCTCTGCAAGAACAGCTCTGAAAGAACAGTCAGTGCTCTTAACTGCTGAACCATCTCTCCAGCAAAATTTGAGACTTGTAGAGAATTCCGAGACAGTTTCTGGTAGCTTTAAAGTGATATTGCTAGCATTAATTCTTTGTTATTTGTGCCTCCACATAACATATTGTTACATATGCCTTCACTAAACTTTTCATTTTTTTAGGAAATTTAAGGTCTGGATCTGATGTTTTTGAGTTACAAAAGAATTAAGGGGAGAGATAGAAAGAGCAGAAGGGAAGTAGGACAGTCAATAAATAAAAGATGTGGCCGGCAGGAGGAGGGAAAGCAGGACTAGGGACAGCGCTACCTTTTGGCTAATGCTGATCCTCAGAACAATGGCAAGGAGCAGTGCAAAGGCTGCATTTAGATAAAGGTTAAGAAGATAGTTTCTCATTTGATCAAATAAAGTTTAAAATTTTATCTGTTTTCATTATTACAGGAGTAGAAAACACATACTCGTGCTTGATGAAAGGAGTTAAGCATTACCTTTCTAACGAGTGTATTTCGGCACACCTAGTTGAGGCATTGTTCTGCTACTCGGACATGTTCTCAGAGGGGCTACGGGACCCTCATGAGTATTCTACAGTCTCTGTTTTATAGAAGAGGGAACATGGTTCAGGGATGCGCCATAACGTGTCTAAAGCCACACCCACTGAGAGGTAGACCTGGAAACTCAGGTTTGAAAAGCCCATTCTCCATATGGTGGGGTAAGTCCTTCACAATTGGCATTCAGGGAGTGTGTATACAATGATAAAGGCAAGGAAGGAAAAGAAATCAACTAGTGATTGAATCCTGTGGCTTCAGGAGAAACAAAATGACTCCGGGGCTGTACTGGCAGTATTTATTCTGAAGAAGTGAGACCCTGACAGGTCACACTGGGGTGACAGCAGCTAGTCTAACAACTTTATTTAAGTAAATACAGAGTTTTCTCTCTGCCTTTTCCACATATATCTCTGGCTAACAAAGAAAGTTTATTTGTATGATGAAAACCTCTTTAAGATTTTCCATATATGCATATATATTTTAAAGTATGTGTATATGTGTGTGTATATATATGGTAGAATTATATTCCTATAGATGATAAAAAGAAAACATATATTCAAAGACTTCTAGAATGTCTGCTTTGTAAAGTCACTGGCCAGAACTATTTGTGGGGGTCCATCCACCTCCCTCAGGCAAAAGATCAATGTTTTCTGCTACCACCAGAAACAGAGACTTCAAGATATCACTCCATTATAAATAATTTGCTTTTCTCCCAATTTAACAAAAATCATTGAATACATCTAGCATATAGGTTACTTTATATTTCTTTAAAGCAGTGGGATTTAAAATATACTACAAAACTAAGTGTAAGTTGGGTCTGTTAAAAATTAAACAAAGAAAATCTATTGGACTAAAGCACACACACATGCACGTGCATATGTGTATGTGTGCATGTGTGCATGTGTGTGTATTAGAAAAAAAATATATTGGTAGAAAAAGTGTAACTTCCTCTCACTGTGCTCACTTTGCCCGCTTCTTTAATTCTCTTTGGGTTATTGTTGAATAAAAATAAATTTCGATTTTAGATGAATATTCATAATACATGTTTTAGGAGTTAGTATTTGACGCAATTACTATCCTTGTCTTTAAAAAATTGAAGTAGTCAATAGTCACACCAGTAGGTCAGACAAGACCCAGGAACACAAGATGGAAAGAAGTTAGCAGAAGGCTGCCGGAAATATTTTCAAATGTAAGTAAATAAATGTATGTCACTCAGGACTCTGAAATAATTTAATCAAAATTCTAAAGAATTACACATACAAATTTTGATTCAAAACTTCTGAAGTGGGTAAAAGTAAAAAAATGAAAACTATTTTTAAAATGGACATTTCCTGATTACTGTAGTACAGTCTACAGTCAGAGCCTTTCAATATTTGAAGGTGACAGCCAAATAATTAAACATGAGTTGCTCTCTTCATTATCAAACTTGGTAAGAAAATATATACACTGTAACCAGGAAAGAGAGGCAAAGTTCGAGGGAAATTTCACTTTCAGATATTTGTCCTGGATAGCCAACACTGTATAGGTTATTTAGAAAACATTGAGAAAAAAGCAAAAGATAGGTTTGATTGCTAAACTGGGTGATGATCAGACATTCTTGAGTGATATCAGTCTTATTTAATATGAAAATACCCTCTATTCTATAAATCATTTTAATCCCATTAAGGTAAAAGAGTCAAACTATGTCAAAAGAAAGAATTAGAGCTGAGTGTGGTGGTGTAAACCCAGTCACCCCACTGCAGAGCTGAGAGTGGTAGGACTGCACATTTGAAGTTGGGCTAACCAGGTAAGATGTTTCAAACAAGACAGATGAAAACAGCAAAAACAATAGAATATAAACTGGAGGAAACTAGTGAATATTAGAGGTCTCAATAGTCATTTTACTATTTTTAATAGAATGTGTGATCACACCTCATCTAAGTAACAGGAGTGAGAATTTGGGCCACATAAGTAACAGAGGAACCAGGAAATCAATTGTGATTTATATTAACTCATAAAGAGGAAATCTCACATTATCTGAAAAAGATCAAGAGCCTCCATGATAGGTTTACTAAGAAAACATCCAGAAAATAAAGAAAAATCATAGTGAAATATTTTGAATATGGAAGAAAAATACCAACCATCTCTTAGAATGGCCAAATTTGATTTGTTTGCTTCACTCTTCATAAAACAAAACAAGACAAAACAAAATCTCTACCTGTTTCTTATTGAGTTATTTCAGGCCTAATTTTTCAAGTTATGAGGGAAAGTATTACTATTTACAGCCTTTAGAAAAATTACTGTGGAAGATTGATGGGTAATGTTACCAAAGTCAGACTTATTTACTTTTTTTTTTGAAATTTTATCTTCATGAACCACTGAAAAGATTAATGAAGCTTTAATTATATTATCATTGACAAATGGTATAAAAATTCAACCAATCCTCTGAATAAGACAGAAATCTGTAACTCTGCACAGAAACATAATTTCTTGCCTCAAAATTAATTTGGGGGTTTTATGTCAGAGAAATTGGGTTCTAGTTAGAGAATTAGTGTTTGGAAGAGATATATTTTGGATTTAACCTAAATTTTATACATTGTAAAATAGACATCAAAATATCTTTCTACTCTAGTACACCTACTGGGCATATAGGAAGCATCATGCTATAAAGAGATGGACACACATCACACCCAAGGCACAAGGCCTGTTTAGACCTGCAAACACATCGTGGTGTTTGCATTACATTTCTTGTCAATAAAGCTTTTTTTTTTTCTATTTTGGATAGTGAAAAAATATATACAAGTGCTACATAACTGTCAAGGAGGCAACACCTAGACTGATATTGTAGTAACAGCCTGAGCCCCTTAAGGGCCTTCATATCAGTGCTACAGTGAAGACTCACTCTGTCCTGTCTCACCAAATTCTAGTAGACTTTGTTGGAGTTATAATGCTAGACTTATGGAGGATGGCATGTCCTGCCTAATAACATAGGATTACCAGTGGACACGGGTTCCATTTTACAAGGGAAAGATGGACCAAAAGAACACCATAAATTAATACTTAGAAACGTTAGCCCTTGATTCAGACATTGGTTACCCTAACCTCATTCATAGACACTTTATTCCTTACCTTTTTCTCAAGAATTTAATTGATACTTTGCATATAGTCAGAAATATTAGTCATATATAGCATTTGGAAACCTGGTTAACACAGAAACCACTGTATGATGTCCCCCACACTAGAAACTGGAGAATGCCATAAATCCCATTATTTTGTTTTTCAAAAAACTTACAGAGGGATTAATGTTAATAATTGCAAATGCGTGCATATATGTTTTCATTTTATGAAAAAAATGAAGGAAGTGTATTCACAGTCCTCTCTCAACAATCACAAGTGCATTAGGGAATAGATTTGTGGAGTTTGCCTTTTCTACTTAATGGTGTCGTTGTGCCCTATGGGCACGTTCTTGTGGCGATGCTATCTCACTTTCTGCAGCTCCTGTCTCAGCCATGAGGGCAGAGGCTGGCCCAGCCTGTGCAACAGCTTGGAGAGCTCCACATTGTGGTCTCGGTAGTAATTGGACAGGAAGGTTCTAGACTGGAAACAAAAGGAAAGACTTGAAGTATGGTATTAGTCCATTGAAGACCTGCATGTAGGACATTCTATCACATATCTGTGAACAAAATATGTATTTATCATCTTTTCTTTAAGTATCACTCATTTTTACATTTTGAGCAATTCTGACTGAAATAAAGACAGATCTAGGTTTGTCCTAGGATGGTTGGCTACCATGACAGCACTTGTGTATTGTGAGATTAACCAAGAGACATTTGGCAAGAGGGGTGTATTACTAAAGAATCAGGTGGGCGTCTCACATACAACAAATGTACAGCGTGAGGAAGAGAAAAATATGCACATTCCCTTTAAAAATTGCCCAGTTAGGCGTGGTGTCACATGCCTTTAATTTCAGCACTCAAGAGAGGCAGAGGCAGTCAAATCTCTGTAATCCTGGTCTACGTAGTGAGTTCTAGGCTATCTTGAGCTACATGAAGATCGCGGCTCAAAAACATAAAAATATCCCTTTAGAAATAAAATTTTTCAAAGAACATAAGTAATCATTAAAACTGAAATTAGTGAGTTTTAAAAAGTAACTGGCCAATGACATGATTTTTAGTCTCCTCCTAAAATACTATGTGGAATATCTGAAGCTTAGGCTTTTTTGTAATCAACCTATAGAGACTGGTCCCTTTAGATAGTTTTATTTTTTCCAGTTTAATTTTTTAAGATTTCTTTTTATTTATGTGTGTGTGTACATTCACAAGTGTTTTTATGTGCCTGTGGAGGCCAGAAGAGAGTATCAGATACTCTGGAACTGCAGATATAGGTGGTTGTGAGCTGCCTATCTTGGTGAACTCAGGTCCTCTGGAAGAGCAGCAAATGATTTTAACCACTGAGCCATTTCCCAAACACCAGATAAATGGTGATATCTTGGACATCACCTCTCTTAAGCCCTTCTCCACATTTTTTTTTTTTTTTGTCTTTTTGAGACAGGGTCTCCCTGTAGCCCCAGATGGGCTGGAACTCTCTATGTAGACCAGGCTGGACTTGGATTCACAGAGATCTGCCTGCCTCTGCTTCCCAAGTGCTGGGATTAAAGGCATACACCACCACACCAGGCCCTTCTCCACATTTTAACACAAATATATTTCTGTCTTCATAGAACTCCCCTACCAACTTTTGTGCATACCATGGACATGGATGCCAGACGAGCACATTTCTTCTTGGACTATTCGCCAAGCATTTCATTATGCTTCTTCCCTTAAATCAGATCGTAAACATTTGAATTGGTAGAGGAGCACTACATTTATTTTTGGCAGATTAAAATGATTTCTTTTGAAATTACTGAGTTCAAAGGTATAATTGTAAGGACCGTCTGGCACTCACATCACCATAGCAACATATGAATCCCTTGCATCCTCTCTGTGCCCACCTTGCCTTGGGAGACATACTCATGATTGTGTGGCTGCTTTCCCAGCCCTTGTTCTTATATAAGACATCTTTCCACATAGTTTTAATTCTACTGAGAATTTTTTGTCTTTTTATAGTTTAGCTTGTTATTATTTTATGTATCATATTATAAATCAGTGGCATAACAAATGTGTCTGCTTTATAATGTATATGAGTTTGTAACCATGTTATCCTTGTATGTTCTGCTTTGCTTTACTTTATCACCCACACTCCTGGCATTGGATGTAAATGCACACATTGAATATATGTTAGCAATACTTGTATATTTTATCTCAAATCACTTGTTTCCTCAGCAATTTATTTAAGTGCATTCCAACACAGAAAGGAGGTACTTTACAGCAAATATTTATGAGTGAATTTAATTCCAACAGGAAACATTTTCTAGAGACATATATCAACTTTTGGTTCCTCTCTAACACCTAAGTGCATAAAAATATAGATTACAAAGAAAGATCAGAAAAAAGAAGGAAATTTCTGCTACTAGTTTTCAAACAACTGTCTGTAAGGTTTTTGCTAGAGTCATTTAAATGAAGAAAATAGTACCTCTGGATCCATGGGTGGGTATTTTCGTCCTTTGCTTTTCCCAAGGCATTTGGTCTTTCCCCCTTCCAGTAGCTGACACCAAAAGCCTTTCTGGGGATCAAACCTACAGCAGATAAAACACATAAAAACTATAAATTGTGTGTAGAATTTTGCGTGAGAGCCTTATTCGTTGGTTAAAGGAGAATTACTTTTATATGCCACCTACTTTAGCTTTATTTAGGTGTCCTGATATTCAACTGGTTTGAAAAATGATAATTGAGATTAAAGGAGCTACTATATATTTTA
>NW_008334871.1:1010155-1050780 GCF_000622305.1 Nannospalax galili | reverse complement strand
AAATAATTCTTCACTAAAGAAAACAGGTATATAGAGCTTTAGTATAATCCTATGCTAAAATTGTTACATTCCATATTTTAGTTATGAATCTGTAAAAGTCAAGTAGTAAACATTAAAATTACAGCCAATGTATAAAGGGCTTTTAGGTTTATTTATGACTGTGATTTCTGTGTTAAAGTATATTGACAGATTTTTTTCTGAAATCATTCTATTGGTTACATTAAAGGGACTGAATTAATGTAAACTTCTATGAATTAAATCTTCCGATTTAAAAAAATACCATATTGTTTTCTATACTTAAAATGTTTATATCTTCAAAAAGTAAATAAAAGTGTAAAGATGTAAGTTACTGTACTGTTTCAGACAACATGAGACATAGTACAGCAGCTGAAGAGAAGAATAGAAACTTGATTTTTATTCTCAAAAGTTTCCAGATTTTTTTCCACATACTATGCCAGACCAACATACTATTTGAGTTTAATATCACATTTAAGTATGCTTAGATCTGACACTTTGTTACAATGGTGAGAGATTTCATGAAAATATTATTTTTAAAATAATCATGTTTTTTTTCTTTTTGTTGTATGTAACAATGCATTCATTAATAGCAACTTGTTTAAAAACACTGTATCAGACTTCAGGTCATTGATAAAAAATGTTAAGCTTATGGAGATACGCATTCTGAGTCCCTTAAACTCATTCCATTGAGAAGACAGAAGACACATGTTACATGTTAGCATGTCTGTGATGCCACTTCTTTCACATACCTGTAGGAGTCAAACCTGAGCCAGAATTTCCTGAAGAAAACATTGGAATGATGTTAAAGTCTACTAGAACTCAACTCTCTTTTTTCTTTGTCAGGATTTTATTTCTTTTTAATTTTTGTGATTTTCATACAATATGGTTTGATGATATTTAAATCCCCTCCTATATCCAAACCTCCTTCCACTGGCCTCAAACCCCCCTCCACTGGCCCCCAATTTAATGTACACACACACACACACACACACACACACACACACACACACACATATATATATACATAACATACTCTCATAATTACATATATGTATAATTGTAGAGTGATTTGTATTCCCAATGTCTCGATTGCCATTTTTATTTTTTATTTTTAATTTATTTGTTTTTGGGTCTTTTTGAGACAGGGTCTCCCTGTAGCCCCAGCTGACCTAGAACTAGCTATATAGATCAGGCTGGCCTTGAATTCACAGAGATCTGCCTACCTCTGCCTCCTGAGTGCTTCAGTTGTTTTTATGTTCACACTTTTACTACAGTCTGTCTTTTCTAAACAAAACAAAAACGTCCTGGAAATTTGTACTTCAATTACTGAACACAATAGATGCTCTGGCTTCTTGGCCTTCAGGCCCTCAGCACCTTCCAGTGGGAGCCATGCACACAGGACAGCTGTATGTAAAAATCCTGGGAGATGCATATTTAGGGTCACAATATGACCGACACATAGGGTCAAAGTTTTCATTCAAGAAAGGCCACAGTAGACAATGCTTCCTGAGGGTCAGAGGACACCATGAGTTTAATTGTTTTTTTGTTTTTTTTTTTTAAGCAATGGAGACAGAAGTTCATTTTGAGAAACATAAAACTGTATAATCCCATTGTTGCTAATGTAATTTCCCGACACTGTTTCCTTTGTTAAATGGGAAAATTAACTTAATTAACTTATTAGAGAAAAAGATCATAATATGATAGATTTCCCAACAAAGGAAGATCCTGGGTTAGTACAAGAATCTTTCTGGTTTCTAGGTCAGCCAAACATTGAATACGCTTGCAAGACCTGAAACCACTGCCACAACAAATGTGAAAGATTTTCAGTCTTCTGCACAACTACTGGAACATGCAGAGAATGTCGGGGCCCACTGTTAACACAGGTAGCCAGACAGGAGCATTTGGGGTTAAAACTGAACTCACACACAGCTTAAATTTCTATCGTAATTTTCAGTACTTCCTATATTGATCCAGCCACAGTTCATAGACTGACTTGTTCCTAATTTGTAGCTAACCAAGAGCAAGGAACTGAGAACAGAAGGCAAAATACAAGCAGAGAGAGAGAGAGAGAGAGAGAGAGAGAGAGAGAGAGAGAGAAATATAAAAAATACCAACATCTGACGGTGTCTTACAGCTGCAATCAGCCCCAGTATGGACTGAGGAATAAGATTCTCACCACAGTGATAACTCAGGGACAGATCAGCCAGAAGTCAGTGCCCCAAGCAGTAATTCCAGTTCACAACAGACAGAAAGAACTAGAGTGCAGGTAGAGTTCACAGGCAGTGGTTATGCTGTGGGGTGCTTCACCAGAGAAGACCACTCAGACAAAGTTTTGCCGAATGAAAGTCGTGGCTGGCCAGGGCTACTACACAAGAGTGTTGGAAACCAAGTGTATAGCCCGAGTCTATCTAGGATAAGCTTTTACACAAAGAAACAATAACCAGGGGTGAAAAGCTTAAGTTCCCAAGCCTATAGGTGGAGAGACCCCTTGACAATTTCTACTCTATTAAGTAAAAATTATTATTTTGCAGAAGCAAGCCAAGCATAACCTACAGAAGCCATAAATCTGCAATTAGCAGGTGCACTCTGGAACACACTGAACTGTTCCCAAGACAACTGGGTCCTGATGGCATGTGTTACCATACCCTGGGCCAACTGCCTGATAATTTCAGAAACTAGAGTTAGTCTAAACTTTAACATGGCGTAGCTATGGTCAAGAAGGTGTCCTATTGCACTTGGAACATGCCAACCGCTCTACAAAACATTGTACCTGTGGCTAAAGTCAGCTGCAGTTAAACTGGACTTTGGTGGAGCCCTGTGGGAAGACACTTGCCTTTGGAGCCTGGTGAGGTCCTACGTAGGCAGGGAAGCTGGGCTCTGTACTACCAAGGTCCCTAGAATCCTACAGAAAATTCTAATGTCATTTAATCTCTATGGCTGCAACTAAATTACAAAAGAAAGCATGTATGGACAAATTATTTTGTTTAAAGTCAAATATGTGAGAATTTTTGTTTAGCAGAAACAGGAGAGGAAAAATGAAAGAATGAACCAAGTAAGAAGAAAATCTAAATTTATTGCTATGGGATTTGCCGCATGCATAAAACATGGAAAAGGTTTGCATTTTTGTTGCTCAGCAGATGTTTTAGAAAGATGAAGCATAATTGACTGAGATGTAAAGTTAATTAGTTGCAGAATATTTTGTTGCTCAGGGCCCATTCATAGAACACCATTGCACCTGCAACTTGCCTCTGCATGTGTGCAAACTCCTTTACAGTGAGAGGGAAATTTTCTTCCCAGTTTCTGGCTCTGCCTATTATTAGAGACCCGATCCTTGCTGTCCAGGTTGCCTTCGTACATGTTACCAATTAAAATTAAATACATCAGTAGTTAAATGCATAAAAGAAGACAGTCATCTCCAACCTGAACTTTTCAATCTGCTCCTTGCGTATCACAAGTCTTTCTCTAGTTTTCATTAATTTCCCAGGAGGAAAAGCCTGCTGTGCAAAATGAGATGGGAAGTCGCATCACAGTACCCATAAACAGTGTTTTCTGACTCAGGATGAGACTATTTAGCTGCATTAAGATAAATACAGCACTGGCAACTGAGATGAAATATTTATACACGTGTCGAGGCATCTCCTCTGCTCTCTGGTCGTGTGAAGTCCCAGGGTGAGCTGCAGGCCTTTCTTGTTCTCCACAGCAGGTGCCCTGAGTCAAAACCTTGTGTACTGAGGAACGAGCCATCCTGAAGGTCATTTTTAAACAGGGTTTGTGTAACCTTGAATCCATATATTCTGTTCTCTTGTTTCATTGACTATATTGCTAACTTTAGATACCCTAAGCTAACAAATGCTATTTATTGTCTCTAAGTTACACAATTCATTATGGTTTTAATGGGCATAAAATTATGAAATTAAGATTCAAAGTCCTTCTCAAATCAAATAACCTTTAGGACATGCATTGGCTGGTATTTGGCTCCTTTATTATTTCAAGCACCACTATAGTTGTTAACTTTCATGGTCTGTGAGATGTATTAAAATCCATATATTTTGTACTTGTTTATAAACTCTTCTTTGTAAGCATAATTTTTTAGGTTTATTGAGACAGAGCAACTATTTGAAGTAACCAGGACAGAACTGTTACCTAGACTACTGCTGAGAAGGGCATGTCATGCCAGCATCGGTAACTATTATTGTGAAACATATTGCAGGAAGCTTTGTCTATGGAATCAACAGGGGCATGCCTTGTGTTGCTGCCGTTTCTTCTGTAGGTAAAAGCTTCATTAGGAGTATTTGAGTGGATAAGGACAACCCAATCTCATTACTATTTTTCCTGTGCTTCCATTACCCTCTCTAATTGTCTAATTGCTGAGTCTAATCTGCTTTGAACTGGGACATCATACAATCAGGCTTGCTAGAATTTCATCTAAAATTTAATAGGCTTTATATCAGAGCTTGTGGGGAAGACTTTTATGAGCAAAGTACATGCCCTTGTGAAGTATGCTGTGGCTGTTTGGAGAGTTTCTTTTTGTTCTCTTGCTTCTTCCATTTTAAAATTACTTGGTTCTGTTTTCCCAAGATGAGGGCAACAATATGTGCCAACCCATATGGTCTTCTGCAGCATAGCACAGCCCTCCTTATCAAGACATAGAGTCTCATTTTCCTCCATCAGATCTGCACTGGTCTTACTGACTGTTGCGACCCACAGAATGCAGCATGAGGGAAGCTGCTTGGCTGGCAAGTGTAGGTCAGGGCAACCACCATCGCTCAGTTTACTCCTCCCTCTTGGAACACAGCCACTACACTGAGGAAGTCAAGAGTAGAGAAAAATGGCAAGGAGTATCTCCATGCAACCGCACACAGCCTGGAGTCAGGAGCCAGATGCGAGTGAAGAAGCCTCCAGATTAGTTCAGTCCTTAGTCATTTCAGTCAGAGCCAGATACACAGGTCTTCCCAGGGGTGACCTCACATATCAGCAAACAAAAGTGAGCACTGACCACGTGTTCTGTCCAATCCCTGACCCACAGAAACCATTATCATAATATGAGGGCTACACCATATCCAAGTAAGTTTGTTTGGTGATGGTTTGTGATGCAACAATAGCCTGCAGCAACGCTGAATAATTTTTATTTGGTTATAAACAACTTAATAAACATAGTACAGAGCATGAAGTTTCTTCCCCAAACCTGCGCTAAATATTGTTCACATAGGAATGATGACCATCAGTGTTTCATTTCAAAGTTATTTTCAGAGGCCAATCATTTTCATCCCTGTAACTTCAACTTTAAGGACACTCTCTGTACAAAGTATACATGTAATAAGCTTAAAAATGTGAAATTGGAGGCAAGCTCACAATCAGGGGATTAATCAATTAAAAATATCTAATACTTGGGCTGGGTGTGGTGGCACATACCTTTAATCCCAGCACTTGGGAGGCAGAGGCAGGCGGATCTCTGTGAGTTCAAGGCCAGCCTGGTCTACATAGTGAGTTCCAGGACAGCTGGGGCTACAGGGAGACTCTGTCTCAAAAAGACCAAAAAAACCCCCAATACTTCAGAGTATGAAGTATTCTTGTGATTGAAATGGGGGGCACTATATGGAATGAGGCTATCCCTTTGATGGCTCTGAGTAGCAGAATAGCATAAATTCAGAGCTCGTATTAATGATGTTGTGCGTGTACACACCAGTGATGACGTATGACAGCAAATAATGGAAATCGAAAGAATGGACTCACGTTAGTGCTTCAGAATAATTATAATGAAGTGTAACTCCTAGAAACTTCTGGACTTCATCCATCACAGTAGCTGGGTCAGATCTCAGCTGCTGTCCATCAATAATGAGCAACTGCAAAGTCAAAAATAGCCACTTATGAAGAAAAACATGAATTGCCGGAACTGCCTCTCTTATCTGGTATGTCGTTAATAAATCAGCCCATGCACTGTATAGAATGCATTTAAATTTTTTCTATTCTTGTTTCTTTCAAAATTAATAATAATTAAGATCTTCCGTAGGCAATTAGTTTTTGGTGAATTATTAAGCTATCATTCTTAATTTAGTTTATTCTAAACCAGAAATAGACTGGTTTATAGAATGTTAGTGGGTACAGGGTTTTCCCATCTGTAGTGTATATAACCAGCTAGCTACCCAACCTACCAAAATCTCATCATGAACCCTGAGGCTTAGGGCTCAGAAAAGGCATTCACTCAGATGAAAATGACACATCTGTTCTCCCAAACTATGATTGGGGTTGGGGGGAAAATGTTTGTTCCCAACTGTCTCACTTTGGTTACTGTCAGAAAACACCAGGTACACCTGAGGAAAATTTGTTTAAAAAGAATGTTAATACTGAAGTCCTCTTGGGGTTTCGGCTGTACCCTGAGCTGGAATGAAGACCGTGGAGAATACGGATGCTTTCCCTAAATCCTCATTTTGGTTCAATCCCATGTCTGCAAGAGCCTCTACTTCCTTCTTAGGGGCCCCACAGGACAGAAAAGCAGCAGGGATCCCCACAAAGAGATGTACAGAGTCTCTGTCTATTGGCTGCTCTACTAGTAATAGTTTTCAACTTTGAGGACAACTTATTTCTTGAGACTGTCTACTAGTCAAAAGATGATATTAGAAGTGTGCTTCGGGACATTTAACAATAGTCTCAGTGGCATTAATTAAATGGTTAATGATATTGATTAAATTAAAACATTGTAAAAAACCACAGTTCTTGTTGCCTGAATTATAAACTATGATCTGTGGAGAAGTTCATCACATTTTCCATTTGTCATTACAATACAAACATGATACCAAAAATAGAAGCGAATTTCAGGGCATTACCTGGGAAGCAGCAAAGTGTGCCAGCCATCTTTCTATGTGCACAGCATACCACCCTGGCACTAGACATCGCCTCTGCAAAGTCTTTAGATCAGGTGGGGCCCAATGGCCTGTGGTGATAACTTCATAGAAATTGAACCTTAGGGCAGCTGGATCTTCATGTGATCGTTGGTGCTTCAAACAAAGAGTGGAGTGTAGAATTAGATTCATTTATTTAAATGCTTGCATAAGTATGCATGTGTATTTCGCGTTTGATGTGTATCTCCTTCCATTTCACAGAATAACAAAAACTTTTAATGTTAACAGACTTTACACTGAAATTGGAAGTGCACAATTGCTTTTTTTTTTTTTTTTTTTGGTCCTTTTGAGACAGGGTCTCCTGTAGCCCCAGCTGTCCTGGAACTCACTATGTAGACCAGGCTGGCCTTGAATTCACAGAGATCCACCTGCCTCTGCCTCCCAAGTGCTATGATTAAAGGTGTGTGCCACCACGCGTGGCTACAATTGCTATTTTAAAGATCAGGCCTTCACTTAATATCAAATGATACACAGTTATCATTTTGTTTTTAAAATACTTAGGCATAGAACAGAGATAGAGTGAAAGGACTTTCTTCACGAGTGTGCTTAGAAATGGAAAGATGTTAGGGACAGACAAACCAGGCAGATGAGCAGAGCCTGTCTATGACATAGGCAAGGCAAGGGTGGGCTCACACAGTGCTTGGCTTATTTTATCTACAGCTGCTTGTGCAGTTACAGCAGTGGGCACAGAGACTACAGGCTCTGATTCCTAACCCTTGTTTAGGTATCCTGTTCAAATGGAGGCTGTCCAGGGTCCCTGTGCTCTCTATGAGTTGCCATCTAGCACTAATAATTCCCAAATACTGTTTCAGTAACCTTTTCACTATCAGGCCTAGGAGCCTTTCATGTTAAACCACCATTTGGCAAGCAGACTAGAGCCCAGTTTGATAAGAGACAAGTTTAATGTCAATATAATTGCTCAATCATTTATTATTCTTTGGAGATAAAGATTTTAAAAAGCTGGGCATGGTGGTACACCTCTTTAATCTCAGCACTTGGGAGGCGGAAGAAGGCTGATTTCTGTGAGATTGAGGCTAGCCGGGTCTACATATTGAGTTCTAGGCCAGGTGGGGCTACAGGGAGCCACTATCTCAAAAAAAATTTTTTTTAAGGTATGAGACATAATTCTTGGCTTAAAAGAAATCAAATCTAATGTAGGAAACAATAGAGTAACAAGCAATAATAAAGTCATATAATAAACTGGAGTTACTTATTCTGACAGACAGGTCAACAAGGAATTACTTTACTGATGGATAAAGGAATGAACTGGATAAAGCTTTTGAGCAAAAATGTAATAAAAAAGATTTTGAAAAATCAGGAAACTCACAAACAAGGATGAGGACAGTCGATAATATAAGGTAAGTCAGTGAAGGTGGATAATGTGTGTGTGTAAATGAACTGGTGTTGTGGAAGATCTAAAAACACAATATGAAGAAAATCTACCCCAGGAGAAAAAAAGAAATATATAGGCCTTTTTTAAGGGAGATAATCTAGATAGGCTGACTAGACTCCAGTGGCTGAACTTGCACCAAAGGACATCTGGATACAAATGCTTGACTGGAAAAGACAACATATATGACGGAATGCATGAAATGTAGTGGGAGGGGCTATGAGGGAGCATGGATGAGGATGGGGTTTAAATATTTGTAGTATTATATGAAATGCACAAAACTCAATACAAATATTTTTTAAAGAAATATATAGGGTTGGATATGTTTGATAAGGAGTTTTTTTTTTATATTAGTAGTAGGTCATATGTATGAGTTAGAATAGAAAAATGAAGATAGTTTAGTAAGAGATGAAAAATTTAAGTAACAAGTAATGAAGAAATGGCTGAAATTCATATTCCTCATGTTTCATGTTGAGTATGTGATTCATTTCATTAACAAATACACAAATTCCATAAATTGGAAAAATAATTGTGAGGATTCTATATATTCATCCACATAGAGTACAGCAGAGCTGAAGCTTCTATTATAAGCAATGATAACGTGGAATTTTGCTTAGTCTGTCCTACATCAACTTACACTAGTTTAGCAGGATATTGTCTTTATATCCCTGAAACTAAGGTTAGCATAAAAATATGACCAGGAAGTCACAAAAGGTCATATTTTATGGAAAAACCCCAGCACATTAGTTCCTCTGTGAGGTCCATTATAAAAATGTGGGTTAGAAATTACAGTGCCAGGTGACATTCATAAGAGTTTCTGAAGTATACCTGCTGAGCTTTGGATTTATGATATTTACTGCATTAATCAGTCTAGCTATGTAATAGGCTACATTACTTTGAAATACGAAGCATGTTGGGTCCTTACTCTCAACAATACAGCAATAAAAAATAACATCAGAAAAAGTAATTCCTTTAAACCTGTATATTCAAAAGATGTATTTGGAAAGGCAGTCACTGAGAAGCATGCTGTATAGATTCTATTGCACTTAAATGATTCAATCGACATGAAAACACTCTCTTTAATCTCTTCTAAGTAGGTTAAATATTCAAAATTCCCACAAATATTTGAATTTAAAACTTTTAGCAAGGATTAATATCAATGGTTTGGTCATATTCAAAGAATAAATTTATCTCACTTTGTATCACAAGTATTCACAAAGACAGACTTTTTTATATCTTTTAATAAACATTAAAAGTTTGTGGATTTTTGACAATAATTGATAAATATTGTTTCCAGTCTAGTCAAAATGTTTGCCTGGATCCTCAACTACTTTTAATCCCCTTTTGTAATGTCATGATTTCCTGTCTCTCAGAATTTAATCTCTGTAATATACATTTATTGAAGAAATATTGAAAAGTCAAGAAGAATAAAGAAAAATAAAAAATAGCATCTTGCATTCTTAAAAATCCCATTTAAGTTTTCCGTGTTTTGTACTAGTTTACACCTGTGTTAAATATGAACACACAGAGACCTTATGCTCATAATTTGGCATCTAGCATCATAAATCAGCTATTACTGGCTTGGCTGAGGCCATTGCTCCTCTGTGTGCTCAGCTGCCTTCACGTCCCTTCTGACCCCTTAAAAGGCTACTTCCTTATATGAGTGCCATCTTTCCTTGCATCGGATCAGCTCATTCTCGGCTTCTCAAAGGACAGATCATCAGTTACTTCATTTTCTTCAAGTCAGGTCTTGGAATTTCACAGCATGTACCCCCTGTATTTCGTTTCAGCCAGAACTTCTTAAACAGAGACCCACTGACTAAATCCAGTGAAGCCTGTGAATTTGGATTGTAACTGCTTTGTAAAATTTAACATCTTTAACTGTGAGTGCAGACGGTTGCTACAGCAATTCTTGTTCCAGTGATTTTTGTCAATAATGAAAATATTGCATTACATGTTTCAGTTACATCATAATGCTGCTTATACTTATCGAAATTCTAATAGTAGCAGACTCACCATCAGAATTTGTTAGTGATTTGATAAAAAAGCTGTTATGAGTTAAGAAATATAACATATAAATAGATAATTATATTTCAGGACAGTTTTATTTTCTGTTTTTATTTCATTTTTATTTTTATTAATTCTTTGTACATTGTATTTTTATTATATTTCCTCCCTCCCTCAGTTCTTCCCAGATTCACCTTCACATCTCTATCCATCGAACTTCATGTTCTTCCCCCAATTCAGTCCAATTAGTGCTGTCCAAACTCTCAGGTGTGTCCTGGAGCATGCTCAACCACCAGGGGTGATACCCTTAAAGGAAACTGACTCTTCCTTTCCCAGCATCTGAGAAGTGCCAATAGCTCCTGAGCTAGGAATGGGACTTCATGACCACCGGCCCCTCCATGCTGGGATATTGTCTAGCTTGAGCTTGAGCTGGTCTTGCACATGCTGTCACATTTGAGTTTCTATGTGCAACTGCCCTGCTGTCTGGAAAACATTGTTTCTTTGTCGTTATGCACCATCTCCGGGTCTTACAATCTTTCAGCTCCCTCTGCTACTACAAAATCATAATATTTTTTTCCTAAGATTGAAAACAAATTTACATGTAAATCCTTAGTCAGAAGATACAGTGTACTTCTGTATCTCTTAACCATGGTCACATCTGTGGAGAGGAACAGATTGGGTCAGGGAGTACATGAAGGTACACACCACATGCTGTATATGATTTTAGACTTGTATTTAGCATAAAAATGCATTACTTCTGTAATGAAATATAAATAATTGAAAGCCACTGCAAAATATTTTTCACCATGAAATCACTGTAGAACTTTTGAAAAGAAAGTTCTTAATAAAATATTTATCTGCTGAGTACTATTCAGTTTTGATTGTCGCTAGGTTGGTTTGCCATTTTCGTTTTGTTCTGTTTTTCTTGTTTTATAAAATGAGTTTGTTTATGCTTGTTTGAAATTACTCTGAACGTTCCTAAGATTTTTTATCACTTTTATTTTAGTGAAAATACTTAAGGTTTATTCAAAACTTCATGCCTACATGCATACAGTTTAGCTTGTTCCTATCCAGCCCTTACAGTAAATGTTGTATCTGTGGCTTGGTTATTACTGATAAATTTTATGAAGGTGTACAATGAAAACGAGGAAGTAGGGCTGTTACAGAAAGACAAGAGACCAACAGCCAAAATCAGGTGAAGAAGAAAAAGATTAATTCACACTACCAGGCTGACACCTGGATCACTCTGTAATGATACCAGTCCCCAGCTCAAGTTTTGCGGGGAAATTTATAGTCAATTCATATGTGAGAAATGCACACAAAAGAGAAATAGCCTGTATGTAATAATTAAGCATGGTGTTACAGGGGGCAGGGGAAGATTCCAGTTGAACTCCCTCTTTCTTATTTCTTATCTTGGGGCCTTTCAAGTCTAAGGTTCTTAGCAACCATCCTAAGGGTTTCATTACCATTATATTGCAACCATCTAATATTCTTTTGCTTCCAGAAAGAAATATGAAATACACAGTTTGAAGAAGAAAAGAACACTAGGAAGATTAATGTTGCAGCCTAGGCTATGCTGAAGGAAGGAAGCTGTAATTGTTTTTAAAAAGATAAACAAAATTAAGAAAAGGCCTCTTGCTTTGCATTGGAACAAGGGGAAATGTGCCTTCATGACAAGACCTCCCCCAGCAAGTTTCCAACTTGGGAAAGGAGAAAGCCTAAGGAGTTTTCTGCTCCTGGAAAACCATAACAAACAAAAGTAGCTGCAAATGTGATCCAACTGGCCAGTGTCTATCCCAAGCTGGCAGCCAAACTTGACAGTGTGGTGCTGGATTTAGAGGCATAAAAGATCCAAGAGTAAGGGGATAGTCAGTTCTTCCTCCAGAGTTTCAGAGAGCAGCTCAGGCCAGGCCAGACCACGCAGAAGGGGAGTCCTGAGTGAAGAAAGCCGGGAGAACCTGAAAAACCACAGTGCTGGGCTCTGAATGTGAGCCTGGGCTCAGTGGAAACCTTGTGATACTGGGGAGGCTGTTAAACATCTGCTGACGATTGCTGTTTAAAGGGAGTAGATCCAGCCCAAGAAAGCAATGTACGTTTCTGGTAGCAAAGCTGGGGAGACTGAGGCATCTGAAGCCCTTTGGAATCAAAGTCCCAGACGTGAGCCCTGGATTTGATGTTTTCTTTACTGGTTTCCAGTCTTGCTCTTGTCTGGTATTTCCCACTATGGCCCTGATTCCTCCCTTTTAGAATGGGAATGTGTTTTCTGTGAACTGGGTTTTATTTAGTGATTAATTCAAGATATGACTGAATGTATTTAAAACTACTTGCCATTATTCATACCTGGTACCAAGAATATGCCCTGTCTGAGGGGTCAATGAGGATGGTGATGAGCTTGGCTTTCGGGACAAGAGATGCAGCTCTCTTGGGAGCATCTTCTGAGTGGAAGTAGTTCGCACTCTTTTCAAATAGAAAATCACTGGTAATGTTGGAAGGAGTAGGAAAAAAGTCCATATACCTGCAGGTGGAGAGAGAGAATTAATTAATGGGAAAAATTTGAACATTTTTTGTATTCATTTATATCAGTTTCTAATTATTGTGCTATGAAGTAATCTAAATAGTAGCTATATTATATTGTTCAAATGTGAAAACAACCCAGAATGACATAATCACTTGGGCAGAGGAAAGAGCAAAATGGAACATGTGGGGCGATAACAATGGGAATGTATAGTGCATGTGAGCTGACACTTTATCAAAGCCTAAACCAAAAATACTGGTTGTACCAGGGAAATACAAAATTGTACCATCTTTCTTCAAGGGTGTTTTAAAACAGCAAATGTATGTTTGCAAAATAGAATGCCAAGATGCTTAAGGTTAGGTTAAAGTTCATAACACAGAAAAAAATGTAAGTCAAAATAGCTATAAAAAACAGCAGATTAATGCACAGCTGTTCTCCTCTTTTGACTTCTATATAATTTGTAGTATATGTAGCAATGCGGGCACACTATAATCGATCTGTTAGAATTAAGGGGATATTTCCTGCCAGTTGATTCTGCGGTGCCCCAGTAGATTCACACCTCCATATGCTGTTGGAGCATTCCTCTGTGTGTCGATTATGGAATCAATATGTTCTGAGGTTAATTCAGTACAGGGCTTTAATTATATGTGTAACCCTTCGTACAGTTCATCACTTCTCTAACCCTCAAATGTTCTAGAAATAAATAATGAGAACAATTAAGAATCCATATAAGACACTTACTTTCTTCTTTGACATTTGTTATTATGTTTCCCTAATGCAGGGTACTGAAGAATGTCACCTTCATTCTTGTTTAACAATTTGTGTTGCTTTGAGCAAAGATAAGAGAAAAAGTGCTGTTCTGCCATTAATAGCTCACACGTATTGCCAGAACATGTTCATACTTTTAAAAAGTGACATAGAGTAGTAATATCCTAGATATTAAGTGAACATTCTTTTATTCAGAATGAGAAGTGAGCTCTGCCCACTGGCATCGTCTTTATCTAACCTTAAGCCTAGTTGCATCTAGCAGTTGCATGTGTGCTAATAACATACAACATTCTACACAATAAACTGTGAGTTAAAAGGAATGTTCCTCACATGAGATTTGCCTTATTTACCTGGGAACTGAAAATTGAATCTAGCATCATATTTTCATGAATAGCATCTCCAAGATCAAGTTATTCTATTTTAGCTTATGGAAATTATTATGTGTTTTCCATAATTTATCAAGTGTTAATTAATGCTTCTTTCTTGCATGTGACTAGGCTTGATATAGCTTTGGAAAAGCTCTCATTTGCATGACAAATATTGCCAACATTGCAATACAACATATACAACTCATATGGTTAATAAAGATACATGTCACACAGTACAAAATAAAGCAACCTGCTGATTTATTTGTTTCCTCAAGCATCACTGTGAAGACAAACTGTGTGTTTAATAAAATAAATGGACGTACCATAAAATAATAGTATGCTTAAAGAGAATTTTAAATATCTTTATGAATAATTCTGATGAAAAATATCCCATAATGCTCTTTATTCAATCATATTAACTTACCAGAAAAATATTATCATTATTGTACTGTCTGAATCAAATTATAGACAATGCTGATTAAACATATCAGTATTATAAATTAACTTTTAATCCACAGTGGTAGAATTGAGCATAACAAATTTATTCTGTAATTATGCAGAGGCCTTGCTTACATCTACAACTGCTCTGCACTGCTAAAGCATGTATTAATAATGGAGTTTACTTTTTGTGATTTTTCTTACCAGTCAATTCCCTTGTGATAGTTGTTGCCATTAAAAAATTGAACTTCTTCAAATGTTTTGGGGCTAGGAAGATTGCTGATGATGGAGGGATGCATAAGAAGAAATAAATAAAGTGCGGTTGTTCCTATTACAAAAAGAAGAGGCATGTTATGTCGTTTTAAGACACTGAAATATCAATTACCATATTTTTGATATAAAATAATACTCAGAAGACCAACTCCTTCTAGTGTCAAAATGGCTTCCTTTCCCTTAGTTAGGTGCATGTAAATGTGATAGCAATCCAAATGTGTTCTTGTCAGTCTCTGCAGTTCTCTCTCTAAGTATCTGAGTTGATTTCATTACATGACCAAAGAAAAGTGGATGAGCGACTCAGTCAGGTAGAATTCCAGAAATACGTGATTCAATTTCCTTCTGAAGTCAGGTGAGTGGTTAAGTGTCACAGGCATGGGGAAGTTATGTCTTTATTTGTTGAGCCCAAATCCAGTGAGCCTTTGATTGACATTTAATTTTGGTCAAGTATTCAATGGAAGTCAGTATGTTATTCATATATGGGTATATGCCTTAGAAGCAATGGCTGGTGACAGATAATCTTTGAACAGAAAACTATGTGCTACTCTCAATAAACTTAAAGTCTGAATGTGTACGTCAGTACATAGATAATAAAAAGATAGAATGGAGGTTAGCATAGCTAAAAAGACACTAAGAATAGGCCTAAGTCCAACAATCACTTTGGATGGCGTACACATTAAAACATCAAGACTGCATGGCTCCCAGTTTGATTGAATTGAATCAACTAAGGAGACAGCACTCCCTCCAAGAGCATGTGACGAGGGTTTAAGTATTGTTAAATACTATTGAGGGTCTTAACTTCTTAAATCTTATTGTGAGTAGTGTTGAATTAGTTAATTACATTTCTTTCAGAACACTGTAGGCAACAGTCATTTGGCCTCTTGAACGACAGTTGAAGGACCCTTCCCTATGTCTGACTACCTTATTCAAGGAGTTGTTAAGCAACCCCTTTTTGGCAGCTGTTCTTAGGCAATTTGCGTGGGCTTTGGAAGACAGTTCCCCAGGCAAGCTAAATCGTGGTGAAATTTTCTTTATTTTTTGAGACAGGGTCCTGAGTGCTGGGATCATAGTTGTGCATACCAAGCTAGATTTGGGTTCTGGAAGCCATCATGAAGCAGGGCTAAGTTAATGAAACTGAACTCTGTCCACAAGTGCAGCATGTTTCTTTCCTATACATAAGCAGGCTCTGTCTGTCTTGGGGTACTTAGGGAAACTTCTTTAGCTACGTATTCCCCTTAGTGTTGCAACATCAGGGTCAACAACTGCTTCTACCCAGTGATCTTTTGGTGCTTTATTTTCTTCTTGAGAAGGGAAGACTGAGCTGGTAACAAGAGGAGATGAAACCCTGTGTTTCAGCCCCAGGCACCAGCACCTCAAATGAGGCCAGAGAGAGATCCTGGAGGGTTCTAACACTTACAACCTGGGGCACTGCAACGCCAGCTGCACGCAGGGCTGCTGGGCTTTGAAGACCCAATGGCTTGCTCACACGTCATGCTATGGCCAAAGTGCTCCAAAGAGTGACAGGCAGTAGAGGTGCTGGAGACTACCAGAGGTGGTAGAAGTATTTAGAAAGCAACAGGCAGAGAAAAGGTCAAACTACAGAAGGCAGAAGGCTATGAAGAGTCGAGTCACTGAGACTGTGAGATTCAATTCCTAAAGTGGTTCCGGGTGGGTTTCAAGAGTTCAGAGCTGAGGGCCCTGACACTGGTAGCTTTGTGCGGGCCAGAGAGTCTTCATTTTGAAAACTCCATTTTAAGAAAGTAACCCTGAGCTGAATTCTCCCCTAACCCCAGTTCTTGTGAGTAACCCAGTCCTTGTAAATCATTTGGCCTTCCTTGTAAGAGCACAGGAGAACAAAAGCAGGTTTTGCAAAGCCCCTATGTCTACTGCTCATTCTGGCATCTATAAACTTGCTTATCCAAAGGAAGTGGGATCTCGAACTCCTTGGCTCCACAGTGTGATGTCGCCACTCAGTAGCTGTAACTGTTTTCGTGTGCCCCTGGTTGTTTGTTCAAAAAGTTGGGGGATGTCCTGTTTACCTGATCTTTAAACAATGTATCTAACCACTGCCTGCCTTGTATAATCAATACCCCCACCTGCAAAGCCCTCTTGTGTTTTTGCTTTAAAAAGTAGCCTCCCCACTCCTTCAGGGCTGCAGTCCTTATTCAGGAGTTGAGGACTGTAGCCCAAGCTAGCTTGAATAAAACTTTGAATTAAAACCTGATTGGGTGTCTGGTGGTCTTTTCTCAGTGGTCCTAAACTCTGTAACAGCTTGGAGACTGCAACTCCAACCATAAGAGCAAGACTCCTGGTTCAAAGGCTCAGTGATTGATCTCTACTGAGTAACTATAGTGCTAGGTCCCCAGCTGTGAAAGTTTGGAGTCATGAGTCTCTTATCTTGAGTACCTAGATCTATAATCCTAGGAGGTTTGAAGGCCTGCCCCATAAGCACCGGATGGGGGTGTCTCAAGGCTGCCATCACTGAGAATCGTCCAGTTGGTTCCTGAATTGCATCCAGGTGAAGTTAAAGGGCCAGCCATCTGACTGTGGTAACATTGCAAAGAACTGTAAATAACCTTCCACAAATCTGATACCCAATTAAAAGTTTATTTAAGAATCCATCATTGGATTAAATCGTAAAGTGTATTTTAAAGCTCTGAAAAAGTGAGAGAGCTACTTAAGAACTGAGTGAGAGGTCAAAGGCCAGCCAGTCAAAGAAACAGCTCAAAGAAAAATGTAGACGTTATCAGGGATAGGAGTCAAAGAATTAACCTGATTTGCTCCTGAAAATAGCATGAATTCACAAAGGAGAAAATATGAGAGGAAGAACAGTATATTGCAAAGAAAAGTGGATGAGAAACAGATTTGAAAGTGGAGGGGAACATTGACCCCAAAGGGGCTTCTTAACAGTTTTTGACACATAAAAAATATTTAAATGATGATGAAAGAAAAAAGAAAGATTTTTAAAGCTCTATCAGAGAGTTGAGAAAATTGATATTTAATATCTGTATGATGTTGAACATGGATGGATCAGTGCACAAACAAATATTTTAAAGTTGTTGTTTAATATCCAATAGTAGATATTTCATAACCTTACTCAGTATTGTAAAAATGCTTAATCGCCCTGAGGACTGTGGGATTGTACCAGTATCTCTTGGAAATCAGCAAGTCAGAGAGCCTTTGGTTTCTGAGCCCTGAATCTTCATGCCACCAGGAGCTGGGAGATTTGAGACCTCCAGTGGCAGGAAGGAAGGGAAAGCACTCTGCCCAGAGTGAGAGACCTGCGCTTGGTGTTCTCATTAGAAGCCACGACGTCTGGGTCTGGAGCCACAAAATGGTCATATTTTTTATTATGTGTTTTCATTATTCCTGTCATTCATTTGTATTCAATCCCTTTGATACATTTTGTCAACTCCTTACTTTTAATATGCCAGACTAAGGCAGAGAAGTCTTGAGAAATTAATACTGACCATGCGACCACTAAGGTGGAAGATTTCAAAGGGCACTTAGAATTGTGGTGCTAATCTAATGCTATTAGAAACACTCTGTCATGTGGCAGCATTGCCTCTGAGCGGTGAGGACACAGACCTGCTGGGAGGAAGCCAAGAGCATGATCTGGACTCTGAGTGCCTTAAGTCCTTTTACTGTTCTGTCTTCTGCCCTCATTCTGTGACGGCTTTCAGCAGAGGAAAATCCTATCTAAGATTCAGCAAGGCAAAACAGTATCTCACACCCTTCTAGCCTCATCTCAGACTGAGAAAAGCAGAGTTTGAGGCCCAGCATTGTACCTATGTTCACTGTAAGGGTACATGTATCACATTTAAGTTGCTGAAAGACAAAAATGCTCAGGGCTAAACCTGGTGTGGTGGCACAGGCCTTTAGTCCCGGCACTTGGGAGGCAGATCTCTGTGAGATCCAGACTAGCCTGGTTTACATAGTGAGTTCCAGGCTAGCTGTGTCTACATGGAGAGTCTGTCTCAAAAAGACCAAAACCAAAACAAAACAAAACAACAGAGCTCAGGGCTAGATAGTTAGCAGTTATCTGTGACTCTACTCCAGGGAATTTACAGTCTCTGACAGCCTGAAGTTTTGCGACTAAGGCACCACTGGGAGCAAAATACACCCTCGGGCTTCTGTGGTGGAGTTTTAGAATTAGAACTATCTTTGCATTAGAATAATATATTCATAGCATGTAAATATGAGCATAGAGTTTTTTGTTTTAACTTTTTGTTAAAAGCTTTATTTTTGCCACATCTGCAGGTCATATATTAAAAGCTAAGGAATAACTTACTGATTTTACAAATGCAAATAATAAGGAGGAAAAACAGATTTATAGTCAATAGCCTGTTGTTTCCAGAAGTGAGACTATTCAATGATAGACTATAGAGGGCATGTCTCCAAACAAAACCATGATCTATCTGAAAATATGTGGTGTTCCCTCCCTGCATATGTGTTGACTTGCTGTTGTCATAAAATTTATATTCCTTAAGGAAAAAAATATTCTGAAAACAATATCAAATTGTCTGGAAATTTTGCCCACAATCTTTGAAATGATCTACTTGCTCATATTACAAACATCATCACTGGGGTCAGGCCTATTTCCTGGGACCGTATGTTTTGGATTATGGTTTCTGCGCTCACTGATGAAAGTGCTTCTAGCCTACGCATTGAATTCAAAATACAGCAACTCAATAAAAACTTTAATTAATTAGGGCATAAGCAAAGTCTATAAAACTGCCACATACTGAAGAAAGTATAAAATATTCTAATTGAAAGTGTCACCCCATTGGTGAAAAATTCTCTTTTACTGCATCCTTACACAGTTGTCCTTCAGTGCATGAAAAAATAGCAAGGGAAAGAAATGCCTGGGGGAATGAGCATCACAGAAAATACTCTCGAGTATATCACTACTTAATGATTATTTTTAACCAGAACACACATATAAAAGTATTTGTAAGTAATAATTACCATAGCTCTGAACAAAAATCAGTGCAAGGCTGATGTGCAATATAAAATAATTTGAGTCCAAACCACAAATCATTTTTAATAATTTAATTCAGGGATTAATTAGGCATAATCATAAGAAGTAAAAAACAGCAAAACTGTGGTACATGAATAAAAAGTTTTCAAAACTTTGATATATATATGTTGAATAGATTCAAAATATGTAGTTAAAGCATTATAGTGTTTAAATCAAATTTATGGCAACACGAGGATCCTTTGGAGGCTTACAGGAAAAAATGCTTCATGGGGAGGAAGGAACAGCCACTCGACAATGAACTTGCATAGGTGTCATGAAACGAGACCTGATATGGTAACGCCTCAAAGTGTACTTCATAACAAAAATAAAGCAAGAAGCACGATGGCCTATTCTTACCTGTTTTTTGTGGCCCAATGACAAGGAATTTTGGTAAATGGTCACAAGTCTTCTCCCTGGACCAGATGTCTTTGTGTCGTTTATCATCGCAGGGATTCTGCAAGGAAAAATAACATGGCTTACTGCGCATTGAATCCCTGCTTGTGTCCTGACAACTCTCAAAAGATAGAATGAAATTCTTGTCTGATCTGGAGCTGGGAGTTGGATCCCACTCCTGTCCTCCGGTTTTTACCAATCCTTTTCCTAAGTGATTAGTCTTTTCTCCCACCCAAGGCTGGACAGAGCACAGCCTCAAATCAGTCCTGCCATGGTAACTGTGATGACTCACAAGGTGCTAATGGTATGCTGCTCTATTGGGGGTTTGTGCCTTATGACAGATCAGTGAGGCTTTAATATGACAGAACCTTGCTTGATTTAGTTTCAGTTTATTCTTTTGCATATGCAAACACCTAAATATTAGAGGCCAGATATTTTATTTTCCACTCAAGAAGACTTTCATTGAGAAATATTTCTTAAGATAGTATTTGTCAGATGTGTTGTTTTTTAATTTGATTTTTTTCTATCAGCCTGCCAAATACAGGTAAAATCATAGACTTTTTGATATTCATTCAAGCACCAAACAGACCTTTATCCAATTAACAATGAAAGATATGTCAAGAGATGTTTACACAAATAGACTTGCATTGTTCTGTTAAAGAATGCAAAACTGAAACCTTTTATTCCACTTAAAATCTTATTTGAGTTTAAAGTTTTTATTTTAAAAATAAGAGGATTAGATACAAGCTCCCAAATACTTTTGACATTTTTGGCCCAAGGACATTTTGAGTTTTAGGCCAGAAACTGGCTACATTTCTTTGGGGTCTTTTTACCCTAACTGCCTTGCCAATTCCTACCTCCTATTCTTATCACGCCATCCTCTGAATGGGCTACCCATATTGCCAATAGGGAACAGGGACGCCAACTGCTCTGGTTTCTTCCATGCTGAGCAGGGACGCAGGGTGAGGCAACTGGAGTATCCCTTCAGTGGGTCTATCTAAAAGACTCCCAAATTGTGTAACTCTTGTCTCTAAGGGGAGAAGAAAGTCCTTGAATCACGAATGGGAGATGTGAAGGAGAAGTAAAGGCAAAAGTAATTAACATTACAAGTTCTAGACAAGGAACTAGAAAAAAGTCAGAATAGGGCAATTTTTAAATGTTCATATGAGAGTCCATTGGAGTTTCTTGACGAGGGCTTCCAAAAGCATCCCTCTATTGGGTTCTTCCTCATTTTTCTTTTGTCTTCCAAGGCTCGACTAGTCGGCTGGGAAGTGTGGCTGGAGCTTGTATCTAGTCCTTAAAAGATTTTAGGGCTACCTCTTCAGAGGGAGGAATGTTGGAGGGGAGGGAGTGGACATGGATTTGATCAAAACACCTTATATGCATAAATAAAGTTTTTTTTTTTTTTAAGAGCCTGTGGCATTCCTTGTTGCATTTCCAGAGTCTAGTAGAGCACTTGCTAGATGAATGGCTCTCAACAGATCTTTTCTAAACTGAAAAAAATATAAATAAAAACAAAATTAAAAATAAGAGGATAAAATAAGTGCGGTGGCACATCCTTTTAATATCTGTATTCAGGAGGTAAAGGCAGGAAGATCTCTGTGAGATGGAGGCCAGCCTGGTGTACATAGCGAGTTCCAGACCAGCAGGGGCCACAGGGAGACCCTGTCTCAAAAAACAACAAAACAACAAAACAAAACAACAAATAACAAAACAACAAAACAAAACAAAACAAAAAAGAGGAGAGGGATAATGGCACTAAAGAAGAGAAAATATTATTTCAAGATGCTTTTTCTCTAAAGTTAGTTTATTAATTAATGATCTGTATTGTCTGAGATGCCCTCACACATTTAGACTCAAGTGATACTCCTGCTTTGACCTTCCATAATGTTGGAATTATGATATATGTTACCGGGTCTGGTTTGCAACATGCTTTTAACATTTAAAAATAGGTTTGATAAAAATTATTTTCTCCAAATAACATTTTGGTATATATATTTCAAAAGTGTTTCAAGATAATTCCTCATCTAGATTGAAGAGGAGATAATCCAGGGGTCCTATAGAGCCCCGTGCTAGACAACTGTACTGATCCATGATGCTTACTGCAGCAGATCTGTAGGAACCCGATGGTTCAGGGGTCCTGCAGAACCTCACGATTGCCAACTGTACTGATCCTTGATGTTCACTGCACCTGATAAGTAGCAAGGGAACACCCTGTCTACCTGGCTCAGAAACATGCACTTGAGATGATAAAAGCTGGTATGGCAGTGGACACCTAAGATCCCAGCTCCCTAAGCAGCAGCGGTGGATCCTGGAAGATTGTAAGTCCAAGTACAGCTGGCAAATGAACTGAAAATACTCCCCCAACCAGTCCAAACCAGAGTAAAGAGAGAGGATGGAATCCAAGTCTGCCAAGTTTGAGGCATTACTACTCCTGAAATTTGTAGAGCTGAAGATGCCTGGAGCATACTGGGAAAGTCCATGGCAAAGGCAAATTCCTACCTTTTACTCTTACAGATAAAAAGGAGGGTGGCACTTCATCAACGTCTTTGGGGTTTGAAGGTGGCATATGTATTCTGGAAGACTCATTGCACCTTGGCATTTATTGCCAAGTCAAGTTGCTGACAAGCCACTAGAGTGAGACCCCAATGCATGCCCTCACCCCCTCAGCCTCTGCAGCAGTGTGTCATCTGAAGCAGAAGATGCAAGTAGGTTCTGGCACATTGGCAAACTCTAAAAGAAAGTGATTGTTTCCTGTCATTGATTGATGTGATCATGTAGTCATTCTCACCTATCAGAAACCAGTACTCACATCCCACCAAACCATAATTCTAGTTGTAACCACCAGTAATTCCTTTTAAGACAGAAGTGATGTGTCTGGGATTGATCTCAAACAGATCCAAGCAGCACTGACAAATATATCCTATGTGCCCCTGTCACCTACACTTTTCTATTGGTGGTTCTCAATCTGCTCATTTCTGCAGCTTCCTGATAGGTTTTCCTTAATCTGCTGATGTAGAGCTAATTTATGGGTTGACACATGTGTCGATAGAAGGCCTAAAATGATCTGGATATAAGGTAGGGGTTCCTAAAACTAGTGGTTAATGGAAACCTTCAAATTGGCAGAGTTTGGGGTAGTACAGTTTGAAATCTGGTTTTTTGTTTGTTTTTTTTTTGGACAGACTAGTACCAAAGCTACAGACTAGTAGGGAATGACAGATGACATAAGGTATGTTATGAGACAATTTGAAAAAACAAGTTAGGATGTTGGAGGTAGTAACAGTGTGATTTCCTGTGCCTCTGCATTCAATACACCAGAGACCATCCAATACAGAGAGAGTCTCCACAGCCACGTGGACAGGTATGGTTCAGCTGTTCTAAGAAGTACCAGCTGTTACCTAATCTCTATTCTCATTATCCCAGTGCCGATATACCGGCTCACAATTGCACAGCCATGGAGGGGTTTCTTTCTCCTCTTGTCTCCTCTAACTACTGCTGCTGAATGCTTGACCTCATGCCAAAAGACACAATTTCTCATTCCCAGAAATAGCAATAGCATGTCACTTGGTGTAAAACAGATTATATGCGACAATTCAATCCTGAAAAGGGCAGTGAATGCTTCATCCAGATTGGGGCTTGACACTCTTTGAAAGTATGCATTTATTTTGTAGCCCGCTGGCCTTGGCTACCAGAGTGGTGGGCTCACGGTGTCTCACTTGTTAGCATGTACATAATAGTGCTAAAGCATGCTGGTAATGAAAATGTGACCATGTCCATATGGCCATGGTTCTATCAATATAACCTACTATCAGAAACTAGTATACTGCAAATTCTTTTAGAAAACACAGTTGAGGCTCAAGTTTGGAGACACAGTGTATTCTTTAAAGCAAAAACCATTAGTTGGTACTGTATTGTCAATGTCAATGGGTAATGGTAGCTAAATCTAGGAGTTAAAGGATGGATATAGGAATGTACCTATTCATAGTTATTCTCAATGACCTATTTGAAAATTCTGTGCTATTTCACCCCTATGACTTTAAGTTCTGTGTATTAAAAAGAGGGGTGCACCTATTGCGGGGACATGATAAGAGGGTCACCATACTGAATGTTTGGTCACTTTGGATCCTCTCTGCTAGCAGGAGGCTAGGACAGGCAAGCCTAGAAATGGATTACTGTAGCAGGAGGCCTCCAAAGATGGTGTGGACCCAGAGCCCTGGGATTCAGCAAGAATTCACTTCACTTCTTGGTCTGCAAATAGCCGGCCAAAAAGAGCCCACGCCTCCGTACCCTGCTCGTGAGACCAGTGACTGCTGACAGACTGAATGGCGCGGACCAATCAGAAAACGACATGCTGGCTAAAGGGACTTGGGGGTAGAGAAAAGGGAGATATAAGGTGTGCCTCCTCCTGCATTAAATGAGCCTGCACCACTCGCCTAGTGCTTGCTTCTACCCGACTCCCGGGGTCTGTGTGTCGTGACTCCATGCCTCTTACCCCCTAATCGGCAGGGGACCCTATCCAGGTTAGGGTCTTCACAGCTGGCCTGAGGAGAACCCACAACACCTGGCGCCTGAATAGGGACTCCTACCCATGGTGTTGGTGACACCCAGAACCTCGGTTCGTTCGGTAAGTAGGCCCCTGGTCTTGTCTGTTTCTTCGGCTGCTCGAGGGTAAGCGAGTAGCCCCCTGCTCTGTTGCCTCCACCCTGTCTGTCATCTTTATTGTTGGACTAGTTCATTAGATCAGGGAGGCACACTCTGCCACGTGGTCCCGAAGACCACGTTGGCACCTCCCCCCTCTCAGCTCTTCCCGGTGAGTTCACATAAGGGCTGATCCACCCCGAACTCAGAGTCCAGGCTTCAGGCCACACTGTTGCCTGTCCTGGAGACATTGTGTGAGCATACGGCTGGAGGTGTCATGGCCTCCAGAAGTCCCTCACTGAGCACAAGACATTTGGATCCGATACACCTTTACATGTTGGGGCAGTTTACATCCGAGTAGCTCACAGTGCTTCTTTGCTTCCTTTGTGTCCTCTTGGTAGTCACCCTCATCTTCTACTTTTGTGGCAAATTCCCCTTTGCGAGACCCTCCCACAATGAGCAATTTACCACCACAATGCAGGGAACCACAAATGGCAGCACTAAAAGTGTTCCTTAAAACCAGAAGCACTCAAGGTGCTCCTTAAAACCAGAGGGTTGAAAGTAAAACCAAAACATATCAAACACTTTTGGGATGAAGCCACTAATTTGTCTCCATGGGTCTCCCCTGAAAACATGTGGGACCCTGACACGTGGATGTGGGTCCTCTTCCTGGCCCAAAAAAGGGAGGTCGGGTCAGGGATCACTCCCCCCTCATCATTCGTACTGATCCTCCTAGCCATCTCTGCTAGCCTTAAATCCTCCTCTCCTGAGGAAGTCATCTCGGCCTAGAACAAACACTGTCAGGAGCAATCTAGTGTAGATCTGGCTATTACTTTGACCACAGACCCCCGGACCCCCCTGGACCCCCTGGACCCAGAGGTGGATGCCACCTCTGCACCCACTTCCAATAAGGAAGGAGATCCTTTGCCTATATCTCAGGATACTCTCCTAGAGCTACCATTCCCCCAAATTCCCCTACCTCATTACCCATGGAAGGAGTTACCCTCTCTCCCACTCAGTAACCATCCCACCCCTTCCCCTGCTAATGTGCCTCTCCCTCCTAGACCGCCCTCCTTAAAGCCTCACCCACCTTTGTCCGCATTTCTGGTTAACGTTGGCCCCGATGCGGCACAGCGTCCATGGCTGCCCACACCACTTGCTGACCTCGTTCTTATCCACAAGGCAGCTGAGCAATCGGGCCCTGGCTCCCCATATTTCAAACAGGTTCTTCGCCAGGTTCTTCCTTACAGTTACAAACCCACTATGATTGGTATAGCTTACTAAAGGCAGTCTTAGAACCCCCAGCCTTTCTAAACTGGTGCGCAGCCTATGATGATCAGGCTGAAAGCCAGGCAAGCCTAAATCTCCAACATGGCCTCAACATTACATTGGACATGCTCATGGGATGTGGACAATATGCTGACCCCATCTCCCAGTCTACTATTGGCCTCCATGCCTATTTTCAACAAGTTTCTGACTTGGCCTTTAAGGCCCTTAAATGTTGCTCCCCCTGTGACCCACAAGTCTTTCTCCGTAATTTGATTCAACAGTCAGGGGAGTCCTTCACAGACTTCCTTACCTGTGTCGCGGAGGCAGTAGAGTGGAGGGTGGAGTCTGGACCCACCTGAGAGGTGCTTATCAAATAATTAACTTGGGAGGGACTAAACATTCCTACTCGTAATGCTATCGCGCCTGTCTGCAATGATAGCATTCACAAATGGGTACTTGCTACTAGAGACTTGGACCCTACGGTGGGCCCTATTGAGGCTTTGACCGCCTCTTTGGAGACTCTTTTGTCTCAAGGAAAACCTGCCCACTTTGGCACGAGGGAAGGCTGTTGGAACTGTGAGGGGCTTGGCCACTTTCATAGCCACTTCCCAAGAGGTACAGTCTGCCCCAAGACTCACTGCTAAAGACTGTAGGTCACAGCCTCAACCAGACTCGGCTCCTTTAAACTCCACCAGGGGCACCCCTCAGCCTCATCCACAAGAGGGGAAATGAGACAGATATTATGGACTCTCCCAATCTTCAACTACTCCCCACTAATGACCCTGTTCCTAGATGGAACTGCCATAAAGGGCCTAGTAGACACAGGGACCATTATATCAGAAACTGAATCCCTTAAATTCCCTCATTGGAAATACCGGCCAGGCCTGCCAATAAAAGGAGTTGGCGGCACACAAGGTACCAAGCTGGTCACACATCCAGTATATTGGAAGGACTTGGATGGAAACCAGGGCTCAGTTACCCCCATAGTAGAGGGCGTTCCCCGTAACTTGTGGGGTCGAGACGTCCTAGAGGATATGGGCACAGTTCTTACCATAGATGACCATGTCGTTTATAATGATATGATGCCGCTCTATCCTAAGCGCCACTGCCTGCCCAGGATCGACTCCAGTCTTGGTCCCTGAGGTCATCCAAATCACCAGGCTCTCTAATGATGCCATTTGGGTGGACCACTGTCCTGTAATAGAACCTAAATTATCTGCCCTCAAAAATTTGGTAGCTGAACAATTGAGGCTTGGCCACATCGAGCCCTCTCTCAGTAAACATAATAACCCTATATTTGTTATTAAAAAGAAATCGGGGAAATACAGACTCCTCCAAGATCTTAGAGCAGTCAATGCCCAGATGGAAAAGATGGGCTCACTACAAGTGGGCTTACCACACCCTACAGCTATCCCCCCATCCCATCGTATCATAGTACTTGATATCCAAGATTGTTTTTTCCAAATCCCCCTCGCAGAAACAAGATACACCTCACTTTGCCTTCACAATATGGGAGCCCAACTTTCAAAGAACAGTCAAGAGATACCAATGGAAGTTATTACCACAAGGTATGAAAAATAGCCCCACAATCTGTTAATTATATGTTAATAAGGCCTTAACCAAAATCCCCAAGGACCTAATTGTCATCCACTATTTGGACAACATACTGTTAGCACACAAATCTCACAATACTTTACAGGTTGCAATACCCAGTCTGATTGCTGATTTAGAATGTCCAGGTCTCCACATTGCATGAGACAAGTTACAATACATCCAACCTTTCACATTCCTTGGCTACCAAATAGATACTGTAATTAAACCTCTTAACCTTTCCATCTTTCAAAAAACTGTATATACCTTGATGGAGCTCCAAGAACTCTGTGGGACTATAAACTGGCTCACACAATTTATACCAGTCCCTGACTTGGAATTCTGGGCCTTGTTCTCCCTGCTGGAAGGCCATAATTCACCAACTTCAAGGATCCCTCTCACCCAGTCAGCTACGGATCTTCTTAATAAGATAGATCATATACTCTGGTCTGAGTCACTCCAACGTCATGACCCAGCAGAACCACTAGTGGCCTTAATCCTCTGGACTAAAATGGACTAAATGGTACCCCCTGGTGTGGATCCACCTGGCTACCTCAGACCTAACTAGGCTTAGCTCTAAGTATGATATTGCCTTCAAGTTAGCAATTAAGGCCCGACAAACAGCCAGGTGCATATTCGGAAAGGAACCTGACAAAATTATGCTGCCCTTTCCTCTTAAGCATTCCCAAACATTATGGGCAGACTCTCTGGCTTTCCAACTAATGATGTCCGGGTTCACGGGGGAGTTGGATAACCACACACCCCCAGATAAGTGACTGGCCAGCTTGGCCTGTTTGGAAATCACCACTCAGCCACACACTTCCCCCTGCAAAAACCCCCTACCTTTAGCCATGCTAGCCTTCTCAGATGCCAATAAGTCCCGTCATGGTGCTGTCATTCAGTGCATGGGAAAGGATGACACCTGTTATGTACAAGCCAATCCCGGCTCTGTCCAGTTGGGGGAGCTCCTGGCCCTGTTAAAAATCTTCCAAGTCTGCCAGACTGAGCTGCTCAATATATTCTCTGACAGTCAGTATGCGGTTCATGCCCTCAGATGTCTTCCTTTTGCTCGAGTAAAAGGCCATAAGGATCCCATCACTAGAACGATGAGAGCTCTCCAGATTATCTTAGATAACAGACAATGGCTCTGGCACATCTCCCACATAAGATCACACACCAAGCTCCCCGGGATCTTGGCGAAGGGAAATGACAAAGTAGATAAACTTATTATGTCCGTAGAGGTTCCCCTACTAGAACAAACCAGAGCCTTACACCAACAATTTCACCTTTCTCCTCTCAGTCTGCACTGCCTTCTACCCAACCTACCCATCTCTCAATGCAAACATCTGAGCAGATCTTGCATTACATGTGCACCCCTTGCTCCCTTAGGCCCCCTCAATCGATATGGAGTTAACCCACATGGTCTCCTTCCACAATGCCCTCTGGCAAATGGATGGCACCCATTACAACTCCTTTGGTAATCTTAAGTATGTCCATGTCATTGTTGACACCTACTCCTCCTTTCTTTTCACCATCGCTCAAACCGGTGAAAAGGCCTCACACACCATTAAGACAGTCAGATCAGCAATGCTGGTAATGGGAGTGCGATGAACCCTAAAAACTGATAATGGGCCAGCTTACATCTCTCTACAATTCCAATCATTCCTGTCAACATGGAAAATTAGCCACTCCCTTGGCATCCCTTATAATCCACAGGGACAGGCCATTGTGGAGCGGGCAAATAGGATCCTCAAAGAAACATTACAAAAATTTGCTACCCCTGAGTCTAAAAGGGACCCGCACCTGGCTCTAATTGAAGCTCTATTCAGTATTAATTTCCTGTCCTTCGACGAAAATGGGTTGAGCCCAGCTTACAAACACTGGGCCACCATACCTAAGCCTATACCTCTGCCACTAGTGAGATGGAAGGACCCCATAACATGCCAATGGCAACCACCAGCCCCCTTGTTAACAAGAGTGTGAGGCTGTGCTTGTGAGTTTCCTCAGACAGAAACAAAGCCAGTATGGGTTCCAGCGAGAGATGTGAGACCAGAACCCGACCAACTTGACCCCCAGGACCCAGAGACCTTGCCGCTATCTGGATAATTGGTTTGCTCTTCCCTGCCCCTGCCATGGCCCATGATCTCTGGGCCTTGGTCCCCTCCCCACCTATACTCTTGCCCTTATTGCTTCATTCCCCAGCCTTCCCTACCCTCTATTCAACTAATTCCACACTTGGCCTCCTCACCATGGACCCAGTTACTTCCTGGGAATCACTCAATGGCTCCTGGCCCCTAAATAACTCTCTATGCTTCACTACCAGCAATGCATCCTCATGCCTTGGGCTGTTTAACCTGACCGTCCAAGATTATATTGGCAGTGTCTCCTCGGGTTACATGCTTCAACTCCAGGGCCTTTCCCCTACCTTCAACAACACCGATGTAACCTTGGTCCTTGCTGCACTGGGGACAATACTAACAGGGGAGGTGGAGGGGGCTGCCACCCCTCTGCCCCCATTTTGCCCTGCCATTCTATACCCACTGCTCCCCAACTGCCCACGCATACACTCCCTTGCACCCTTTTCCCTCACGCTCCCTATACCATGGCAGAGATGCCACCCTAAACCCAACCATGCCATCCCTCCCTTTTGCTGCTTCAGCCACTCCCCCTCTAATCACCCCCTAGGATCTTGGAGACAATTGGCCCCCATCTATCTCTGTGGCATTAAGATCTCCCATACCAACCATGAATCAATACTCTATAACTGGGACCTCTGTGGTCCGCACGCCTGCATGGACATGAGGCCGTTACTGGCACAGCAGGGCCTTCAGCTTTCCAACAGTGCTTACACTAACACCTATCCCTCTACTTGTGCCGAAAACAAAACAAAATTCTTACATCCATTGATCACACAACATCCTGGCCCCCTACCCCCATTTGTGTGTGGCCCCTGTTTGCCTTCTTGCTAGCCAATGTTACCTCCGACCCTCAGGGACAATGCAACTGCTCCGATACCAACACCACCTGTGTACTGGCAGCTTGCTGGAACCATTCCACTCACATAGTTCTCTTTATGCATGAACCCGCAGCCCTTTGGGTTCCAGTCACCAATGCAACCCACTTCCATGCTATCACCCTTATAGAGCAGACAGTCTTGTCACAAGCCTCCCACTTAAAGCGGGATTTCGGGGTCACTGCCGCTCTCATCTCAGCCATCATCCTTACATTAGGTTTGGCTGCCACCGCTGCAGTGGCTATCACCCAATCCTCCACCACTGTGGAGACACTCAATGAGGCTGTGTCCAGAACCTCCTCTACCTTTCACACTCAGTCCCTTATCAATCAACATCTTCACCAGGCAATTAATGTGTTACAACAACAAATTGATCTCTTAAATGAAGAGCTAGCAATTACCAAAGACATGGCTCTGCTAGCTTGTGACCCTTGCTTTAGGTCACTTTGTCTCACCCCCTATAAAGTACAGAATATTACTAGAGTGTGCCTACAACTCGCACACTATATTCATGGCCACTGGAATCAAAAGTTTCTTACTTTATATTACTAACTAATCAAATTATTGCTCTAAATTATACCCACGCCCCCACAATGGACATCAATTCAGGGTTCTTAGAGAAAATCTGGTCTAATCTAAAAGCACTGTTTGACCCGTCTTGGATCGTCACTTACCTACTCCTGACAGGCATAATTATTCTTCTCTTTCTACTTTTTAAGTGCCTTGTTCTTTGTTACCACAGTCAGAGAAAATTCAATCACTCGGTGTATTAGGCCCTCTGAGCAATACATAAAGATGATTTCTACCCGCCCTATGCATCCTGACAGACTTGGCTTACACAAATGTATGAGGCCTCCTACAGATAATTGTTGGGGAACCCTACTGTTAGGGTTGTAGTCCTCCATGTCAGGATATCTCTAAGGGGCTCAGTGCCATATGGAAGGACTCCCCTTCTGAGCAAGGGGCCTCCTGCTGTCTTCCTGACTTACCTGGAAAGTGCCACCAAGCACGGATGCCTGACCTTATTTGGAACATGACCTTTGGCATAGTTACCTGGAGTAAAATCTACCCCCAGGTTTTTTCTATATGATAATCAGGCATTGCCTGGTAGTTGGACAATAGGAGCCCACTGCCACATGTAAATAAAGCATACTATGAGCACCTATCAGCTGAGGCATTGGCTACTGCCTCCACACTATATTTTCCCTAGTTCTCCCACTGAATAAATGGAGCTGTTTCACTGAAGCTAGAGCTGTTTCACTGAGTCTGGAGCTGTTTGCATTGTTGAACCTGCCTCCCCGGAAGGGCTTTCTTCCGTCAGTGCTCACTAGCCATCCTGACCCCTCTCGTAGCTTCTGCTCCTTTTGTCCTCATGGACCAGTGGCCAATGACCCATGAGGAGAGGGAGTGACCCCCCACAGATAATTCCCCACCTTGACTGATCCCCCGGGATGATACCCCTTGGAGGGCTGGTAGCCAATGACGGGTAAGATCCTGTTGGGCTGAGTCAACCTAAGCCAGGACATGGACGTATATGTCCATGCTCCAATGACAGGTAAGGTTCATGCCTGAATAGGACAACCTAAGACAGGTACAGTCCATGATCCTGGGGTCATCCTGAGGTGGAAATGTAGCAGGAGGCCTCAAAGATGGCACGGACCCAGAGCCCTGGGATTCAATGAGAGTTCACTTCACTTCTTGGTCCGCAAATAGCCAGCCACAAAGAGCCCATGCCTCCGTACCCTGCTTGTGAGACCAGTGACTGCTGATAGACTGCACGGCACGGACCAATCAGAAAACAATATGCTGGCTAAAGGGACTTGGGGGCGGAGAAAAGGGAGATACAAGGTGTGCCTCCTCCTGCATTAAACGAGCCTGCAGCACCTCGCCTAATGCTTGCTTCTACCTGACTCCCTGGGTCTGTGTGCTGTGACTCCACGCCTCTTACCCCCTAATCGGCAGGGGACCCTATCCAGGTTAGGGTCTTCACAGCTGGCCTGAGGAGAACCCGCAACAGATTACTACCCTAGTAGGAGGAAGAAAGTAAAATATTTACTGTGAAGTAAGAATGGGGAGACTTTGTTTGGCACTCAGTTGTTACCCAGATATTCCTCTGAAAAAAACTGGAGTTGATCCAGGTGAATGTTAGTGACACTGAGCACACTAGGAAAAAAGGGTGGTGCTGCGGCCATATTAAGCATGGGCAAACAGCAAGCTAGGGGGAGGGGGGGATGTGAGCAGCTGCACACAAAAAGCTGGCTGCACACGAGAAGCTGGTGAAGACTGCATGTAGGCGGTGGATGGTGCATGCAGTTCAAATATGGAAAAGGAAAAGCCATAAGCATCCATGTCTTTGTAAGCCAACCCCTCCCAAATATCACATAAACTATGCAAAATCCAAATAGAATGTCTTATGCAGGTTTGTCAAGCCTTGTCAGGACCTTGAGTCCCTGACTGAGGGCGGATCTCCCAGCGGGAAGGGGAAAATTTAGTGACACATCAGTCTACTAGGTTAAGGCAGGCATGCTCTGTACCTGGGATAACTGTAGATTACAAAGGACAACAGTCATTATCTGAAAAGTACTATTTTCTAGCCAGATCAAAGAACCACAGTGTCTTTAACTCACAAATTGAATCATCTTTATTCAGATATGTCTTTTTCTGACATAATTTCTAGAGAAACTTTTAAGAGGAGAGCCAGCAGAGCAAAATACAACTGCTGTTCATCTGGTCCTGAGACAGTACCTGACTCGCAGGTAAGCCTTTTACTAATGAAAGAATGCTCCCAAGGTGAGGGAGATCCAGAAAAGAAGACAAAGCAGGAAAGAAAGTATTGGCTACAATTTGTCTAAAAGCAGCAAGAAGCCACAGACTCTCACAATGAACAACTTCTATGTTTCCCCAGGAAGTGTATTCTCAGCATCCTGGGAAAACTGCCCACCTGAAGTGAGCCATTATAAGAACAAGTGGAGGGGCTGGAGTGATGACTTAGTGGTTCAGAGCACTGGCTCCTCTTGCAGAAAGCCCAGGTTCAAATCCTAGCACCCACAGGGCAGCTAACAACTGTAAGTCCAGTTCCAGGGAATTCAACTCTCTCTTCTGACCTCCATGGGAATTGCAGGACATGGGTGCACTTACACACATGCAGACACTACACTCACACACTGGGCTTACACAGTCGAGGAACGTTTGTACCTGTACCCAGAGTTGGAAACCATAGGTGAGAGCACTTACTGGCCTGGGGCACTGGACATTGACTGGAAGAGGGTTGCCTGTGTTTCCTATGCTGTTCAGTTTGGGGCAATTACAGAAATGAGAACTGCATTTTTATCTTGTTTCAACTAAGGTGTATTTTAATGTCATTGTTAGAACATCAGCTGTAATCTAATATGGTTGAGGGCTCTTTTCTGTGGGAAGATAAGGAGCCTGGGACACAATGTGGATCAATACATTCCTTAATTAAACAAGAATATTCTGCTGTGGGGTGCTTTAAATGCAGCTCAGGGGCTAGAGAGATGGCTCAGTGGTGAAGAGCGCTGGCTAATCTTGCAGAGGACCCAAGTTCGAATCCCAGCACCAACATGGCAGGTAAAAACTGCCCTTAAGTCCAGTTCCAGGGGAACTGATGCCATCTTTTGTCCTCCATGGACACTGTACAATACAAATGCACTACTTATACACATGCAGGCAATATACTCATATGCATAAAGTAAAATTTTTAAAATGCAGTTGAAACAACCAGTGTGCTTAAGCAATATTATTAATTTTCACTTTGACATAAACTTTCTAGCCTCTTGCACATCTGCTGTTACCTTTTTTCCTGGCATGTTCTGCCCTTTGTCTGTTGACTGTAACTTTACTGACAGACCCTTTTGCATTTTTTATTTTATTTTCAGGTAACGATTGTTTAGACTTTTAGTTTGATGACTTTCCTGATATTGTCTGATTATTTCAGTGCCTATGAACACAATATCAACTTTATTGATCACTTTCTGCATTCCAGGCTTTTGCTTGACATAGATTATTTCTTATCCTCAAAGTAACTTGGCAAGACAGATATCACCTCTTTTTATATCTGCGGAAGCTGAGATGTAAGATGTTTTATTTAGGCTTTGCTGAAGGCTACACAGTAAGTCAGTTTCAGATTTGGAATCCAAATCTGGGATTGTCTCTGCAGTTAAATTGAGAGAGAGAGAGAGAGAGAGAGAGAGAGAGAGAGAGAGAGAGAGACGCTTTGGCAATGATCAGATTAAAGTTCAGAATCCTCCCAGGAAAAAAGCTAAGCATGTCACAAAACTTTCACACTTTGTTCTGCTGTTGTTGTTTTAATTTTAAAAGTCAGAAAATGAAAAGGCACTTATATACATCCCCTCTTATTCTGCAATCTGATTGTTCGCGTATCTGAAATTGTAATAAACAGCAATTTGCTGGTTTACATATCTAGCAGTATGCTATACTGAAACTTTGAGAAAGGAATACAGTTACAATTGCTTTAAGCAGTTCATGGTTAGAATGTCAGTCTATGAAAATGTAAAATGCTGCTCTCAAGGGGAGGGCAAGGTGGTAGAGGGTTTTGTATGTGAAATATATGAAGTAATTTTACTGTTAAGTAAATAGGTAAGTGCTGCCAGCAGAAGAGTTGCTGAAGCAAAAGAAAACTTAGGAATGGTAGTCAATTCTGATGACGTTTACTTAGGTGGTGTGGTGGTTTGAATGAGAATGTACCATGTAGCTCAAAAAGTCTGCATAGTTTGCCTGCTGGTGATGCTGTTTTAGGAGGCTTGAGGAGCTGTGGCCAATGCCAGAGGAAGCATGTGACTATGGGTGGGCTTCAAGAGTTCTTAAACCCTGTGGGATCTCTGATCATGCTGTTTTTCCTGTGCCTCCTTGAAGATGTGAATGCTCAGCTTTCTGCTCTGGCCACCTCCTGCCACCATGCCTCCCAGCCATGACAGACTTGTGATCCCTCTGGAACTGTAAGCTCAAATAAATTCTTCCTTCTATAAATTGCCATGGTCATGGTTCTAAAAACATCTCACCTACATTTTTTTGAAATCCGTGTTTTATAGACCCATGAAAATGGCTTTTCTACCTATGAGACCTGGTTATCCCAAGCCTACATTTCTTTTGTGACTCTAAAATCCTGCTTTTTCTCTCCCTTTTCCACAGGTTCCCTGCCAAGGCCACTGTAGAACTTCCAGCTTGAGATCAATTAGCTTCATTTGGATCACACACCTGTTCTAGATAACCAGGCCATATCTAGACCCCAATGGTTGGAATTTTGCTGTGTGCTGTGGGGAAGGACTATTTCGTTAATTGCAAACTGCAGAGCTTGTAGTTTTCTCCTCACATCCTCTCTTTTTGTCTTCTGCTGTCCTGTCTATACCAGTGAAAAAATGTTATAAAAGGTTTTTTATTAACAGTGATTCTTCCCCTTCCCTACAGAGTAGCGTTGTTTGAAAACTTCTGCTCATTTAATTTTTTCCTGGCAAATGTCTATAAACACCGCTTACCAAGACGTTATTGGACAGTGGAGTGGCTTCTGTCTTTTACTGTCTTTTATGACTGAAATAACACAGGTGCACTGACAAGATATTTTAATAAAAGGGGTATATTTATTCTCAGGTCTTCAGTTCACACATCTTTGTGGAACACCAGTGAACCGCTCTGATTTTGTTTCTGTTAGTGCTCTGGTGATACCTGTAGAGTCCCTCAACATTTCAGGAAAGACTCCAGAGAGCACTGATCCATAATGAACTCTCTTCACAGATCCCCTGGGGTACAAGACTCTTTCTCAGAGTTCAGTGCCAAATTCACTGAATATCAGAGTAATCTAAGTGCCAGTCTTTAGGGTAGGAATAATGGGAAGGGGACTTGGTTGTTTGTTTGGGGTGGGTGCCAACTTTAAGACTGGGGCTTTAAGCACAAGGTATCTCTATTTTATACTAAACACCTATGCATTACTTACTATATAAATGCATATTTATTTAAATGAATGGATGCTGTTGGCATCTCCTAAGAAATACTGTGGTAGGAAAACTCAGATGTGGTTCTTTTGCTCTGTAACTGCACCTGAGATGAGATGGCTGTAGCCTTCCTCAGGACTTTGTGCTATATTTGTGTTTGTATGAATGTGCCATCAGGGAGCAGGAAGCCAACTCAAAAAACTTGGCGAGGGGTCTTTTAACTCCTAGGAGACAGTTGGTCTAATGCATAATAAAGTGTTATTCATTCAGTGGATAGCATTCAAGTCATTAGAAGTTTCTATAGTTCACACACAAAATAAACCTTTTTTGTTGACTGAGTTGTTCAAATATGTTTTTGTGATTAGTTTAGTTTATAAGGTATATAAGTATTGCAAGTTCATTTCATTTGTTAGGGAGGTATCTGTAGGTAATTTTTCTATGACTATGTCTCAGTAAGTGGTTTTGTGGAAAGTCTGACACTTGACAGGAACATATTTGCAACTGATTGACAGGAAATGGAAAAGCCAGGACTTAGTCAACATCTGCAGCTGTCACAATCTGACAGTTTGTAGAACCAGAGCAGTGAAGTGCTTCACTAGAGATTAAAGAATTAAGACTAGGATGGATCATTTCCATATCTGAGAAGCATTCCTGAAAGTTTAAGAAACAGTGCTGAGTCAGGAAGAGAGATGCAGGATGCTAAAACTTAACTTTTGATTAGAAAAATAAGATGATAATAAAGTTTGTATGATCTATGAAGTGATAATACAGCATTGGCCATTTCATTAGAAGTGCTGAAAGATAGACAAACCAATGCCAACAAACCCCACAATCATAGTCCTCCGGGTTCTCCCGTGGAGTGGGGTGATTAACCACTGATAGCCTTGTCCTTCTTAGTCTCACTTCTGAGCAAGTTCTCCCACTTGTCCTTGAAGGCACTGTGCTGTCTGCAGCTCCTCAGGAGACGGCTTCCCTTTCTCAAAGGACATCGTTTTCCTTTTGTAAAAAGGGGCTTCTGTTGTTACCTGTGTTAACCAATGACTATTTTTCTTTATTTTTCCTCCTCCCTCCTTCCTTCTTTGGTTTATTGGGACAGGTTCTCTATATATTCCTGGCAGGCCTGGTGATTTCCCTTCATTGGCAACTTCTGTGGATTTAGAATCAGCTATGAGGTTCAGCACTTTTCTGGATCTATCTGTGAAATCATTCTCAGGGATAGTTAAGTGAGGAGAAAGGCCCGCGCTGAATGTGTGCAGTATCATCCCATGGTCTGGGGCCAAGACACCACAGAATGGGAAGTGGAAGCCCCCTTTCTCTGTTTCCTGGCCCGCCACAGTGTGAACCCTGCTCTGCCATGCCTTCACGGCCAGGACAGGCTGAAACCAGGAACCAAACAAGTATTGCTGTTGGGCATTTTGTCACAGTAATGAGAAAAGTTATGACACAGACTCAACAATTACCATTTAGCCCAGGCTGGCCTCAAACTTGTGCTCCTTCTACCCTACATCCCCCAGTAGTGAGATCAGAACTTGATGCCAGCTGTTCCTTGTTAATTGATCAAATTCAAAATCACTGACAGGAAGCCCACGGGCCACTGCTATTGTTCTTTGTATGCTGCTTTTGCCTATTCTGTCATGATGTGTTAATGACAGGGGCTCTTGTTCTACACTAGGGTGTGACTATGTGCTACATACTGTGAAAATCTATCCATATATGCTATGTGAATAGACCGGAGGTCTACATGAGGCACAAGATGGGCACACATGTCTGTAATAATGGATGGTAAGTATAGTAACAGCATTATAAATAAGTTATGAAGTAGTGAAGAGAGGAATAATATGAAAAGAGATTTACACTGTCACTCTTTTAATATAGCAAGGAGCTATTACAGTTTGTAGATCTCCTGATGGTAAAACTTTGCTTTCGTTATGTACTTCCAAACTGTAGGTTTGGTCAATTCCCACATCATGAGATTCTTCTCCGATCCAACAGGGAGAGTCTGTGACAGAAGATTTGTCTTTCTAAGCACAAAATCACCAAACTGCATCCGAGCAGGAGTAAGAAAGCCCGGGTTTAGTTCTGGCTTGTCTCTAACAAGCCAAGGGACTTATTTCACTTCCCTGTGTGTCATCTGTTTCTTCTCTAAAACAAATAGCTTGGATGAGATGTGCCTAACTTCTGCTCTTACAGTCTGTAACTTGTTGTCAGCATCCATTCATTACTTTAACAGACACATGTTAACAGACACTACAGTGCTTATGCCACCAGCTTTGTGATTTGTTTATGTCACTGAGGTTCAGGTCTCATCATTTCTAACTGGAGCAGGCTGCTTTGACAGCGAGAATTAACCAAAGCGCTAGCCGCCTACTGTTAGGAATTGTGACTTACTTTCCCACATCTTCAACCCTGGATACATTGGCACAGACAGAGAAATTACACTTTTTTGTGCAGTCCCCTGGACACACATCAAGCAAGAATCTACATCATACTTAGGTTTTGTTGATAGGGAGACTCCAGAGTGACTGAGGGAAGATTGGGACTGATAGCTTGGGAGTTTACATGCATCGATTAGAAAAAGCACATGCAAGAACTTGACCTTCCCACTGCCACCAGGCTTTAGCTTTGTTCCTATAATAGGAGTTCAAAACAAAACAAAAAAGGGGGGGCTTTTTGCAGCGATTACTCTCAAAACAATAAGGAATAAGAATTTAAAGGCCCGTAAGTATAATGTTAAGACTTTTACAAGCAGAGAATAAGCTGATACGGAGCCAGTCTGGGAATAGCATTCCTGTTGCACCTGGGACACACTTCTGTATTAAGCAGCTTTAGAACAGCCAATTTCCCATGGGATGGAGCACTAATGTGTTTTGTGGCTGCCGCTCAGGCTACGCCTTGGCAGGTATTCACGCTGCACTTTTTAATTAGGTGACAAGGCAGCCTCAAGTAGTTGGTGTCAATGAAATTTACATAAGGAATGGAAAGAATTAAACAGATGCAAAGGTTACCATTTTGCACTTTTTCTTTCAACTTGTGCTAATAAAAAAGTGCAAATTGAAAACCTAAAGAAAAATAGCAGTTGATAATATTTAAGAAAGTAGTGGAATAAATAAGTTTATGCTTATAAGTACAAAGTATACCCAAAGACTTCATTTTGATAGTAAGTAGCAACAACAAAAACATAACATTTATATACCCTAAGTCTAGACTATTATGATGGGCTATAAAATGTTTACCAACTAATTAGTACTGGTTTTGTTTCTGGAGTTTTGTTTTTGTCATTTAAAGAATTAGATTTCTGGGGCTGGAGAGTTGGCTCAGCAGTTAAGAACACTGGCTGCTCTTGTAAGGACCTGGGTTCAGTTCTGAGCACCCACATGACAGCTAGCAACACCATTTCCAGGGAATCCAGTGGCCCCTTATGACCTTCATGGGCATTGTGCAGGCGCACCTATACACATGCAGGTAAAATACTCACATACATAAAATAAAAATAAATGAATTAATTTAATTTAACTCTTCTTGTATAAAGGAACTGATGGTAATTCCCATTTCCTCTTTGCTTGCTGTTATAGATGTGAATACGATCGCTGATATAGCCATGGAGATGGGAACTCAGTATTACACACTGTCTCCACAACACTACCTGCCATTCTTGTATCATTTTTGTTGGCAGTGTATCCAATTTGCTCTAATAAGTCAAATGATCCAAAAAAATGTTATGTGCTAGAATAATTCCCTTTTGAACTTACTATTCTGTTTTTTCTTCCTTGTTTCCTTATTAAACATACTTGAGAATATGTTGACATCTTTGTAAGTGGAGAATGTTTGCATCTTCATTTGAATTTTCCATTAAAAAAAAAGTCCGTAAAAATAATACAATACACACTAGAGCAAACAAGTAAAAAGCCAGTGGTTTCAAGCACAAGTTTAACAGGGTATGACGATAATACACATGACAGTGCCTTAGACCTGCAGAAATAGTAACATTAATCACAACTTGTGAACTCTATGACTTGCTTCGTGTTCATTACTTTAGTCATCTACTCTCAAGTATGTTTAA